>NW_011948416.1:6819787-6824940 GCF_000503995.2 Ceratosolen solmsi marchali | reverse complement strand
AGGAGGGGGGGGGGGGATGAACGGCTTCAAAACGCAGTCCGTCTCAAACGTCCGTATCTCCGTCGCGAACGACGCCGAGATACTCGAGGAGGCTTGATGTAAACGTCCGGGGCCGAGGAGCGTGGAAGTGGGTAGATTAGCGTGGCTTTGGCGTTACGGGGGCGGCGAGGCGTTAAATAGCGAAGAGGGGAGATGTCGTGCGTTTCGGGTGTGCGAGGGAATCGGTGGATTCGACGAGGCATAACGGGGGGTTGTATAACGCCCGAGTCACCGCGCAGATTTTCGGCAACACTATTTGCCTCACCCACCCTCCCGTGCCATTCGACGTAATATGCGCGTTTTAAAGTTACGGCTGCATATTTATGAGATCTATCCAACTTGTTTAAGTGCACGTTGAACGGTGCAGGCGCGCGGTGCAACGGACACGAAATCGCTCGCAAAGTATTTTCAGAAAGCTACGGAAATACACGTGTGCATGAGTTTCGAACGGTCGATGGCTCTCCAGAACTTACAAGGAGAGGATCGCGCATCCGGGTCACGCATTTCGATCGGAGGCCTCCATCCCGGCGTTCAAATCTTTACCCAAGATCGACTCTTTTTATAATCGAACTCCTTTGGCCGATCGCTGGCACTTGGCGATGCTCGGTAATTTATATTCTAGTTCGGCTAAGATGAGCGTACTGCGGTGTAACGAGGAGAGAAATTCATATCTCTGATGTATCGTGTTTCATATTTATGTGGCGGGCCGCAAAGTCCGTCAGCGCGATACCGAAAGCCGACAATCACGGTATTTAAAAGAGTGCAAAAATTATAGACTACGTACTTCCCGTGCATTCGTATAGTTGTTTATAAATATATGTATATCTGCGTAAGGTTTATTATATTTTGCACTTTGATTTAATGAACGTGCGTAATAAAATTTCATGATTTTTCAATCTCGAACAAAAAACTGTAATCGGCGTAGGTGCTTTTTCGTGTTTGCTATCGGTTCTATCGGGATTAGCGGTCAAAATATTTTTTGTGCAAAAGTATGAGATAATACATGCATCGCACGGTTATACATGGTTAAATATAGACATTTTGTAACAAATCCGACAATATAATTAGAAAATCAATGTGTTGCCGAAGAAAGAGAAACTTTGAAATGAAACATTTCTATTTCGCTTTCGTAGAGTATTCATTTAACTTATTTTCTCATATTATATGCACGAAATGTATATATATATATATATATATATATATATCTTTAGAAAAGAAAAGAAAACAAAACAAAAAAAAAAAGAAAAACGAAGAAAAATTATTCGTATTATATATTGTTTAATAAAGAAATTTTCATTCAAAGCTCTTGTACTTTTTAAACATTCATCGATGTAAATTTATTAACGGACACTGCTTGGTCTATAATCTATTAATAATTTTATGATTACTATGTAAATTTTAATGAAATAAATATGTGCATCCACTAATTGATCCGTATAAATCATTAAATAAAACTTTTAACATCAAGTTCGTCTATGCAGAACGGCAGACTTCGATTATATATAATATAATGAAAAAAACAAAATTGAAACTAAAATTATGAAATACTGTGGTGAAAGAAGGCAACAAAAAGAAAATGACGATACACCAGATGATGTATAGTACCCAAATTGTCATTAACATATTTGGGCAAAGTATTTTTTGTAAAAAAATAAAATGGAATCTTAAGAAAATATAGCCGCACCTGAGGTAGATATCGTATTCCTCCTCTATATTATTCGAGCGATACGTCAATATTTCTAAAGATAAATAGATAAATATTTTCTAATTTAAGCTATTTCTTTCAAGCTACGCAGTCATTAAAGTATTAATAAAGCGTATTGTGTTGCGAATAAGGATTTTATCACTATCCTTGCAAAAGTAGCATGTGTTTAAGTTTATTTAGCGATCCAAGTTTTCTGAATTAATTATACTATACTATAAAAAGGTTAATTAGTACACTCAATTAAAAAATATCCTCTATAGATGTAAAGCTCAACGTTTTAGCATTAATGATTTCATAATTGACGATCTATTAATTGAAAACTGATGATGTTATTTCACATTTTTCTCTGGAATACGCAATTTATTATTATTTTTGCACTCGACGAGAAGGGATTGATTTGTTTTTCTTTGATAAAAGCCAGAGTCGTTTACTTATAATAAGATAATGGCACGA
Source organism: Ceratosolen solmsi marchali (assembly GCF_000503995.2). Classification (NCBI taxonomy): domain Eukaryota; kingdom Metazoa; phylum Arthropoda; class Insecta; order Hymenoptera; family Agaonidae; genus Ceratosolen; species Ceratosolen solmsi. The sequence continues at coordinate 6,822,743 of NW_011948416.1, read as the reverse complement.
AATCTAAACATCTGATATGGCAGTTGAAATTCAGTTTCGTTGTGCAGCTTAATCGCACATAATCGCTTGTACAAATTCTATTTGATCTCTTGTTATGTTCCATCTCTCTGTTGTGCAGCAAAGAACGTGAAAATTCATACTGTTAATTTATCATCTTATCACCGTGTCACGATGACATACCCGCACAAACAGTCAATACGAGCGAGTAAACAACCGGTTATAGGCGATAAATCTCAAACGAATTCGGAACTAAAATTGGGTGCGGCTAATAATATGTTCGTTATTTTATTTATAGTTACGTATCGAGTGTATTATTTATATTATTCTATCGTAGCGTATTAACGCTTAAATATTTGAGGATAATAAATTTCAAAACATACAAACGATATAATAATTGATGCATTAACGTAAAATAAGGTAATTAAACATGGCAATATACGTTGTAGTTGGAATTACGTAGTTTGCAGCTATTGCCATGTTAGTATTGTGAGTACCTCACAGCGCGCAGCATGAAAATAAAACTAAAAAAATGCATGATCATGTATCCGCAACTGTTTCAAATAAGTATGCAATTGTTATGAAATTAGTTTTAATTGGCAGATAATCTCTCGAATTACGAATTATCGAGTTACTCTTCAAAAATCATATAAACGTTAATTAACGTATAGAGTCAATCATTGGGACAAATGGTCCCGAAGCGCTTCTTCACATCTACATTCATCTCAGTTGATAGGGAAGCATTTCTCTGCACACGAGGCAACATCGCCATTTCGCGTAGATACTTTTATTTGTCGCGAACGAGGAGTCACTTGTCGCGAATAGCGTGAGCGACGCTTGTGGCGCGATAAAAAGGATAAACCAAAAAATGTTGCCGCAAGCGAAACTTTATGAATATTTTACGTATGAGTGCGTAAATTTTACGTGACATTTTGCGTAGCTTTCAGTATACGAAAGGAGAGACAGAGAGGGCTGATGAAACACAAGAGACGGGGTGTAGGTAGCAACGTTGGCGCCGGATGCAGTTATTACAATTGAATATGCATGTTACGGGCGATTGCCGAGAACTAAATAAAAATTATGCTTCTTTTGTCTTTCCAACTGGATCCTGGCACGAGAAATTACGGAAGTGAGTTGGAAATGGGAGAGAGGGGGGTTGACTTGCAAAGCTACGCGGACAGAGTGCCTTCATACCAATCAAGTGTCAGTACAAATTGGAATAACTTTTTGTAGCAAAATCTATCTAATTTTAATTTATATATTTGAAAGACACGCGGACTAGATGTGTCAATGATCTTGGAAAACATCAAATAGAGGTCTCTTATTTCCGGGTGATATATTCCATTTGCTGTCTATATCGAAACCGGCAGCATTATCGAATAATTATGTACGCACACACGCGCACGCACGCACGCACGCACGCACGCACGCACACACACACGCACGCGCACACACGCACGCACGCGCACACACGCACGCACACACACACACATATACAAATAGTTGTATAAATACTGCCACAATAATTATGCATATTAAAAGCAGTATCGCGACACAAGATTAAGTAAAAAGTGATATTTAATTAATTATAATAATAAATTAATCTCCATGATGTAAGACATCTTTGGCAATCTGAAAATTCGTATTTTTCACTACTAAAATTGGAATGCATTCATCGAGCAATTTATTATGGCCGTGATTAAAATACGCCGATGATTAAAATAAGTATTACAGTTAAATAAATCCCCATACTATCGTTTCCCTTACAGTCAACGCGAATAATTATCTCTTCATATTGTTTTTAACTAACGATAAAGAATCCTAGATATTCTAAGAGAATTTAGAGCAATGTTTCCTCGTTAATGATTCTTCTTTAATAGACTAAGGCATGTCAGCTTCCCTATACGCTTTCCCAACTCGTAAAAACTCTATAATTCATTAATAAAATCTACCGGCTCGCCGAAATTCTAAAACAATGCCGTGACAATGTCGTGCCACTTGTGCATCTTTAACGATTCGAATGGCTTCCTGGAATGAGGTGAACACATCGCGTAATCAGGATGTACAGACGACTTGCATAGTAGTTGCAATTGGCACCCAGTTCATTTATAGTTTGGGTCGTGGTGCATGTCAATGGTTGCGAAATACCTTGAAAACTTTGCGCTATCGCGACTCCTTATTCTGTGTTTCTTTATTAACGCGACTTTGAATTTGTAAATCTCGGTTTGTGGCTATTCTCTGTTGGTTTGAAAAATGTTTGTTAATTTCGTCTCGTTTCATGCTGTTCGTGACGTGTTTGGCTAAAATAAATTTTTATGCTCGTCCAATGGGCTCTGATTTTTCTTTTTTTTTTCTTCACGTATTTGTTATTGTTCTTTTAGTTGGCACAATAGTTTTGTTATCACCCTTTTCACGCTTATCCATTATACCTAGAGTTTATGTATTTGATAGATAATTATGCCTTTATAAACATGATATTTTACAAGTGCAACTACTACTGTTAATAACATAGTATTATTGAAAGACTTTGAGAATTTGTTATTGTTAATAAACAGATTTTGCCATAATTACGTAAGGCAAGATCTTTCACTCGCTATTAATGTTCGATGGTCATGGGCTTGCTGCGTCAACCTTAAAATTCTGCATCCACCGTGCGCAGAGCAATTTAACGAGAATCTTGGTACATAATGAAGGCACAAGGGATTTAATACAATAAAGAGACCCTTTGTGTTTAGCAAATTCACTCGACGAGTTTGTTTGGCAAAGTGAACCCGCGCAGACAACTCAAATTCCAGAAAGAGACGAATAAAGAGGAGCCTTCTCCCTTCACTTGAACCGATAAGAGAAGAATGCGCCTTGTACTGCAGCTGCTGCATTTTCGTAGATGCCAAGCGCGCGCGTATGCGTGCACACGCGGCCGGTGATAAAATCTCGTGCGATGATGCGTGCGCGCATTCCT
>NW_011948416.1:6814319-6819770 GCF_000503995.2 Ceratosolen solmsi marchali | reverse complement strand
CGTAAATTGAAAAAAAGGCGCCGATGGATCGACGCCAATTCTGCGGATGTAATGAAGTGCGGCACTTTATGACAATGGACAGTGCGAGGAATGCCATTTACTTGCACAGCCGCACGAGTGCTCAAAGCTAGATGGATCTTGTTAGGCGTTTTAGTGACATAAGTCAGCCTGAAGAATGACGGCTCTCTAAGTATTCCGTTTTATCCGCATACGAGCTAAATAGCGTATTGTCCAATCGCGTAAGTGAAATGGATAACATTTGTGCCGTCCGCTCTATAGTGCTCTTATTTGGCTAGTTTAAGAGAATAGAGGAATCGCAGGAGCGAGAATTTGCGAGATATTCGCTCGTACGTTTGTATTAAATTTTTTAAAATACCATATTTGTCGATTTTTATTTGTAGATGAATGGCCCTATTATTCAATAGATAACATCAATTTTGCGGATATAAGCTGTAGAAATATCGAAGGTAAAGGTTTTAATCTTAGCTTTTTACGCGTAAATCACTCTCGACATTATTATGAAAGATGTGAATTTAAGCCGATTATAATGGATGATACAATATTCGAACATAATCAAGGAGCTTGGCTTTATCCTAAATATAGCACATATACTTAACCCATTAATTATAAGATTATCTAATTAATAGATTTGGATTAAGCTTATTAATGTGAAAATAAAAAAAAATTATGTCGAAATTAAAAGTCTCCACAATGCTCGTTATTCAAAATAGCTTAAAATTAATTTTTTAATATATATGGTTTGTTAATCATAAATGTTCATTAAATAAGAAAGTTTTATAATACAATTATCATATATTGGATAAATAATTAAAATATGAAATGCATTATAGTGTAATTAGGATTCGAATTTTATCATATGTATCAACATTATTTAGAATGTGAGAAGTAAATTAGTATATAACGTTTCATTTTATTTGCGCATACTTCTAGTTAGATATTTCGGTCAAATGTTCTATCTATATTCTACTTCTACGTAGTACGTATTTAAATTCAAAAGGTACAAGATAGGCATAGCTTAAGGAAAGTAAAATATCAAACACAAAAGGACTGATAAATTATTTTATAAGTATATTAAATACATTTGGATAGAATTTCAGCCGATTATTTTAACATGTATTTTTAATTTCTTCCTACATAAATATACCTATATACATGTATATACACACATCTACACATCTACACAATACGAAAGGAGAGGCAAGGATAGACGCGCGCGCGTGTGTGTGTGTGTTTGCGTGCGTGTTTGTGCGTGTTTGTGCGTGTTTTTGTAATATATGCATCGATTTGTTAAATTTTTTGTCATAATAAATTTTATTTCTTAATCTTTCAAATGCTTCAAATATATTTATTAGTTAGTATTTCTATATAATTAACAAATAAAACTAAACTTTGGCCGTATGAAATTTTATTAGATGCAATTCTATTAGATAACTTATATAATTATATACTTTCAATCAATAATAATTTATTTTTTTTTATGTAAATTTAATCGATCAATACATTTTTACAATACAATTACGTCTTTTTTAAAAACTAAAAATTTGCAACTAATTTTTATAAAATACTTTTGTCTTATGCGGTAAACAAAATAATTTTCATTAAAATTTATCTTCGATTACTCATCTTGCCAATTAATATTTCATATAGGAATTTCATATCTATTATAAAATACATCCATAGATCTCTATATCATGCCATATGGATAAATGATTTATAAAGACAGGATGATATAATTAGCATAAAACTATCGATATTATTCCTATTTATTTGATATATTATGTTACGAAAAGCAAATGGTTTTGTTTAATATTTCAAGGATAAGCGGTAACCTCATTAATTTTCATCAAGTGCAATAGTTGTTTTAATAAGCTTTTTTCTTTTTAATCACGTATTATCATCTGTTATACTTGTATGTTATTCTATTTGTTATATTATAATATAATTAAATATTAATTAATATGCATATAAATTATATATTAAATGCATCTAAGATTTCATAGTGAAAGAGAAAATTTTAAGGGCAATTATCTTTTTGCAATATTTTTTACTTAAAATTATCTTTTATGAAAGATTTATTATTGAAAATTTATTCCAACACTCTACTACAAACAAAGTTTTAGAAATTTGCAGTGCAAGAATATTTTTATGTGACTTTTATCACTTGAGCGATAACGAATTCAAATACAATTTAACGTAACCTTGTTTTCACAAAAAACTTTACTTTATTTCAATAGCACTGTTATGAATCAGTAAAGAGCTCATCCTATCTTGGCCACATAATTCTATAAATTAATTTTCACCGTGTCATCATGGGCAAAATATCACTCGCGAGGAAGAAATATCTTAATTACGATATGCCATTGTTGCTTTAATAATCGTTATACAGAACGATTTTATTTGATTATTTTTACGCCCTAAACACAATATAATATTTATTTTAATCGATACGTTATCATAGCTAATATCCACATGTCACTCACGTATACATTAACTGGAGATTAACAGTGCCGTTAATTTATTAATCTTTTCCAATTTCGGGGAAATTTTGAAAGGAGCGTCTTTAATATTCAAACTAGACAATATCAAATAATGAAAAGAGAAATCCGGCCTACGCGGAGTTCGTTTCCAGGCTGCTTGTTTTTAGATTAAAAGGAACAAGCGTATTTAACATAATAGCAATGAATCGATATAAGAGCAGCTAATACAACATCATTAAAATAGCCATGGCTCGAGTATTTTTACAAGCACTTTGACACGTTTCGTAAATCCAATATTTCCGCATATAGCCCATCATCATCCGGGGCTTCTCGGCCAATGAAGGCGGACCGTCGCGGCCACCGCCAGAATCACGCACACGCGGAATAAATCGGAGTATACGCGCCGCGGCAATCAGCCGTTCGATTACGCTTGCGCAATTTATCCCCCATAATTAAGCCGCGCATTCCCTGGTGAATCTTAGTACACGGGCATTAACATCCGAGGCCATGAAAATGCAAATCCACCCAAGCGTCTTGCCCTGCCCCCGCAACTGCTTTATGGTGATTGGCGGCGACTCGCAAAATGTAGAACTCCGATTTATTCGCGCGCGCTCGCGCCTCTTCTCCCCTCCCCCCGACCAGGCATCGCCACCCCACCGCCATCCTATCCTCATCATCCACCTCCGCTCGTTAATGCCACGGAACAAAGAGATGCTGGGATAGCGAGATTTACAGCGAGAGCGTTATCGTCTCATTAATGCTCGGCGCGCGGGCCCCCAGCTCGTGCGGCTCCTCGATCGTTGCTGGGGCACGAGGGGCCTCGACGATCGGAGCCCGGCGCGACAGGTAGTCTTTAAGCGCGGAGACGAGAGGCCCTTTTATTTTCCGTTCGAGGTGTTACATGATCCGGGCCTCTATCTATCGTCCCGAGAGGAGCCCGCTGTTTTCAACGTTTGCCGACGTAACCGCAGTTGCGCGCGTTTCGCAAGTCTGAGGAGGAGGTGAGAGAGGCCCGAGGAGACCGCGGGATAATAAGCCGTCGACGATGCGCCTTGATGATTGATTGGCGGTCACTGCGCTTTGATAAAGCTGCAAGCTCGGCTTTGGCGCATTTGAGCCTGTTGCAAGGGCCCACTATTAAGCGGATTCTATTTTTAAGGAGATCTCGTGCTCGGCAAGGCATTCGGCATTATTGCGCGCCTCTTCTTATTGGACGACTATAGATATCGGGAAATTAGACCCTTAGACCCTTAGACCCTTAGTTCACGCTTCTGCTTAGGTCATTTGACTTTTAACGGAACACCGAGAGCTCGTGTAACTGTTAAGGGAGAGCGCGCGTAATGCCTTATATAAGGAAATCGTAAAGACAACTTTTTATGGAGCGAAATTAAGTGTCGATAAATGCCATACTCGTAAAGTCTCGGACATATTGTATAGTATAGGCTCTCTGTGAGTGTGCTTGTGTGCGTGCCGACATCTCAAACCGATGTCTTGCATATTGTGCGTTGCGAGATACAAAGGATGGGGCCCGCAGAGGACTTTGGAAACATTATTAGCTCGGGTTTACTTTGTTTCTTGGGTCCCGTCGTCCCTCGCTCAATGACACGCGTTTCGCGTAATGCGGTGAATTTGCCGCGCAAGGAGACTCAACAATTTTTGCTTTATGATTTGTTATTTGTTGTGTGTGGCACGACAATTTAGCGCGTATTTGGCGAAGAAAAGGGTACTATGCCTGACTTTCGGCTGGCAAGGGTCATGGTACATTGTTTTCATCCAATTCTTCACGGTGTTATCGAATATTATTATTATAAGCAAATACAAGCTTACAACGTGTCCTTGGCGCGATAAAATAAGAGGATAAATTTCTCGAGCACGCCTCAGCGGTGCAATTAACTTGTTTCAAACTTCACATTCCTCCTAATCTCTACTTTTACAATACTTTAGCGTCCTGGCAGTTAGTTTTGGATAAAAAATTTTCTAAAATATTTTCATTTAAGCTGGATAATTTTTTGCTACTGCGCCACGATATAATAGATACTCTCAATTGGCTCGTATAAAAAGTAAAATCTGATATAGAGTGAAAAGTTTAGAATTTCATTTAATTGGCAAGATACCCGCTTAAACTTTCTCTCTATTTTCCGAACGCTCCATTAAGCTTAATTGTTAATTTTCAGCATTTACACTAAATACATTCTTCATATATTATCATATACACAAAAAAAGTAAATAATATTCCAATTTCAGTTTAATTAATCATGTGAGAAAAATGATTTCCATATAATTTCAAAAAGAAAATTGAAATAAAATATTTGAAAAAAAAAAACGGAACTGCAATAATGTAAATCAATACTACTAGATTTGCACTTGAATAATGCGTGTCGGTCGTAATATAAGGAAAATAATTAAAATTAAGCTTTGGATAGGCGAGGTTAGATGCTTTGGAAACTTTATATGATTTTTGTCTTCCCGTACGTGGCCATTGCAAAAGACAGTGAAATTGTTTTATCAAAACTACACGTCATCTATGATCTTTTCCCGAGCACTAACGTAAAAATGTATTTATAAGCTTACATAACACCGAACGATAACACAACACAATGGTTAAAATAAGCAACAACACTAACCCTACTGATAATAAAGTATTACTTAGGCAAAATTACAAAGGTACATAAAGCGTACGGTTTACAGTGAAATTTTTGTCATTTTCGAATTCATTCCGTATCATTCAAGTTATATTTATCCTCTTAATCCTAACAGTATTAAATTAATCTTTAAGTCGTATTGCATGAATAATTTGTAGATATTTTTTATTCGGGCGCTCTTTAGCCAGTTGCGCGAATCGAGTGAAACGAATCTACACGTCTTCGATCATTGCAATCTGCAGTTTAATTATAAAGCTTTCGAACCGATGAAAAGAAAGCGAGGATAAAAATTATCTCCTCTTGGTCCTCGC
>NW_011948416.1:6800059-6814309 GCF_000503995.2 Ceratosolen solmsi marchali | reverse complement strand
TCATCTCACGCGTACACGAAAAAACAGACAACTTATCGACTTTACGCGTCCACTAAATACGCACTTAGCCGGAGAAACTGCACGGCAGAGTTGTGTTATAATAAAAATTTCGCCAACGGGCTTCGCTGGCTGGCTTATTTCTCGGATTTCTCGGCGGCAAGTCCCTCGGACTCCAGGAACGTCCCGAGCCTAATGATGTTTATTCGAAAGCCTCGGTATGTAAGATAGCGCGAGGGAGGGGTGAGAGGGGGGGGGGGGGGGGGGGGGTGCGCCGTAACGCAGCTCCGAAAGGATTACGATTGCGTGTCATTTTAATAGGTTGTATGTCGCCACGAGAGGCTGATTTTATGTCGCGCAACATCATAAAGAGCACATAAAACCACTATTTTTCTCTCTTGTTCCCTCCTCCTTATTCTTGCCTTTGTGATTTACAATTTTCATTAGCACGATAATTTAACATTTATCTTAATCTCTGGATTATGATAAGGTGCTTTTTTTATGCGAAGCCACGACGAATTGTGGTTTAAAATTATCGCGCATCGATTTCGAATGTTGTGTTACCGTTTTAAATACACGGCTCGCAAGCTGTATTAGATCATCGTTAAATATCAGCCGAGACACACATGTATACTCAACTCCCGTAGTCAGGGTCCGCGCGACTGCCTAAAGAACTTAAATTCCGCTGGAGGGAAAAAGTTGAATGATTTGAATGGAAAGTTTTTGAGAGAAATGAGAATTATGAGATCGATGATTAATCGCCATGCTATAATAACTCGCAAATCATGGCAAATATTGTCGATGCGAATTTTCGCATTGAGTAAGATGGTGATCGGTGATCCATGCTTCTCAATTAATTCAAATAATAACCAACGTAATGTTTCGTGATAGCCCAAGCATTTATCAGCGTAGGATGGAAAAGAAAGGGGAGCGAAACGAGACACTTTCGTCGGACAATTGCTGTAATTGCACCCTCAGTCGCGGAACTCCTTACATAAACGATAAGGTACATCGGCATCAATAAAAATCGATTCAAGAAACTTTTTATTGCCCGCCACGCGTATAATCGCTAACCAATCTATTTTTACGTAAGCGGCATAAGCCGCGGCGAGATCGTTGAACCGCATCAAACCTCGATTTAATCGCCGAAAACAAAAGCCATAAACAAATGCGCGCGATAATTGGCCGCGCGACTTTCACCGAGACCCTCGCGTAATTGCGAGCTCGCTAAATCCACTCCTCCCCCCCCCCTACCACCGGAAAACATGTGGAACAATGGCTGCCCTTGCAGCCCGCGGCCCGCGGCACCGACATAATCCGATGCGTGCACGACTTGACGCGACGTCTCGATCGATATCAGCTGCCACGACTTCTTCTTTCCTGACTCTCCTCAGTTTGTGCAATAATCTGCAAAGTGCAACGGAGTTTCCCGAACTTGCAGGCTTGAAGGTTTGTATGCGCCCAAAGCCTCAACTGCCACGGATCCAGCAAATTATCGCAGTGTATTTGCTACATTGACTGTATCGCGTTTCCTCAACTTTTTATCGATGCTTTGGATGATTGATCTTATCGTTGGCTCTTAATTACGAAATGTTAGCGGCGATATTTGTATAATATTATCAAGGTAAATTATGGGTAATTAGCTTAGATGAGATCAGCGATTAAGCCAATGCCAAACTACGGTGTATGAAAGTTATATGGGACTTGTACGATTCTACGTAATAATCCTTTAGTATTGAATGTAAGATGTCATTGTGGCTGTCGAGGTTTCAATGTCTAACGACTAATGCCGCTAGGATATAGATTTGTGAATAGTAGCGGAGGATGTATATTGATCAGTGCGTCTGTAAATATTTCGATACAAAATAAAAAGAGTTATTTATGCCATTTTTATTGCTAAATTCCCGAATGTAAACAGGATATCGAGTTACGGGAAATACTCACGCGCGATTCGGTCAAATGGACAGCGTATTAGAGCGTAGAAGAGCTAATTTAGGCAGTAAATAAGAAAATAATGAATGTTTGATTTGAGTCGTTTGATATTCTCTCTCCTTTTATTAAAAATTAATAATTGTATTATTAGATTGTGGCGTAAACTTTCGTAATGTCAATTGATTGTTATTGAAACAAACATAACTGATGATAAAACCAATTGAACAACGGATGGTGTTCAATGTCGAGTACAATAAAACTTCATTTATCGAAATTGTTAGAGCGATGAATTTGCATAATTGAAATAAATTTAAGTTCTCCCATACACGCTTATATATTTTTATATTTTAGATTTTAGTTGTTTTAAGTTAGTTTGTTTAAAGTTTTACGTGTATTGTTTGAAGTTAATTACCAAATATTCCAAAGTAGAAAAGAATTTCTGCGGGAAAAAAGTTTTTATTTATTATAGAAAAAAAAAAATTATATGAAAAAAGGTTTTTTCCTTTTCTTAAATGTAAAATTATCAGTTATACTCGCATTTTTCATATTGCAAATGTAAATTTTTATTCATATCTTCATAAATAAATACAGTTTTACCCGCTACGTGAGATCGATATTATATGATATTCCCTTTACTCGAAATATAAGAATAATAATAATATCAATAATTTAGTAATTACTTTTAAACATAATTAATTTCGTAATTAAATCAAACAATACAAAAAACGCTTTAATGTTTCAATCATGTCTCTATGTGTGTGTGTGTGTGTGTGTGTGTGTGTGTGTGTCCACGCGGGCGCTATGAATAATTACTATAAAAAAAATACTATTAAAAAATTATATTATTTAATATTTGAATATCATACATTATTTGGAATTAAAAGTAAACTCGATATTTTCATAATTAAAACGAAATCAAGATAATTCTGTTTTCCATACGCGCAGAAACGCAAGTTGGGTTGCAGCTCGTTAGGCGCCATAAGTATTGAACGCATTTGTATTTACGCATAAAAAGCATATATATGTGTATGCATGTGTGTATGCGTGCGTGTGTTTGCATGCATTGTGTTTGCGCACGCGCGTATGCGTGTATATGTGCATATGCCTATACATACATATATACATGAATTGCTTTGAATAACAATAATTAATATTACGTTTATATATATATATATATATATATATATATATATATTTACATTTGTAGGTCTAATGTATTTGCATGTAATTAGAAATTTCTATACATTATAAAGCTACATGTAGTATTGTTCCATAAAATTTACACAAATATTATCAATTTTAATGAATTTATTTTCTTTAAAAATATTAGCTAAGCATTAATAAACTTATGGGATTCGTTTTCCCAATTAGTATTTTTTGAAATATACGTAAGCATTAAAAATATCATTAAGCCTTTGATTAAAGTAATTTGATTTGAAAATTTTTCGAATACCTAAAATTCACTATCTCTATTAAAATTAAAAATTTCCAAAACAGAAACAAAAATATAATATATATAATCTATATAATATATAACATAAAAAAATTAAACAGCAACAAGCTTTAAGCCGAACTCTACTGTATATTTATGCAGCTTGATTGTTTCAAATTAGCAAATTACTTTCGAAAGATCGGAAGTAAACATGTACAATTTAAATTTCAGTACCTCCCAACGAGCGAAATACCGTTGTGTTCTCATTTAATGCCACATCGGAGTCCGAGTACTTTTTCACCCGAGTACTTCTCTGGCTATTCGAACTGAACGCCGAATGTAAGATGAAAAAAAAAGTATAATAATCAAAGAATAGAAGAATTTCTCATTTGCGTGACTTCCGCTATTCGCTACTATGGAGTAGCTTTGTTTTCTCTAGCAGGCATGCGTACGCATGCGCGAAAGCTCGCACTCTACGTTAATGTTCATCGATAATGCTGCAAGCACGCGCCTATAAGCATCTACGCAGCAGTGCTTTACTTCCTCAAATGTGCATTACTTTCAAAGCGATGCACCTAGTGGACCAAACTATTGGACTTTTCCCCGATAGTCTATTCAAATGTGACTGAATGCCTAAATACGTTTCGAGAGAGGAAGAGAGAGAGAGAGAGAGAGAGAGAGAGAGAGAGAGAGAGAGAACGAGAGAGAGATTACCGTCGATACCCAATGGATTTTGATTGAAACTTTTACGTATTCACAAATATGTAAAATAGCTATTTTTTTATCTAGGCTCGATTATCGTTTTTTTTTTACGCATTCGAGAAATGATTACGTTGTTTTGTTTTTTTTTTTTTTTTTAATGTATAAGTTGTTATTTTATAAGAATATAAACGGGATAACGTGTACGTTAAGAGGAATATATAGCAATACTCTAATTTAGCAAATATTTTATTATCGTGAACAGCTCACCTATGGCTTCAACAAACGCCAAGTAATTAGTAAACTTGTTTCAACTCGTACATCTGTTTATTCCGAAATTATCTGTAATTACAATCGTTTTGGCACAGCAGTATTATTTATTCGCTATATATTACAATTTATTTTCATAATATATGAAACTATAAAATACAATGGCGAATAAAATTCTTGTAATAATTGTAATTAATAAAGGAATTCATAGATTTTATAGATTCAGCGATCTATAACAGTCCCGTAATTAGTATTAGAACGGAAACTTATTTAACATAAAACGTGTTTTATGTTTTATATGTTTTATATATGTATTATAGATTTACTTTATTATGTGATATATTCATTGTTTTTTGTAAATTAAATTGGTAAAAAATAAATAGTCCGCTAAGGTTCTGCGAAATATTCTCAATATTTGTAATGCAAACCACCAAGGCATTGCTAACAATATTTCAATTACGAATACGACAGTCTTTCGCGTAGTAAACAACATTTAATAAGATTCTAATACCTAACCGTTAAATGAGCCGGCAGTTAAGTTTACAGTGTATGTTTTGATGTAATTTTATATACATTATCCTTTTTTTTCATTTTGATTCCTTTTAATCATTTTCATGAGCACTTATATAGAGCCAGTCGTGACTATAATATAAATAATCCGTCGCCTCGATATACGGAGAAGGAAGAAAATGATATGAATCTCAGAAGTGTATTATGGGCTATTTAATAGCCAAGGGAGAACGAGCCCACCTAAATTAAGACAGAAAATAGCTTCAAATTCCTAATGCCCATCGGGTTTTTACGATTGTCCGCAATCGTGTAAATTTACAAGAGATAAACAATTGGTCGGCGAAGGCAGCGAGAGTCACTGATGCTCAATAAACATTACGAAGATATAAAAAATTGTAAGCGAGACGTTCGTGTCTGATCGTATAAGCGTTTCTCCACGTGTCTGCTTTATCCAGACGCCTCGGACTCCCACTCATAAATATTCGAGGAAATTTCTCTATACCGCGGTGCATCAAAAGTGCCGTAGCTTTTAGCGCCTGGGAGGGAGGAAAATGCGGGGTGGAGGCCGAGCAGACATTTCCTCGACGTAAACAAAATGTATCGAGAGTCGCGGAGCGGAAAAAGGGCGATCCTAATGCACATCAACCTGTCTGGCTTTTTACTTTATATTCCTGATCCTTTCATAATACGACTAGTCCTTACTCACGATTTGACGCTAATATCCTAGCACATAACAGCCACGGATACGGGGAAGAGATTCCAATGTCTTTCGCACGATAGAATTGCGAACAATATCTGTTTGGATTTCCATCAAGCCGAACGTATAAGATTTAATCAAATTTTGAAAAATTGCCGTCTTCATAATTCATATTACAATTCTTGTAGCTCTTTGATCGTTTGAGTGGATTCTTTTTCTTATTTGTTTTTTTGTTTTTTAATTTGCTTTGTTTTTGTCTATAATTGACACTGTTCCTCGAATACATATATTAATAACAGAGACGAATATAGTTTAAGATGTATGTATTGAATATCGCTAATAGCTCCATCTACGTCTTCATTTAGTGAAAGTCTGTTCCACTTCCTTTGTTTTATTTTTTACTCGAAACGCATAAGAGTATGTACGCTGGCCTGCAACGAGGAGAATATAAATCATTATAATAGAGTGGATACAATTGAGATTCATAATTCGTAGTCTGTATGAGATTATTGAAAATGTAAGATTTAATTTATTATTTGGCTAATATGTAGATTATATTAAGTTGGTGGTAAGATTCCCTTGATATCGAAAAGTGTAATTTTCAGATTGAAATACTTTATAAAGCCTAATGTTGCTACTTAATGAATCGTATTAATTTTTTATGAAAAATTCGGTGCGATTATCATTAGAATATATATATATATATATATGTGTGTGTGTGTGTGCGTGCGCGCGCGCGCGTGCGCGCGTGTGTGTGTATGTGTGTGTGAGTATATTTTTGTTCTGCTATAATTTAGCCAAAGGAGAAATTTGTATCAAAATCTCATTTCAATAATTTATTCAGCATACGGTTTTACGTCTTGATCCTATTCGATTTTGAAATATAATTTGCGAATTTATTTAATACAAATATTTATTAACATGCTTATATATCAGTTAAATTTAAATAGACAAGCTCGGATTAAAAATTCGTTCACTATATACAATCTCCATCATTCTCCTTCGCTTCGTCAATTGCAAAAGAACGTATTGCGACAAATCATAAATTTATAAAATTGTTATGACATTTATCGGCTATCCTTAATAATAATCTATTACGTGCCTTATTCGCCTCAAAATATACTAAATAATGCTGAAGAAGCACTGGAAAAGCAACACATTTTATCAAAGTAGAACGAGCTCTAGTTTTCTAAAAAAAATCCGAACATAGTAAATTCGAGCGGAAGTCTGTTAGATACAACGGAGCACATAATAATTACTTTTCGTTTCGATAGGATCAATTCGAATTGTCAGACTTTGCTGTTCCCGAGAAGAAAGCAACATTCGCGAGATCTGTATCAATGCCTCGCGCATTTCCTTTCTACAATACATACAGTCAGTATTTTAACTCCCAGTATATTCTTTATTACTTTAGCGTTAGATTTTCGCTATTGGAAAATGTACGTATCTTTTTCCATTTTAAGCACGACTTGTGAATACAATAGTCGTTATAAAATAGTAAAATACCCATCAACAACAGCAACAAAATCAATGCTCTTTAAATACTGATTGCTGAACAAATTTCTTTATTGTTTGTTTTATAATTGGCAGTTATGAAAATCATAAGTAAATTATGTAAAATCCTTTTAAAATATAATACTGTGCTTAGATATCTTATTCATTAATTCAGCCATTAAAATATTTTGGTTATACTAATGAATAATCTACAAAATATTAACGATAATATTATTCAGTATTTAAGTTTTTAATTCACACATCACTCATTTATACGAACAGACATGCATGTATATATATATATATATATATATATATATATATATATCATCGCGATTTTTATAATTTGAAGCGTTTTTTAATATTACAATTCAATTGGATAGTCTTTATTTTCGCAATAAAATACGGGGAATTAGTGCTCCCGAGTGAATCGCGTTAATTGTGTGCAATAGAAGGAGAAATCATGTCGTGGAGCTTAGAATAATCCAACCAACCACACCAAGGCAGAAAATATCAAGTAAATCACCTGGATAGGATTTTGAAAACAACAATTTGGGACGAAACAAACACGCACAACGACATTTACTTTGAATGAAAACATTTCCATAACAAATTTGTCAACAAACTTATTGATTTAAGAGTAACATACGTTTACATTATTTATACAATTATACTTTTTATATTGTATTTTCATTTTATTCTTTGATTATTGTATTAATTTTTGTTTTAGCAGTTCATTTTATTTTCCATTGAAATCTCATTAACCGAGAACAAACCGACGACGATTCACAATTTCTTACCAAATCGAAAAGTCTTTATGTAAGTATTAAAGACTTAATTATCTATATGTTTATCTTTGTACTTAATTATTTTTACATTTTCAAGCATATTTCTAGAAAATAGAAGCATAACAATTATACATAATTTAAGTGAAAAAATAAATTTTAAATTAGCAACTGAAATAATAATTTTCAGAGTATCCGTACTCACTTTGTTAGTATTTTAATTTAATCCAGTGTTCGAAGTAGTAGAATAAAGAATGAGTTTTCCTCTATTGTATATTCTAGCAGAGTGATTAATCGTATAACTATTGGAAGGGTCAGATGTATTATCAAATTTTCAGTAAAACATATAATGCATCGACCCATACAATAATAGTTTTTAATAGTACATGATTTCTGTATGATAGATACATAATAAAAGAATTTAAAAAAAACATTAAAAGGTAATAACAATTTCAATATTATGACAATTTATATGAAATTAAGTAAAGTCAAAGTCATGAAAAAGCATATATATATATATATATAGACATACATACAAGTTAATTTCTATTCGGAATATATGAAATTATAAATAAAGCTACTATTTTCATTAAAAAGTTTTTATAAATGAAATTTTTATGACTGAAACAAAAATTATGAAACGCATAGTAAAGTTACTTTTTTTCATAATTTCATTTTTATGAATAAATAATGTGCAAGAAATTGAACTTTTTCAGTATTTTAATTTATGTATTGTACATATTGTTTTTATATTACAGTTCCGTACAGAATGCTGTATATAAGTTAAACTGATATTACACTTTTTGATCATATAAACACTTAAATACACTAATTGCTAATAGAAACGATTATTTTAGTTTTTACACACTGGTTTTCTATAAGCATTTGAGGATTCGATAAATAAATTGACAAACCACGAAAGAATTATGCATGCGTGTGCGGACGCCGAGTTTTGCGATTACTGACTTGTTTAATACAGGTGTCAGTCATTGATGCTTAATCTGATGAAAATTAAATGCTTCGATGACTTCAAAATATTACAGACAAATTTTTCAATTGATTTATTTTTACACATTTTATAAATACGTTGCGTATTCGTGTATATAGACTTTTTTCATCTAATTTCATATTTAATAGCAATTCTCAAATTTATACATCAAATTAATATTATGTAATTTCATTAAAAGTCTTAAGTAAAAACAGTTAGGCAATCGTGAGAAAGTCGTTAATGTTACTTTCAATATAAAAATACATTTAATGAGTTTCGATTAATATAGTCTGCATGATGTATTTATAAAATTGATGGATAGAAGTGAGTAATATCGAAAGGAAGAAAGGAATGTTATAATTATGAAAATAGAAATGTATGTGACTGTAAAGATAAACATTTGCAAATATAGTAATTATAAAAAGATTTGCTCAATTTTCTAGATATGTGGTATTTTTGTGTTAAATGGCTGTTGAATATAACCTTAAATACTGAAATATTTAAGGTTTAAACGCAACTTTTACAATGAAATTTTTGCAAGTTTCTATTGTAATAAGAATGAAATTGATTGATAATTAATTTCGTAAATATCGAAACAATATCGTGCACAATATTGAATAATTAATAAAATTTCCAATATTTATTTAATAGTTATAAAAATTACCACAAGATGGAAATATCAATTTACTAATAAGTTAAACTAAATAATTTTTAGTTATTAAATTATATAAACTAAAAAAAAGTTAAAATAATATACTTAAAAAAAAAATTTTTATTTAGTTTTTTTTTTAGATAATAATTTAATAATGATTATTTTAAAGTAATTTAAGTTTGTATAAATAAACGTCTAGTCTTAACGTTAATAACGCAAAATACAAAGCGCAATTTAATAATTCCTATAACTTGCTCAGCCTTTGACAGAGCCAAGAAGTTTAAATCCCATACGAATTTATTGATCAATTTTACGTCAACATAATCGCTCGTGCATCAAACCATGAATAAATCATGAGGATTAAATCGATGATAAAGTGAATTTCACGGTATCTAACAGGAAATCCATAGATTTCGAATATCGAATCTCATGTATACATGATCGGCAGCGATACATTTTTTCCCCGATTCGCGAACGTTGGAAAGTCGCCGCTATCGCTTGCTACGCAATCCTCAATAAACGAACCATTTCGCGAGCTCGCTCGCAAATAAAGCACGACTAAAGAGAGAGAGAGAGAGAGAGAGAGAGACAGAGAGAGAGAGAGAGACAGACAGACAGGCAGACAGACAGAAAGACAGACATAAAGGCAGACATAAAGGTAGACAGACAAAGAGGCTGGGAGAAAAAGGGCAATGAAACAAAAGTCGGAGCGCGCAACAACCTGTCGAGCGAAGTCCCACTTTTCGCACATTCAGGCTCGAAGGCCGTAATAAAAATTGAGGCTAGATAAAGTCCCTTTGTGTGCGGATTTTGCCAGGAACGAGGTTACCGCGATTGTGAACTTTTTCTCTCGCGGCCATAAGTTCGAGCGCGGCTTCCCCTCGCTGCCTTTAGCCGTAAATAAGTCGGCGTTGTTCTTCAATTTCGCGCCGGGAGTCGAGAGGCAGATAGGCGCATGGGAGCGACCGATTGCCGATAAATGCTGCCATATTTTTTTATCGACTGACCATCTCGACGTTCAGCACCTCGATCCCGTCAATGTGCATTATTCATTAGGCGGACTGCGCAATACGATGGCGGTTGCGAGAGGGAAGAGGATTTGGATTTTGTGCACTTGGTGAAACGTGCTCTAGTTTCGCGAAATTTTAGTTTACTTTGTGCTGAACGGTTCCTTCGTTCGGCGAAATGAAAGTGCCAAGGCCGTAAGTACCGTCAATCCGTCACATAAATCGAATCAACATCTCGCAGAATTTTTTAATAGCCAAGCTGAAGAGCGATTGTCGACAATTTTTTTCATAACCTTACGTTTTAATTCATTACCTTGAGATATTTTTAATATGCCCTATTACCAATGCTATTTTTGCATTACCAAATCAATTATACGAGAAGTGGGCATTAAAATCATATTTCTTAGATGATTGCCTCGCGTAATTACGTCCGATCGACGGTTGTGATATCAGTAACAATTTTCAAGATTTTAGATTATCTTAAAGGTAGTGAGTAATTTTTATTTTTACATAATTTCGTAGTTACCATATGTGCCAAGTTACTTACGTATCTTAAGAACCAGTATAAAAGCTGATTACAGTCACATACCTAAAACAAAAAGTAATCGAATAGTTAATGCACAGTTATTATAAGCTCTAATATGTAGCGATATAATATCAAACTAACAACTATTAAAAAAGTTTTCTTATCGTTTCCATAAAGGAATGCTACATGACCGAACCTCGAACAAGAATTAGTTATATACAATTTACAAAGTATTCGCTAAAAACCTATATTTTTCCTTAAACCAAAGACGAATAAAAATGATGTAAAAGATGTCCCGCTTTCATACTATTATATATGAATTTTTGTCATCTCTATTACAAAATTATACATTCATTCGGAAAAATTAAATTAAACAACAATAACTCCAAATCCACACAATCCTTACTCCCTTCGGTAATGCAAGAAAGTTGTGCTTTTTGAAAGGTTGGAACATACTTTTCGATAATATTTCTATCATATTTAATTTTCGGCCAATAAAAAAAGTTTAATTAAAATATAATTTCACATTGAAATATAAATTTTCCGTAATATTAATGCTAAACATGAGATAGTTAAAAAGAATTGTTAAATAGATTTTAACTTAAATTTGATGAATTATTATTATTATTATTATTATTATTATTATTGATTTTATTGCGGTTGTGTTGTTGTTCTTGTGGTTATTTTCATTATTATAAGAGTACAGAATTGTATCCTTGAATTAATCATTAATTATAGCAGTATTATAATAGAAAATTAATTAAAAATGTTAATTTTTTTCAATATCTTCTAAAGAGAATACATTCATTATTCGTACAAATTTTGTTTGTTTTTCGTTAAATATTTATATTACCGCTAAAAATATCTTCTACTTTTTTATACTTTTTATAATTAATTTAGAAATAATTGTATAAGAAAACGAATAACGAAAGTATATGAAAAAAAAAATAGAACGTATTCTTACAATGTATAATAACCACTAATATTTCAAGAAAAACTCTATGATCTTTTATAATTGAAAGTAACATTATTCGTATATAAGTATTTTTTATAGACTTTTTCATATTAATAATTTTGATTTTTTTTCTATGAATTGTATTATATAAAAAAATTTACATTTCATTCTTGTAAAGAGATTATTATAATTCATTAAAAAAAAAATTGTTTTACTGAAATGGAAATGAAAATTAAATAGGCAACACGCTTACAACAAGTAGATATAAATACTTAATAAAAATACTTAATAATATATATATATATATATATATATATATATATATTCTGTTATTTTTTTAATTTAAATAATTATATTTACTTTTTTTTATAAAAATTCAAATTAATAATATTTATATTTTCACTTATTATTTTTAATGTACAAAAAGAAAATTTCATTTTAAACGAAAAAACAAATCCTTCGATTTACACGAGATCATTATATGTATCTATTGAACCACGAAACTCCAGTGAAATTAAATCCAACAGTACTTTTTCGTGGTGGACAATTTTTTCCTAAAAATAACTTAAGTAATTTTTTTTAATATTCTTAAATTATTATATTAAAAAACTGATATTTATCATTTTCAAGGATAATTCTAATTTGATATTACAATAAACTTTATTTCTAAATTTATTGTGAAATCACAAATCCGACGTGATATAGGGTGTACTGTCATTCGTATTTACGAGATGTTAGTTTCTTATATTAAGGCAACGCATTTAATGGCGATACGTGATGTTTATATGTGCTCGAATTTTGATTTTGCAATCGAGTTAGAAAATATGTTAACGCTACCTGCTCACCCATGACTGATCGCTGTCAAAAGTCCTGGTTCACTTTTTAATTAAGTTGCGCATTGTAAAAAGGATTTTTCAATATTTATGCCAATATTCTGCAAATAGAACGTGGTGTAGTTATTGTACATGTCGTTCGTTATATTATCTAATAATTTGTTGATAAAAAGTGATTGTTCAAATGAATACTTACGTTAATATGACAAATTATAGAGTGTAAAAGATGGATTAAGTAATATTTTACACCGATATATTTTCTTATTTCTACCCTATGATATTGAATTATAAGAACTTATATGCATTCTAAATTTGAACAACGATTTTTAATTATTAGTCATTATTAAACATAAATCAGTGTAATTACTGATGATAACGCTGTATTAATTTATGAAATTGTTTATTATTAGTTCTTATTTTCCATTATATTAATAGATAGACAAGAACATTGAACTCACGATTATTAAAAAAAAAACAAATATATATATATGTATATAGACTAAAATGTTATTCCTAGCTTAATTTGATGTTTAAAACAATCAGTACAAATCAACATTATCGACAATTATATCGAAGTATATTGATTGCACTCGTGAATTGACTGATTGAAGTATAAAGAAACGATTTTTTTTTAATGCTTTATTACATCCAGTTAATAAAATTATTAAGAACATTATTATTAAAAATATGTAATAATAGTAGGTATAATTCAATTATGGAAATTAAGAAATATCATCCAATGCTGTCCACGACAATTTCAGTGCTAAATTTCGTGCTAAATTTGATATTAGTTTATGGTGCACTGCTACGTGCTGCGATGATCAACGGTGGCTCGCAGTAGTTATTTTTGTACAACAAAAATCATGATTTGCATTTGCGTTCATTTGCGTTCATTAATTTCTTAAATCCAAGGCATTGAAGCGCATTTTAATTAATTGTAATTGATATATTCAAGGCTTATATGGAAAAGTGCCCAAACGCGTACAATGCTGTTTCGGAAGATTTTTTAATACAAAGGTAAAACAAATTCATCATTATCCGACACTTGGAAGTTGCCAACTCCATTATCCTCACTGCCCTTACAATAGAATGAAACTATTGGTTTCCATAAAAGCTTGCCACCGGCTGCCGAAATAGTGTCGTTTCAATAATTCAACTGGCATTCATAGAAGCACCTTTCGGGATGACAGGCTTTCACAGATTAGCTTCAACATTATTGACAAACATTGCGCGGTAAATGTATTGACTTATATAACAAGAATCAACAGTTTCTCACGTTAAAATAATAACCATCCGAATAACGAATTGCGCGAGATAGATCGCGTGCGCTAAAACATTTTTCCATTTGGCTTTATGCAACGGGCTGGGCGTTACTCGCACGTGGATAACTTCCTCGACCAATACAATTCAATTAAGTACGCGGGACGTTGGGAGGTGGCGCGTGTTCCTGGTTGTCCCAACGGGAAAGAGGAG
>NW_011948416.1:6793907-6800030 GCF_000503995.2 Ceratosolen solmsi marchali | reverse complement strand
GTGGCATATTTTTGAAGAATAATGAAATTGGACGACTCGCGCAAGGTCGCGTAACACAATTGACCCAGATGTGAAACACTTTTGTTTTCAAGCATAATATCTGTGCGTTTTCGCGGAGTGTCTACGAATTTCGTCGGGAGTACGCGTATGCGCGTACGTAGGTGGCCGGTTGCACGCAGAGACATTGGGGTACGTACGAATTATTTTCTTTCCAAATCCGGAACTCTAGCTGTTTTCAATTCTTGATTATTTACAGAATAATTATTATGCACCAATGCACACTCATGTAATGTGTTGATATTTCTTCTTGTTTTTTTGATTTGTTAATGTTAGAAGGCTTTTAGTAGGTGAAGTATACACGAATTATGGAGAAATATTAGAATTTTCAGATTATATACGACGATAAATACAATTTATTGCAATAATCATACATATAATTTACACAATTCTTTGCAATTAAACAAATATATTCATTTCTTATGGATGAAATACTTCTAATTACAAAAATATATTTACTTTCGAATTTAACGATAAATGATTGTTAATATGAAAAGCATCCTTTTATTTATTTTCGTATTGTTAGTCAATTTTTATTTATTTGTTTAAAGGCAATGGTAATGGTTTGAAGAAGAAAAAGAAAAAAAGATCATAAATACAATAACCATAAGGTGAAACTTTAAAAGCAATATTTTTCAACACTTTTATTTCTGCATGTATTTGAAGCTTAATATACAATTTGTGTGTTATAAGAAATTATTATTATTATTGTTTTTTTTGTACGAATCAAAGCAAAGTTTGTCATAGAAAGCAAATGTAACCTCTTAAATGCACGACGAATAACAATTTCGAACAACAGGGAATAATTTTTATACCTAATTATGTCACTTCTTTATTTTCTTTATGCAGATGTACACCACCGATGTATAAAAGGCCATCGGTGTAGATTTCTTATAAAATGCTTTACCATAGAAAAGTATGTCAATCAGTAAAAAGCCTTTAGACTGTTAATGGAATGATTTAGCTTAACAATGGCATTAGCTGAACATAGGCATTCGCGTTCATGTATAATTATGCATATGCGCTACATGTATAAGGGCGGTTAGGATTAAAAGATATGTAAATTATTAGACGATAATAATAATAATCAGAATCGTAATAACAACAAAAACAATAGTAACAATGACAGTATCAAGAATATTAATAGTCATAACAATAAGAACAACAGCAGCGATAAGATTGTAAATATAATTTTTTTTAAATATCTAATATTGTCTTCTCATATCATGAAAATTTTCAGTATGAGTTAGCATAATATTAGTTAATTAATAAAAACTACCTTAAAATAAATCTATTTGCTTTGTATTGTATTTCGTTCGAGTAACTTTAGAAATATGTTTTATTCGATAGTATATGTGCGCTTCATATGAATAGGATGAAGCATTCTATCTTTGATAAAATCACATTAAATAAAGTATTTATACAATAAATAAACAGTTAAAATATTTTATAAGCAAGTATTTGAAAATTCGTGCTTTATCCTAATTAGAATCACTGAAATAGCCAACACTAATTCACTTTATATGTACATCTATACACTAATTTACAACTATTTGTATGTACGTTATCGGAAGTGGCAGTACATTATTTTTATAAAAGGACATTCCAAGGATATTTCATGAATCGAGAAAATCTTTGCAACTGCTTGGTAATCAATAGGCTTACTTCATATAAAAGTTTCGTTTTTAATTTTTTGCTGTTTTTGTGATTCTTTTTCTCGTGGATCTTTTTCAAATGAACCTTGAAGAACCTCGGCATACAAGTAATTTTATTTAATAAACAATAATAGATAAATATCGTAAACAATATTTCCATACGGTTTGACTGCGCAAGTAAGTACTATCTTCCCTGTAACGTATAAATATATCATCCATCAAATTAACTTTGTTTCGTATTTAAAGAGACATAGAACAAACGTAATAAAGTTTCAATAATGTTTAGATAAATGATTACCTACATTACATTAAGGCTTGAAAAATACATCATCAATATTTCTCCAAAACTTTATTAAACTTTATTAAAACTTGTAAGCGATTCTATCCAAGTATCTCAGACGTTACAACAACCTGACATCAAAACATTTTCAAAGCCTTCGGAAAACTCATTACGAACATATCTACAACAAGTGATCAAAACTTGAGCGCTTTTCTTTAATAATTAAAAATGCTTATCGACAAAAGTATTAACATATGTAATGGAAGTTGATGAAAAATTCCCGATAAATCAGCGCTTAAACTTTTATTCCTTCATTCGCAATTATCCTTGCTATATTTTAATTAAAAAATATCAATTTCCCTTTACTATAAATTCTTCGTAATTTCAGAACTGTGATAAAAAATCATTATTAAATTTTCTATTTAAAGAAAATAGGAGTCAGAGGGACGAAGAAGCAAAAAGTCAATCTGCTCGAGAATTAGGATTAAATGTAAATGAGAAACGATTTTTAAACTTAACACTTTTCTTGACATTCCCATAGCTACGATAATAATCATAACGACAACGACAATAACAAAAATACGTTTCCCTGAAAATCCAGGCGATTAAAGCGTAAGTAAACACTGGTATAGATATCCAATTAAAATTAAATTAAAACAAGCGTTAATTTTTCACCGAGGGTTGTCGATATAATTGAACATGTCCTACTCTTTCGCCCAGCACTTCCACGAAAGTTCATGTACAATTATCACTTCTCTATCTTGCATAAAATCGCCATAAATCAATCCCATTGAGTTGACGAGCCTCGGAGCCTTTCCAATCCTCATTAAACGCCACTTTCTCATCGCCAGCCCAGTCGATTAATATACGAGCCAGTGAATGCACTCGGTAATCGACCTCCGATAAACAAATAGTCAATACGTACTTCGCTCAAATGCCGCATCCACACACCGCCAAAATAATAATTTCGCATAGCCCATTAATGGCAGCACAGACCGGGACCGTTGGAAGGTAAACCAGGAAGGAGCAGGAATACGCGACGATAGGCGCCTCGTGAAAGGAACCGTGAAGCGCACAATGACGAATCGTGTACCTCGCTTGCGACAATTCCCGCGTCCACGTGCGCTTTCGCCCCTCTCCAACGACTCTCGCTCGGCTGCCTCATTGTCCGGAGCTTCTTTATGCGCACCTTCATCACGCGCGCCCTCCATCTGTCGCCCTGAGCCAGTCGTCCTTGGCTTATTTATCCACGCTTCCCGGAGGATACGATCTTCGCGCTGCTAGCGACGCAGCCACCTCATCGGAATCGGATTGCAAATACAAGTGGCCTCATTGGCTTCGCTGTCCTCCACCTTCGCAAAAGTATTTTCAAAGCGTGCCCCGCTTCCTTCGCCTCGATGATACTTCAGCTTATCGAATAGCACAAAACGTTATGAGAGTGGGTTGATTGCACCTTCCAATACGCACGATTCAGTTGGATTAAGTCGATTGGCGGGGATGGGAGGGTGGAGTTCAATCGCAAGGCTCTGGATCTTGGGAGATCCGCGTGTCGGAATTTTTCAAAATCCTTGTTGCCGCCTATTCATCAAGACCTTTGCCTCGGAATTTTTTAGACATTGTTAGGCGCTAACTAACGTGGATAATTGCTGGGGGCAACGAAACTCGTATTATTTTTGAGCAAAATATCATTATTATCGTAATTTAATTGAACAGCGAGCAATTGTTAATTTTCAAGGCAATACATTCGCAGGTTGTACGATATTTTTCAGCGATTAGATAATTCTAAGATGAGTATTGAAATTACGTTGATTTATTACGTAGGGCTGAGATATATAAAATAGGGCTGAGATGTATAAAATTGAAAAAAAAAAATTTTTTTTTGTACTCCTGGCGGAGGTGGAGCAAATTTTCTCGCACGAGAATTCGCAAATTAAAATTCGAAGAATGTTCCGTCGGAACATTACGCTAACATTAACATTAATGCTAGCATTCGGATCTATTCGTTTCACCATAATCCATCACAATAATTTAAGTAAAAATTCGGAATTATATTCAAAACCTTTTGCTACTTATTTTCCACATTTTATTGTATTACGGGCCATTACACCATCATTTTCCTACCTTGGTGCACCTTTATTTCATTTGCTCGGTGCCGCCACGTACTTACTTATATAATATTGTCTTACACGCTTGAGAATAATAAAGTTTTATTTATCATTTTATCTCG
This sequence comes from Ceratosolen solmsi marchali, assembly GCF_000503995.2. Taxonomy (NCBI): domain Eukaryota; kingdom Metazoa; phylum Arthropoda; class Insecta; order Hymenoptera; family Agaonidae; genus Ceratosolen; species Ceratosolen solmsi. The sequence continues at coordinate 6,795,811 of NW_011948416.1, read as the reverse complement.
CATACTTAAATCTTTTTACGCAAGCTCGGCACATGTCGCCGTGCCATGTTTTCCCCGCGCATTCCCACATCCCTCGTGCATGCAATTCATTCCTCTCTGGCTTCTTTGTTTAATACACTTTTATTCCACTCTCCCTTCAGGTGTAACATTTAAAATACGTACGACGCTAATAGTAACAAATTCTATTACTAGAATTCTTGATTTAACGCAGACCTTTAGCAAGCGTATACACGAAAATATCTATTTATCATAAAGGCGGTTGGCCTTCTACGAAATATGCATTACAATTGTATTAGTTAGAGCAATGCGAACCAATCTACATATAAATGTAACTTAGATCGTTATTCGATGTCTAGTAAATATCGACCCGAGGAGCCCAAAAGGGCGAGCATTCGCATCCCTTCTGCTCGAGACAGCCGAGATAAGCAAAGTGCTTTCTAATAAACGAGGCCGCAGCTGCCTCCTCTCTCATCCCCACCCCCGATGCGTAAATGCGCTTTAACAGCCAGTGGTGCGGTACAGATTCGCGGAGCTCGCGCGGCCTTGGAACGCCGTCGTGCGTCATTTATTAATGCGCGGTGGCATGAAATACGTCCCCGTTTAGATTTAGATGGCCCACGCTGGTGCGACATTAGTCATGGCAGCGCGGAGGCTTCTTTTGGGCAAAAAGGAAACAACATATTTCTCGACTCGCTGATAGAATGTTGAGAGGTGATGTTTTTAACTCCACTCCTGTGTCTAACCTTTCTCGGACTGCGAGGATTTAGTTGGTGATTGCGCGCTTTCCATTGGATGGCACGTAAGTCGCCAGCGATAGCCGCGTTACGGCCGCGATTACTTATGCCGTGAATTTTTCCCCTTATTACGCGAGGACGACCTACCTGTACATTACAGACTGTTTGCGCGTTGAGCGAGAGGTGCACAGGTTATATACTAGAAATTTATTTTGAGAAACATTTATCCTTTGAAATTCATGAACTATGTTATATTTTAGGATCGTTATAACACAGAATTTGTACTTGTCTTTATTGGCAAGTAGCATTAATCTTTGAGAAGTTTGTAAAGTAAAATGTGCGATTATATTATCATCAGTTGAAGTTATTCAGTATGAAGATTAAAGTGAATAAAATAACTATGATTTTGATATACAAGGATCGAGTATATTTTTCAAATTTCTACACGGACACGCCTATGCTATTTTGTTACTTCTCTCGTTAAAATCGCACTCGACTGCCTTGAATTTCTTCCATTTCTACGAGCCCTCGCTGTCGCATACCGTAAACCTTTACGCACAACTTTTATGCAAAATGAACAGTTTTCGTAGCATTGCTATTTATTAAACTGATAATAAAATGCCAGTAGAAATCCTAAACGAACGAGCTAAGAAACATCATAGCACCCAAGATCTTGCATAACCTCTCGGGGATAAATTCTTCGATTACTATGCTATTATTCATCGAACATTGTTAAATTTAAAAAAGAACATAAAAAAAAAGTATTTCAAATAACTGTGAAAATATTATGGAAAAAGGAATACGATAAATAAGACCTTTGCAAATGCTCATGCAATATTTGGCTCATTGTTACTGGATGCGTTAGTTCACTTTGAAACTTTCATTTGTACAACGTAAGCTACATTGGGCTTTTTCAAAATACTCAATTTAAATCATTAGAAGGAGTGTCGGGGCGATGATCTACGCGATATTCTTCACGGTTTCGCTCTTTACCGCTTATCCTACACGCATCGGAATATCATAGACGATCGAAAATTCGACGCGTCAACAGCCTCATTGTTCTCCAATTTGGCTCGGCGCATTATTCAAGTCAATTAGCTTAAAACGGGTATTGTCGGCACTTCCCACCGAGAGTTTGGCCGATTTTCCGGACCTCATCGACGCTACACC
>NW_011948416.1:6723558-6793877 GCF_000503995.2 Ceratosolen solmsi marchali | reverse complement strand
GCTCTCCTCCACATAAGGATACTACGACACTTTTCACGCTTGCCTTTCCACACTTACCAACACCATTTAACGAGTACAGCCTTCGATGACTATCCGTTTACTCTTCGAACGTTTCAGCTGCGAACGCTGACGTGTACAGAAGTCAGCTGTTGCCTGCCCCTGTGTTCTCTTTGTCACGTTTGGCTTTGTGCGCGCGCGACCAGCTCAGCGTGAGGTTACCAACACGGCCATATATCTCGCGGCGGCAGGCCGTCGTAATTCGCCTATTAAACGTTGGCACTATTGAGCGGGAGCGCGACAAAAATTGGATAATAATAATCGACGGCACTGAGCTACCGCAATCGTGCCAACGTGAATTGCAATCTTGTTTGCATGACTTATGGCTGCGGGATGGATTGTCTCGGTCGGTGAAGGTATGATTACCGTCGTGATTGCGCGCTCCGACCGTTTTGCCCATGAAAGATGAAAGATCTATGGGTAGCATGATTTAGATATTATTACGTTTCGAGTGTAGCGAGGCACAGAGCTGGTACTTTGTAAGAGACGCTGAACTTTGACAAAAATTTATAAAGTCCGACGCTGCGGATTTTGTGCCGCGACGGACCGTCGCTCATTTTGAAAGAAAAATTTTTGTCTTTAAGAGGACGAGAGGTGGAGGGCCCGCTCATCGGCTTTTATTAATGCTACAATGAGAATGAGAATGAGTGTGTGCAACATATTTCCCTTCTAATTTTAATGAACGGCTTAGGATTGATTACGTTTAATGGGATTATTTTTATCGCATCTAACGGGCATGAATTGCAATTTATCGGCCACGTAAATTCTTACCTTTTTATTTGCTTATGTTGGCAAGCAAAAATTTAATAAAATCTCATTGCGATGTATTATGATGTATTAGACGATATCGTCGCGAATATAAAGTGTAATATCGAACAAGTTTTATAAATGTGCGAAATCGATGTAATTTTATGCTTGCATCATCTTGCATTTGTAGACGCCGAGTATTACTCGTTAAATGACTCTTTCTAATCATTATCGTAAAATAATAATAACCGAAAATTTCGATGAAAACAATTCAATAACAAAATTTCAATCCGGTAAATAGGAAACATTTTGTCACTTGTACATAAGTATTGCAGTATAGTCTTAAATAATAATAGCATAAAGAAATCGCCTATTTAAATTATCGTCACGAGCTGCACCAATTACCATCGCTAATAATTTGATCGTTCATCACAAAAAAAAAAAAAAAAAAAAAAAAAAAAAAAAACTCATATGCTTGTCCTTTATTGCTAAAATTTCACGCAATCGAGATCTTCGAGCTAACATCGTGATTAAAAAAGAAGAATATTTTGATCATTTTTCAGCTGATTTTGTATTAATAAAAATGATAGATAATAATTCTTTTTATCAATTAATTTTAATTGCCATGAATTCACTTCCACATTAAGTATATTCTAAATTTAATTTTTATGCTCGCTTCTGGTGTATTTGGCTGATAGTGAGCGAAGTAAGTAATTCGTTAATTATACTTTCTCTTGGATCCAATTTATTCGCACATACATTTTACTATAGTGGCTAAGTCATTATTTATAATAAGCAACTTAATTATTCATCAATTGCTCTTAATTAATGCTTAATTATTAATGCCACATATTATAAGTTCATTTGTAACGTGCAGTTATTTTTCATCTGACGTATCCAAATACTAATTATATCAAATATTTGTAAATTACACAGCTCTACCCTACTTGTGGCTTACATCGAAACTGTATTCATCAGAATTACTTTTTAAACTTCTAGGAATAGTAACTTTCGCTATGCATGATTTTATTTTCACTTAAAGAGTGTAGTAGTATTCCCATTGAAGAACTTTAAACTACTTTATTAATTTATTGCTACGAACAAAAAATTTAACATGAGTTTTTTCTTTTAGTGATTTTTCTGTTTCAGAAAAACAGTAACATTATCGACAGTAACGATAAAATTTCTAAACAAAATTCCTCAATAGAGCAAATTATTAAAACTAGGCAATTGTTGACCAATGGAATAATATAAAAACTATGATTACAGATTAATAATACATAGGGACTAGACGCTTGAATATGAGAAGATGTTGGGCATTCGGCAATAAACATTTATATAAAAATTAATATTACGTATTTTGAATTCGTATGTTCATGAAGGCTTAGAAATCCTTTAAATCCAATATTAAGATATAACGATATTTATTTCAAGTAACGTTCGACTGATAAATGTTTGTACGGAATTAATTATGTTCTTAGCGAAGTAAGATAAAACCCATTTATCTACAGTTTGAATAAAGGCTTCCGCTACTGTCAAAACATCCAAAAAAATTTGATTTCGATTACACTATCTGAACTAGATTCGCAATAACTTTTTAATAATTAATTTTGTCTTCATTATTATCCAATATCGATTTGGAATTTATGCGTTTATAACAGATATTATAAAATACATAATATATTTACTGGCTTCAAAAGTTTATACATTAATTCATGCTGATTCATCAAATTACTAAACTTACCAAGCCGAGTATTACTATATTAACTCTATAAATATAGACATTTTAGAATTGTTTTCGTTTACATTAAATTTTACGATAACATTAATAATAATATATAAAATTAGACATAATATTAGCATAGATAACAAATACATTTATATGTAGGATGTATAATTTATACATAATTGAAATATTTAGTTTTTAAATTTAGATAAACTATAATATAATAGTTGTTAAAATTATAACGAATAGATGCAATAGATTAAATTTTTTAGTAATCAGAATATTTAAAAATATTTATTATGCTCAATTTTGGTATATAGTTTTAAAAACTCTGCTTCTAAAAATTGTAATTTAACCGAGGAATTTTGATATTTGAAGTTTGAATGTTCCACCGAAATTTTAAACGTGTATTTCTTATAGAGAGAAGTCGGTAGATACCTAAAAAATATATAAAAAAAAAAGCTAAAAATTGGTTCTTTTGGCGAGAATTTACTGCTGTACGAGTAATAGCATCTCATTGAGCTCTGCATACAATTAATTTATGTTATAGGGATGCGGTTACTTTGCTTTAATGCTGTTTACTTTTCGTTATAGAATAGCTGCATTAAGACTTTGCTTTTGCGGAGAATGGAAGTGAATAATTAAATGCTTTTACGTAATAATAAATATTTAAGGGTGACAGTTTAAGGAGAGCTCATGAAATTTAAGCATTATAAAGGAAATTATTATAATATATGACATATATGATAGATATGCAGGGATATTTATCGACAAACTTGAAAGGCGACTATTGCTAAAGCTTCTAAAAAGATATTAGATGTAATTTTAATTTGTAATATTTTTTTATGTGTGTGTGTGTGTGTGTGTGTGTGTGTTTGCATATGCGTGCATGCGTGTGTGTGTGTGTATTTGTGTGTAAATTTTCAGTTTCATCGATCATGTATTACAAAACTTCATTTAATTTTTCAATGAATAATCTACAAATTAATACGAGTGCAAAGATGTATTACATTGTTAATAAAAATGTTAATAAATTAAGAGAAAATAGCCAACGACTATCTTCTAATATAATCGCAATACTTTTAAGATAATACGTGTTTATTTCATAAAGTTTTCGTTTATAACATCATCATTTTCACACGTCTTTTCGTGATTAGTATTTAGTCATGATTTTCGCGATACAAACAACTTCACGATACGATTTCGTGACTAATAATGATGGATTGATTACTGGTTACACGTTTTGCAGCTATTTAATATATTATCTATTATCTTTGAAATTATTTAAATTCTGTATAGAAAAAATGGCGGAACGAATGAACAAACTTGAACTAAATTAATAGGAATAAATATTTTAACTATTTATTGACATATTTATAATATGCGATCTGTTAATACGCACTAATTAATGATAATCGTTAGAATAACAAAAAATCATTTCATTACTTAGAACATAAAGTACGCGAAAATATTCGTTTTAAACGTATCGACCATTTTTTAATATTTGTTAGAACCTCTTATCTTACAACATCGATTAACGAATATCAATATTCGATTTTCGATGATCCATTCGAATTCTCGATTTCCTCGCGGCATTACAAATAATTTGAAGTTTCTTTACAATAGCCACGCTCATATATAGAAAATTGATTATCGGGCCATGTGACTCTACTATTGAAAGCTTTACAGCGCGCAGAAATAAAATTATCCTCAAAGCTCTTATATAAAGAATAAATAAAATGATAGCTCCAACTGCTGGCTGAAATAAATTTTATAGATATTAAATTCTAAGGTTTCATTAGCAAATGAAAATTAATTGCATCCCATGTATAAATTCGAAATTCTAGCTGCGCTTTCAAAAGCCACAAAAAAAAAAAAAAAAAAAAAAAAAAAAATAAGTAGCACCGTACTTAACACGCGATCGCGCAACCGATCCCCCGCGAAAAATCTAACTGTGAAAGTATAGAGGAGGCGATTCATTCAACGCCTCTTTCCGATACTTTCTGATGCCTCGTAGTTGTTGTCGACATGAAGCGAAGATTCTCTGAACTTGTTGCATCGATATACTGAATATTGTGAGAAAGTATTTTATCACAATGAATTTCTATTATTAGCGAAAATTTTATTGAAAGTAAGCATTGAAAATTACATGTTCTTATCGTATATAATTTATTTCATTGATATATCGAATTAACAGTCAACGAAATCTTTAAGCATTTATTTATTTGCAATTACTTAATAATATTTATATAATTTTTCATTATTTTACCTTCGATTAAATTGATTAGGGTCTTTTAATATTAATAGAAATAGAAATTGTTATGCATCATATATATATAAAAGTTGTAATAAAAAGAATTTTTATTGAAAATATATACACAAGGCAAATGATAATACCAATAATAACGTATCATATGCTGTAAAAATATTCACAAGTGCACGATGAAATGATGAAATAAAGCGCTGCTTTATTTTCAATTCATAATATTTGCTTTTTTCTTTTTTAACCTACAGACTTTCTTTTCTACACAATGCATTATTTAAAATTGAAATAAATACATTATATAAGGGAAACTATCCACTCTCTAAATACCCGATAAATTACTTAAAATAACATATTTATAGTATATACGCTGCTAAATATCTAGCACATTGTTAGTAACCATTCTCAAACAAAATAAAAGTAAAGTATACGGTTGTGTTGTTAGCGCTTTCCCTTCGTAAACTCTCAATAGTTCCAGAAAAATGAGAATTTCTCCCTGTAAAAGATCTTGTACGTTCTCTCGCTATTGGTTCGAATCGCGTATACAAAACATCCACTTGACTATCCTAACTATTTTGTACATTTCACGCTGCATTCCGGAAGGTATAGAAGGCTCACGCCATAAAAGGCAAACTCTACGAAGAGTCATGTACAGTCACAGTCTCATCGTTTTTAGCCATTTTTTTTTTTTTTTTTTTTTTATGGGGGAATCAAGGAAAAATATACTCTCGCTTAAATTCAAAGTATAAAAATGCAATTATGCTAATATTGCGCCTTATTAGTCAATAAATATTTGGGTGACATCTTTCGACTAAGCCGGGAAAATAAGACTTTACGAACGTTTGATCTCATAGATACAAAGCCTGTGCAAAGTAATGATAAAAAGAAATATATTAAGTTTTATATTTTAAGTTTAAAGAGTCAATGAAACTTTACATTTATCACAAAAATTCATGAATGAATTCTAGAATACAATAATTTGACGAGAAAATAATAATATAAAACTATTTAAAAAATTCAAATTATTATATTAATATTATTATTATTATTATTATTTCCTATTATTTAGAAAAAACAACTTATTAAAGTAATAAAATTTATTTTTGAATATAATTTATCTGTACGATTCAACGAAGTTAATGTAATTTTTACATCTTTACACAGAGAACGAATATTTTTCTGCCTCATATTTCTCATATAAAATTTTATATTATAGAAAATTTAAAAGTTTAATAATATTCAATTGATTTAAATAATAATTTTCACCAATGCAAAATTATATATATATATATATATATATATATATATATCTGGAAAGTTGTTAATTTGAGGTATAAAGTTTTTAAATATATTTTTTAGTATCGAATTCTCGTCTATAAGTTGCTATTTCATAACATTGATTTACTTTATTTATTATGTTTCTATTACTCAATCTACTAACATTCAATAATAAATTTTAAAAAATATAATTTTTTGAAAAAAAAAATTATTTAATAATTTCATTAAGAAGCTGACAATATAATTAAAATTTTGCAACATATATTGTTCGAGTAAAATCTTTTAGTTACTAAATAATCTAAAAAATTGTAATCAACTTAATTAATAAAGATATATTTGCCTCAAAACTATGTGCCTTTATTATTTATATTCTTTGTATTCCAAAGTAATTACAATCTATCTTGGCATGTTTATGAGTGTTATATTATTACAAAACATTTCAATTGCTTTTTCATCACTCTATAAGCACTTTCTAAAGACTAAATATTATCTAGAAGTACATTATATAATAAAAGTCTAGTAAGCGAATTGGCGTCTCATAAGAAATATAAGGAGAATCATCAAAAATTTTCCAACATAAAGAAAAATATGCAATACGCTAGTAATAAATTCCGGCAAGAACTTCTTTACATTGGAATTATTTAATATAAATTCACATCCAATAAAATATCGTAACTTAGCCTCGAATAAAAAAAAAATCAATTTCCCGTTTCCTTGGGTGCCGATGGAAAGAGAAAATGTGCAAGTAATATTACTTGTTCCTCCTGTACACGTTATTACGCACGCGCGCGCCCAACTTGTATTATCTTGTAATATCTCGTACTTTGTACACATAAGCACGTGGATGTCCGTGCGTACCTTTACGTAGACACAGCAACGCGCATACACAAACACACACAATAGGCTTTAGAAAAGTGTGGTGCAATCACGAATAAAAATATTACGAACAAAATAGTAGATCGATTCTGTGTAAATTGCAGCAATCCATTTGATATTCTCCAACTCGAAGAAAATCCATTATATTTACATGTTACAGAACACCGGACAGCAATTTCTTCAAGTATTCGACAAGTTTTCTTGGGCCGTATGCAATTTATAACTTTTTTTTTCTTTTTTTATACTGTGTGCATTGGGAGTATCTCATTCAACCGGATCCACAATATATAAGTTTAAAAGGTTACCTCGACTTGTGATTCTATATGCGTCAATGCCTTGAGAGAAAGTAAATTTTTTACTTATAAAAGAGAGTATCGCATATGTATTTAAATTTGTTTATGCAAATACACGCGCAGACATCTATTAAGCTTCAATGCATACATAAAAAATACGTGAAAGATATAGCTTACGTTTAGAGATTTAGATTACGTTTAGAGTTTGACGCTATTAAACTAGATTTCACATGCACAATAACGGATTATATCCAATATGATAAAAGCAATCAATATCATTGACTCAAAATATTATAAAGAATGGCTGCGTAAATGCATCTTTCTTAAATCCTACAGTATAAAGGGAGATGTAAATGACCTAATATTTGGCTTTTACTTTTTCACAGAATTAGAATGAGTAATTACTTAGGCATTGTGCTTATACATTCACGGATTCTGATATGAAGTTTCTGTCTACTGTTAATATGATGGATAGGATACGATTGTAAATAAGAGATAATCTTAGGCGAATTATTTCTTACTAACCATCAATCAAATAATTGCTCTAGAACAATGTCATTCTTTCTTGTATTAATCAAGCGATTAACAAATTCCCATGAAAATAATTAACTAAATTTTTCTATTAAAAATCTAATCTTTAAAAATCATATTACTTGAAAATTGAAGGAAATCATTATTATTGTTATTATTATTATTATAAAATCATTAAAATATTCGTTCAAGTTTATAGTAGTATTTTGTTTTTAAATTAAACGTCGAATTTTGTTATATATAAGTTATATTTTTATAAAGATATAATAATTTGCGCATGATATTGATTTCTAATTGAACAAACTCAATACAAAGAGATTTGTTGGAATATAAATTAGACAACTCTAAAAATTATAAAAAAAGTTATAAAACTCATATGAATAGTAGTCAAAATTTTTAACACCGTAAATAAAATTTTCATAATTTCTGATATCATTTTCAATAGACTTTATGCATACTTTAAAGACGTAATCATCATTTTGAATGATTTTTATTTTTCCACTATGGCGAATTAATATTTGAAATAGTTAATCATAAAATCCTTATCCATTTAAATTTATTATTGTCAAAGTTTTATAATTATTTTATTTTAACGCATTCGTGCAAATTGAGTAAACGTGGCTTATAAATATTTGCCTTACAAAATTCAACTAATAAAACATAGTTTTATGCTTACACAATAAACTTACGTTTTTCTTAAATTTATAAAAAATTTCCCTCTGTGCTTCTATTACACTACCTATTACACTATTTTATTATCATTACTACTTGGGCCACTTATAGTTATAGCAATACTACAATAGTTTATATAAAACAGGATTATCCACATTGAATTATTTAACGTCCTAACATTTACGTCGTGCATTATTTCAAATTGCAAAATTAATTATTTTAGTAAAAATAATAAATATTTTCTTGAATAGATCTTGTCATTATTTTAAAATAAAGCATAAATATTTTCTTAATAAAATGTTATCTTTGAAGATATGGCTCTATCTATCTATATCTTTTCAGAAGATCTACAGCTTTAATTTAAAATGTCTTTTAAAATAACTTGCAAAAAGTATTGCGAAAAATAAATATCATATGTAATATGAGCCCTACATACCTTATATAGAGATTATATTCGTTATTAGCTCGTAACAATATTGTTCAATGTAGTTTCAACAAATAAATGAAAATAAAATTAAAGAAAGGAGGAGAATAATAATAATAATAATAATAATAATAATAAATCAATAAAATGTATTACAGTGATTTTCTTAATTAGTTATTGAAATTTAGATTTCGAAATGTACAATAACGACTGTTCAAATAATATTAATGAAACTCGTTCTGGAGATATTCACACTAAAGCGTAAAAATATGTCATTTAAGGTAGTGAAAATTGTATTTGTATATGGCCTAAACAACTAACTTTTTACTTAACTGCTATAATAAGGCTGCCAAAAAACTATTTAATATATAATTGTCCGTGGCTGAAGCCATAACACAATTAACGCATACAAACGCAAAGTAGCTCGATTACGTCTGATCCGAGGGAAATTAGTTGGGCCGAAAAGTGAAAAGCTCAAGCGCTGGAAAAAGAAAAGGAATGAAAGGAAAGCATCTCGGTCTCGGCAGACGTACCTGCGATTTTCTTCTCGCGCATACGTCGCCAGAGGGCCTCGGCCTTGCGCATTGGCCAATTCTCCACTTTGGCGCTGAAGCTTCGAAAGAACTTGTACTCTTTGAAGTGCGATGTCCTTCTCCCATTGTTAGCGTGCTGCTGCGCTTTCGTCTCCTCGCCCACATGTTGCTGATGCTGTTGTTGATGCTGTTGCTCATGCTGTTGCTGATGCTGTTGATGCTGTTGTTGTTGCTGTTGTTGCTGTTGTTGCGGGGATTTGCCACAGCGAGGCTGCTGTTGTTCTTGCTGCGTGTCCTCGCTCGCCATTATTTTCGAGATTCGGCGCTCGTCTCTGCCACTACCGATGCTTTTTAGATTTTTGCTACGTCGAGCCGTTCACTTTTTTCGTACGAATGCACGGCGGCCGCGACAATCGTAATCACTGCTGGCATTCTGCTAGCCTTTCCTCTCACACTTGCTCTCTCTCTCTCTCCCTCTCTCACTCTCTCCCCTTCGTTAATGACGTCTACTGTGAGAATACGTAACGTAGCGTTGTGTGTACGAAGGTTCAAATCTTTATGGGTATTGCTCGATATTTCGACGGTCACTTCGAATGTTCTCGTTATTATGCACTTTTATTGACACTATTGATTTATCGCTGCTGTTGCTGCTGTTGCTGCTGCTGCTGCTGCGGGTACTGTTAGCGTGATTTTTTTATATTCTGGCTTTTGTATGTACGTAAATATACTCGCACGTATACTTTCTCTCTTTCTCTCTTTCACTTCACATGTCTCAGTTGGCTTATTCTTATTCTATGCATGCAATTATGTACTGCCAGCTTCTATTATTATTGAAATATGCCACTAAACATTAACTTTACGTTTTTTTTTCTTTCATTATTCAGTAAATATGATAATTGTTATTATGAACTCCCGATAAAGTACTTACAGATCAATCAATAACTCGTTCGTCTATATTATTATTTTTTATATCACTGTAAATAGAGACTTGTTAAAATTTGCCATGCCTATGCCATTTTACTCGATGCCCTAAACGAAGAAGCTGAGCTTTTCTAATTAGTTACAGTTTCATTCAATGCTAGAGATTGAAAAGCTTAATATTTATGATTTCGCAAAGAGGTTTAAGACTGTATTATAGCGGTCGAATGAAGTAACGATAAAATTTTCCTTCCAAAATTCTCTCACCTGTCAAAAAAAAAAAAAAAACATGAGTAGATCGGGACACGACCGATAAGAATATGGACGAATGATTTTAATTGGTACAGTAATCTTAAACGACTATTTCATTTTACTCTTCCGAGGCGTATCACCTACGTATACATAACAACGTAAATCGAGCTTAAATAGAACAAGATGAGATGATATTCTAAAGAGAATCGACAGTAAAAATTGTATACAAGTGGAGGGTATCAGAATTCAAGTATAATTGAAAATATGTCAACGCGAATGTACTTGATAAAATCGAAAAAATATAATTGTTTGATGAAAAAATGTACTTTCCAAATAGATGAAATGTTACTGAATGTCGTATAAATTTTCGGTCCATTTACTATTATCAGCCTAATCTACTTCACAAATAACTTTTCACCCATACCAAATTTATATTATAACTAAGTATGATATTTGTAAATCGATTAATTTACAACATTGTGATAAAAATAATCGATAGCAAATAATATTAATGATATAAAATTTTTCAAGCGTTGTTTTATAAAACCAACTTCTTTTATAAAAAAAAAAAAACATTAATTCAATGCTACCCTAGCTAATTGAAATTAATAAAAAAAAGAAAATTATTATATTTATGTTCAGCTATGTCTGAATTCTCTAATAATTTATTAAAAAATAATTCTACTTCTGCAGTCTAAATAACAAAAGATTCTTCATAATAAATACAAGTCGTCAATAGAAATTAGCACTATACAACATAATTTCCATTTTAATTTTCTCTCAATTGGACACAAATGCAACATTTAGCATCTTGTAATCTTTTCTAAAAAAGTTCTCGAGACTTAATATCTTTTGCGATAGAAAAGTTCGCTTTGGATTAATGATTCGTTTTAATTGAATTTATGGATCGTTGATTTGAATTCGTTGCTTTTATTATGTTTATGGTCAAAAATTAAGCACAATAAGTCATGTATACGATTGTTATTTATTATACGTTTTATTAAAGTCGTAAGAAATAATTAAATATAAATTTTAATATTCATAAATCTCGTGCTCCCTAATATATTATTCTGACAAATTATATGCTTGCCATTATTATGTTATAGTCAGTTGAAATCTAAAGTTAAAATTGTTAAACAAATTTATTATAATTACTTATTTATTCAAGTTATATTATCTAATATACTTAATGAAATCAATGTAACAAGAACATTAAACAATATATCAACGGATTTTTGAATTTCAATATCAAGTTCTAGTAAAATGTCAAGGTAAAAGCAAATACTGTACTCTCAAAGTAATTAATTCTTCGAGTTTTTTTATACTCTTGCGCGCAAAGTAACTTGCATCTACATTACGCTCGTCGTAGTGCATAAAAATATACTAATCAGAAGTCACTATACGAATAAAAATCTATCTGAATTATTAAACAATAAATGAAATAATTAATTAATTAAAGTAATATTGTGAATTTTTTGTAAAATGGATGTTTTTAGCTGAATGCCGTTATATTCTTTCGAATATAGTACAATACATAAGATGAAATATTAACAAAATATGAAGTATAAACAACGAGATTAAGTTCACCTAACTACATCTGAAACACTTATAATGAAACTGTTTGATTAAATACTTTGATCCAGTAGAGAAAGAAGTGTTAGTTAATTTATTCGAATATACTATGTACAGCAGATTGGAATAATGAACACTTGAAACGTTAATATGAGTGGAGAAGGGAAATTCAACTTCATCTGCGTTTGACAACATATCAATAGTGTTACCGAGGTGGGGATTAAATATATTTCATGAAGCGTAAATTCAAACAAATTATACTGTTACGATGTATTCATAACGAGGGTGTGCAGAAAGTACTCTTTTACAATTCGATGAAATTTGACAACATGCACGTGAAATTTTATTATTACGCTACGTAAGTCATTGATTATCCTTAGGGGCTTTGATATGTACTTTAATGTGTTTATTTGTACGATTAATTACTTTACTCGGGATATTTATCTTAGGAAATATGGAATAAGTTTTTCAAAAGAATTTGCCCAACTATTTTTATTTAAAAGTAATGACAATACATTTTAATTCGCCCATCTAAGGATTTATTGCATCTTCTTTAGGATTACAATGGTATTATGTAAAACAATTGTTATCGCGCAATTAACTTGCTTTTGATAATAAATACGTTATAATAAATAGAATATTAAATAGTATTTAAATAATTAATATTAGTATGCATATATAATATGTGTATGTAATAATAACGTATACTTTTGGTTTTTACTTTTTTATTTTACGTTTTTTCTTTTAACTTCAAATAGATTTTATGTAGAGTTTATGATAATTTTATATGTTAAAATTAATTTATATTCAAACACATACAATATAGTAATTTGAATTCATAAAATTAATTCGTAAACTAATAAAAATAAAAAGAATTTTTTATAAGAAGAAATAGACTTTCATTCCATATGCTTACAAATTGTTAAGCAAATTCTAAATTTACACTTTTTTAACAAAAACTATATATACACTCTTTTATATAATATATATATATATATATATATATATATATATATATATATATATATAAATACATTTATTAAAGTTAAAAAAGTTGAGCTAATAAAACTGCCTGCCTTTTCTTCTTTCCAAGTAAATGTAGAAAGAGACAATATTTAAAAAGTATACAGATGTATCTAATTCGTTAATTTATCCATTTCTTCTTTTAGAGAATAAAACATGGAAAATCGATAATATATAGCTAAAATCTAAGAAAATACATACATATAAAACCATACCGGCTTATTAAAAATTAATATTACAGACACGCATGTGTTGCTAAGAATGTATGCATCACGCAACTATTAGTCTGTTAATATACTTTATTATAAAACTATTTACACATTCTCTAAATACGAATATTTTGAAATCTCTTTTTCTCCGTAATGCCAACTTCATTAAATCCATAATCCTCCGAATGAGATATTTCATCATGTTAAAAATGAAAAATTTCATTAATTTCTTCGAGCTTCCTTGAAGTATCTCAACTATCGTCATATTTCAAATGGTTTCGCACTTACATCTCTAACATTATAGCACACGTATATACTTTATCCTCGAGCATCAAAGCCTACGCTGGAGCTCCCCTAGCTGTTAAAGTAAATCAGCCGTTGAAAAGAAGTCATAAATATCATCTAAATACTCGGATATTATATCTCGAAACGAAAAGCTTCATAAACCCTAAAACTTCGTCCGTAATAGAGTGCGGAACTCGTACCACCTAATTCAAGATTATCACTTCGATGAAACTGCCCCTGATCTAAATCAATCATTACCTCATCCACCTACACACAACCACGATACTTGAAATGTCAAGGAGAGTCGATAGACTTCCCAGTACTACAAGTTGAAATCACCGCGAGAGCATCGCGGGCTGCCCCATCGTCGTTTCTCGCTTTCTAGTTTAATTGCCGCTCTCGGCGTGTAACAAGAAAATTTACCGAACACTGCGAGGGGGAGATGTCGAGCCGACAGTCGTATAACCCGGGTGGGTGCGTTGCGTTCCAGGCGCGAAAGTAAAATTCCTCGCGAGAGGTCGCCCGGTTGGGGAGTAGAGAAGGGAGAATCGGACGTTGGTGCGTGCAGCGGAAGTGTCCACTGAATATTACCTGCGCCTCAGCGGAAGTTGGCTACGGCGGTCGCAGGAATGTGCCTGTTCTTTTTTGCTCTCTTTCGAATTGCCGTGCGCACTCGACTTTTTCTATTTTTCCTGTCCGAGAGGGTAATATAGAAGTAGGTCGCGTCACTTTGATGAGCGAATGTTCGAGAATAAGCGAATGGTCGTATCGCGTGGTTGGTACACCGAATTTTTTAGAAACACGCTGCTTCGCTATTCAAGGGGAATTCAATAACTCTTTTCTCAATTTATGTGGGCTGTAAAAGTTTTAAATATGGTTGTTTCAACTTTAATGGCCATTCATTGCTGTCTTCGTCCGAGACGCTATCTTGGTCGACATGTTACGCGGATTGTGCAGGTGGCCAAATACCTTACGTAATTGAATGATTGGTTCCCAATTATTTATACTGTGTAAATTATTTACTAAAACCAAAATCATTCGGTGGTGGCTTAATTGTCAGAATTGCGAAAGCATACGGCAAATTAATGAATTTGAATTGATACGGTGTGTATGAAAAAATTGATATTGTGCATGACTTTCAACTAGTTACCATTATCCTCTTTGAAGCTTATTTACTTATAATTCACACATATCAGATTTGTATACACTAGTCTCAATGGCGTCTTATTTTTAATTTATAATAAACTGCTTTGCTTACAAAGTTAAAAATATTTTAACAAGGTCACTTATTTATAATAAGTTTTAATTAATCCAATATATTTTAATTATGAAATATTCAGCGAACACTTTAATTTCCGCCTAAAAGCTAATACGTATTATACGTATTTTGAAGATTCCAAATCGTATTATTATATATTTTTTCACTTTCATGTACCCTCTTATAAAATAATTACATTTCAGATGAATATTTATATTGTTTCAGAATTTATTTCTTATTTACATTAAGAAAGTAAAAGTTATAGACGCTCCTCATGATCAGAAAAATTAATTGTCAAAACAATTATTTCCATTTAATTATTTATTTTACGAAATTTCAGTTTCTAAAAGTTTCATGCGCAAGTCCTTTATTATGTATGAAAATTATTTAATTGAAAAGCACTCTTACATGAGAACATTATTGGATGTAATATGAATAGTAGAAGTTTCAAATTTTGTTAATCACTGCTTATTTCGCAAAATGTAAAATCCTCCATTTTGGTAACGAAAAATATCTTCTTTCAATAATTACTATGTCCTCCATTATCTTGTTATTATAAAAAGTTATTTTAATCTCTTTGTAATTATGTACATTTATCTCTGTTGTATAAAATCAGATTATATTAAAGTAATAGTAAATTAAGCTAAGTTTTTATTATTTGTTACTAAAACATTACGTCGGAATAAAACTGTGAATTATCTTTATAGTATAATTTAGAATTTATAATAATAACAAAAACATAACAACAACAACAACAACAACAACAATAATAATAATAATAATAATTATTATTATTATTATAATAATAATAATAATTATTATTATTATTATAATAATAATAATAATTATTATTATTATTATAATAATAATAATAATTATTATTATTATTATAATAATAATAATAATTATTATTATTATTATTATAATAATAATAATAATGACGATGATGATAATGATGATGATGATGCTAGTACATACATTGTATAAAAAAAGTTTAAAATCTTGAGTAATATAAGATTTATTATTTTTGATTAAAAACAAATTCATTAGTATTGAAAACCAAATTAATATTTTAAAATTTCATTAATGAAGTTTTGTTGATAAACTTTAAGAGCTTTTACGGCAAACTTATCAAGTTATCAAAAATATAAATTTAATATTTCTTTTAGTTTTTTCGAGTACGATTAAGAATAATCAGCAGTGCATAATTTTTCTATGTTAACCAATTTCTCAAGTCTGAGACAATTTACGAAATTTCAACGTTAAATTATAAATTGATCGAATGAATGCTTTTTAACAATAACTCGATTTAAAATTTTGTTTCCATGCATTATATGAGATAATTTATATATATTATTATTTTTAATTGAATTGATTAGCGCTATTTTAATTTTATTAAATTATCGTTATTATTTGTGAAATAATATCGAAGAATGACATGATATTTTGTTTATGCCAACTGCTTACGTAGACATGCAACAGTAATAAAATAATGCTGACCTAAATATTAATAGATGACCTGAACATTGATTATTTTAAAAAGTATATAGTTGTTCTGTAACTAAGAGTGGAAGGAAATTCATAATACTATAATACATTTCATTAATGAATATATGGCAGTAAATTATTTCCTTTACTAATGAAGTATATTTCATATAACAGCTTGTATATCATCAGCCTCTGGAGAATATTTTTTAACACCTACACGTACACACGTACACATACAAATTACGCTTAAAAATAATATTGTACTTATGAAAACGAATGCTTTAAATAAAATTTTAATAATTTTACAGTCCTATTATAATTACCGAAGAAAAGTCAATCAATTTTAATGCATAAAATTCTGAAGCTTCGACAGATAAGTAAGCGATAAAGAAATATGCTTAGAGGATAAGATTTGCAATTGAAAATTTTATTTCGTGCATTATTCTACAATATCTTTTATGCCCAATGTAATGGAATCAATTTATTGGTAAAATAGCTATGATTACGCATTACTACTGCTCATATCGGCCTTGAGCCCTACAAAGGGATAATAAGGAATTTACAAGCGTCACAATGCCAGCGCAAAAGATTTTAGATTTCAAGAAGTTACGTAGAAATGAAATGGCATAAGGGATGAAAGGAAGCTGAATGGGAAAAATCGTGCAAATAATCGACCAGCGCATTTTCAACTCTTCCGCGTCATTCTCACACTGATTTTCGACTATCCAAACGCATAATGCCGACGCCATCGAGTTGGTATTTTGCAATTGGCTTGAGATTTTTAGATCTCCATTGGAGTGCCAAGTAATCGATAAGTTCCAGTGTTATCCATGACGAGTAATCCAACGGCCAAGATCGAAAATGCATTTCACGGGGGCTTTATAGACAGTGACTACAGATTATGGAAATTGCAAAGGCCAGGCGCGAGGGTGTCGAGCTTACGTTAAAATGTTGGAATTTAAATTATAAAACAAAAAAAAAAATCGTCCGTACTTTTTAATATTGCAATGTTACCAAACTTCCGTATGATTATTTACGAATCGATCGCAGACGCCTCTTCAATAAACGTTATTCTTGCAACCAGACAGTCATTTATCAGGCCGTACAATGACACATTATAATACAAAGCCCCGATGAATCGGCTCATACTTATCACGTATGAATACATTGAAGAAATTGAAATTCTCAATGCCCTAGTTTTATCGTTCCATAGCCAATCATTCGGATCAGCGATTCGACAAATCAGTGGTTCGCCAAGTCTCCCACGAATTCTACTCAACAACCCTTAGCATGTCGCCATTGCAACAATTTATTACTCAAGCTATTTACCCCCCCCCCCCCCCCCCCCCCCAACGATCAAAACGCCCTAAGCTACCGTTGATGAAATATATCGGGCGCACCCAAGAACTTTGAAATTACATTAAAATCCCAAATTTCATCCAACCAACCATACCCACGTTAAATTCGAACACGCCCATGACTCATCGATTCCTAACAATTTTCGACCGATACCTTATCGTCCATGTGAACAAAAAATCAAGTCAACAAACAGAAACGCTGAGCGCCCATGTGACAACGCCACGCTAAACCTTCGCTCTCGATAACATCGAGCCCTCAAGATAGCGTGCTTCCTCTAAAACTAACCATCATCACCGCACAAAACGTGGCCCGGCCCCCCTCCCAATCCTGCCAAACGAGCGGATAACAATTACTCTTAGCTCAACTGCTTCACCCTCAAGCCCATTCACTCTCAAGGATACGCGACGCGGTTTAATAGTATCACGGTCTGCGCGACAGCCCGAGTCGCGTGGACGCCGCTTGTAAACTGCTCGGCTGCAGCACGCGTCCGCTGCTGATAGCCGCCTTTCGCCTCCCATTGGCCTCTCTCATCCTCCGTCTTGCTCGAGCCGCGCGGGCGCGTCGCTGCCGCTCCTGACGGCCGTCTTATCCTGCCTGGCTCGTACTACTGCGCGCGAACGCCCTCTTGCCTCCTCATTATGGGCCGCACGTCTTGTTGTCTGCGTCTTGTCTTGACTTATACATTGATAATCGAGGCGGTCCGATGGCTTTTGACGTGTGCTTTTGTCGCGAGCGAAGACACTCGCGAGCGAGGCTCGCTCGCGAAATGATCCGCGTAGCCGTCCGCGCGATATTCGGAATTTTTGGTCAGTCGGTCTTGCGGAATGATATCATTGTTGATTACGGCGTCATTGGAGGGTCGTGGTCGGGTTATCGCGGATTATCTTACCCAGTGGCGGGCTTCCGAGTGCGTGGGAAGATGTGGGATAGATGCAAGTGGAAGGTGGAGGATGAATCGGTTGGTAAAAATTGCTTGGCGATAGTTTGCCTCTTATTAAAACTTGGATTCACGCGGGTCGCTGCACGTTGGCGTAGATAGCGATGATAGTATTTTTGTTATTTGGTTAAGGGAGGAAATAGGATATGCGAGCATAATAGGTATGAAGAGCCGTTGGTAGCCGTAAGATTCTATTTGTCAGTTATGATGGGAATTAATGTTCGGACGAATTGATCGTTGTACCCAATAAAATATTTAGCTCGCTATTGTAAATCGAGACTGTCGCCGATTAAGGTAATTGGCAGCTCCACATCATACTCATTCCTATGCTTGATTATTAAAGATCAAGATACTTGAGCAAAGCTCGATTGCATTGTAAAGTTAGCGAGGTATTGCTACGGCTACCTCGTCATCAGCCGCAAATCAGCGAATTTTTATCTAAACGATATGTACATCGCGATATTTAACCAAAGTTGCTCACTCACTCCATATCGATAGATAAAAAAATTAATTAATAATTGAGAAACTCGAGTTAATAATAGCATGTTAATAACACCTGTACTTCGTCTTGTCTATGTGACCTTAACTCTGACAATAACTGTGATACAACATGCGAATGGGACGAATATTGCCGATAGAGCTTCTTCTCCGATCACGAACGATACGAGATAAGCTTATGCCAATATGCAGTTTAAATTTGTACTTTATTATTCTTTCATTAAGATAAATCGATTGCACTTCCGACAGCAAATGTAGGGAGAGAAAAGACGAGGCCAATAAAGTGGAAAGTAAAGATTGATTACGCTAGGTGTTTGAAAGTGGAGCGCTGTTATGTAGAGGCTCGACTTGATCTACTGCTAAATGGAGGGCGCTATATTAATTTCACCATGAATCCTAATAGTTTCCTACCTATTATTCCTTTTATTCTATTATTAAATTAAATGTCACGTTTATTAGCTAATTGCTTGGTAGGGTAGACTCGTTCGGTAACGAAATGACATAAACATCACAATTTATATTTGGTTTGAAAAATAATAGTAAAGTGCTTTTTTAAAGATATACTTACGATCTATAGAATAATTATGCAAAACTTTGGAATTATGAAAAACTTTTAGCATTTGGTAATATATAAGTTACCAATATTTCCACAGAAATAAGCATAAATTAAACTAATTACCAATAAGAATCTATAGACTTTGATTATAAAAATATTTCTCATTCCGTGAGTTATACTCGGAATTCAGTATTTGACTTTTGCTACCAATATCATGATTATATTAATTTTAATGCCAATTTATTTATTAATCAATGATTTCCCAATCGCTAATGAATTTCCTTAAAAATAAAAAACAATAAAAAAAGTGACAATTTTTTATCAATTATATTATGCAAATGAAAATATAGTGTATTCCTGTTTGTAGTTTCTTTAATGTACAATTTTATAAAGTATCTTCTGCAGATTTATTACACTAATATCACACGATAACAAACTTATTAACAAGAATTTACTGCAAACTCATGATACGCTGCGCGAGAAAAGTAGAATTGCGAAATGAAACTAACGTGTAATACTTTCAAAATCAAAATTATTATAAAATATATTAGAACTGATGTTTGAGGTTTGAGAAACATTTTTATAGAAGAAGAAAATGATATCACATCTTGATTAATAAATTACAAACAGAGGAATTTCAAAACTAATGAAATAAGTTTCAATGTTTCTCTATTGATGTCAATCATTTTGTTTCATTTTATTGCAAAATAAAATTCTACTGATGCTTATTTCATTCCATTTTTTTTATAATTATAATTATAACACTGATCTCATGAATATCAATCCCCAGTATATTACAAAGAGCATAGAAAGTTTGGTTAAACAATTGACTAATTAAAAAATATACTGGATACGTTCTAAATATACATAGGTACTAAATGGTTTACTTTTAAAAAAAAAAAAAAAAAAAAAAAAACCTCTATACAAAATAGCTAGATTAAATTCATTCTCCAAAATAATTGCATTATACACAGTATAAAAAAGTTATGACCTTCTTTTAGAAAAAGCAAAAACAAAAAATATAATATACGAATGGAAGTCAAAACTCCGAAAGAAATCACACAACGATATTGAAACACATTGTGGTTCTCTTTTCGTGACTTTTTCACATTCTTTCAATTCGAATCACATTAAAAGGCTTATCGAGCGTTCGCCGTATGTATAATAGAATATCCAGTCGGACGTCACGTGCGCCTCGAATTGTTATATTTGCCGAGTATTACGTAACGCTCCACGTCCCATAACGATTGACTTCTAACCATAAATTCCATTTCGGAATAACTTTCGTTATTGGCCCGGCCGAAAGACACGAGCTTGTTTTATACAATCTCAATGCTGTCTGAAAATTAAACAAACAAACTTAAAGTTTCTGGCGCAAAACTACGAGATCGCTAGAAAGGAAAGAGCTGTCTAACTGCATACAATGGAAAGGTATCACACTTTCCTGGATGCGAAACTGATCCAAAGCCAAGATTACTACCACAGCAATTGAAGAGTTTCCACATGCATCAAATAATACTTTTACGGCCATATGAATACCATTGCTATTATCATTATGCAGAGAACATTGAATTTGACTATTTTAAAAAGTTGTATACTTTGTATTTGACGAATAAAGAACTCTTCATGAGAATTGGTCTTTATATTTAATTTAGCCGAAAAATATGTTTCTGGTTACGTCTCGCATTCTATTGTAATTCTTATTACTTGCATATCCACTGTGCTCAACTTCTACAATTTTCAATAGAACTTTCAATAGAAGTTAAATTATTTTTGTAGAATATTTATTAGAATAAGAATTTTATATATATAATTTTTTACTTTAAAATGTAATTAAATCGCAAAATTATCGTTCTTCTATTTTCAAATAATTATTTTGCATACCCATAATTTTAATAGTTTGACAATAAATTGTTGAAAAGAAAATTATTTAAAAACATTAATATAATAATATTTAAAAATAATAAAAGTTAAATATAATACTTCCATTATTTATTTCTAACAAAACTATGTTATTCATTATTATGAAATAATCTTACTACAAACTTTGATAATATTTATTTAATGATATATATTGGTAAAAAGTAACTAATAACCAATTATTCTTTTTAGTTTTTTATATAAAATCTTATCTACTATAATAATATACAAATATTCATCGAGATGATATAACTTTTGCCATTCAGTATTCAAAGTGCAAACATTCAATGAATCGCAAACTTTGAAACATTTCATTATAATGTAAATGGTCATCATAAATAAAATATTATTACTTAGTGACAAATATTATTATGAAATATATTTCTTATTTAAAAAATTTCAGTTACATTTACATTTTAAGAAAAAAGATGAAAATTTTTTTGTAATTTTTGAAACTTTCCTTAAATAAATACGTGGCAAATAATGAAAAATTAAATATACGATATTTATGAAGCAATAAACATTAAGATATTTAAAAATTTATAATATGAATTTTATAGTCGGCTGATCCATTGATTTGATTATTATTTTTTGACAAATTGCTAGGTAAAGTCGGTCACTGAATTCTCACTTATTCCCATCACTATATAAAGTTATTATCTATTATAAATCTCAATTACAGCAATAACTTTTAAATACGATATATCAATGAAGATTTCCCTTTCTTTCGGTTCATACGAACACTTTTATTATCAGAATCAACAATTTCGAAATTGAATCTACTATTTGATTTAAAAAATACGTTTTTCTCGTGTTTCAATACTATTTATATCCTACCCTTCACATTTCAGACCACATTATTGTGTAAAAGAGTAACTGTCGAAATCTATTCGAGCATTTTATAGGAACAAAAGCTTCTACTGTAACACTACTGGCCATAATTAATCGATTGAATCTTGAAAATCTATGGTATGAACTCATAGCTCGACCATTAAACTTATTTAGTAGCTATATCAAATGCATTTTTTTTTTTTTTTGCTGAAATTCTAAAAACATTTTTATTGATAATTTACATTAGCTTTTATTCGATTGTTTGTACATTTAAAAAGATAATGTTAATATGCTATAATAAATTTATTTACGACCGATAATAATAATTTATTTATTTTATTTAATGTATATAATTCATTATTGAAATTATAACGAATATTCTTTCAAAGAAATGTGTTGAAAATTAATTTAAAGCCATGTTTATTATTTAATGAAGTTCGATAGATAATTATGCTAATATTGATTTCCCAATTTTAAAGTCTTAGAATTAGCCTTTATACTTTAATATTAAGGACAATATTTGCCATTTTATTTTAAATAAAGCAGCACATTTCTCACATTATTTAACAATACATTTTAATTAAATAAAAATTCTCGTTCCTATAGTGAATATATTTAACTTTATGTACTTTAAGAGGTGAGTATCGTGTAATACAATGAAATGATTCAAGAATACTGCAATGAATTATTACAGACTCCTAGGAATTTAAATTGTACTAAATTAGGAAATATTTCTTTTTAATTGTATTTAACGCATACTAGTTCTGAGTCATAAAACCGATGATAATAGTTGTCTTTAAATAGTTAGAATATAGAATATAAATATTAAATAGATTTATTTTACGAAATTTTATTGGCAAATCAATTTTTTAAATATAACATGTGTAACGTTCATTATACAATGAATTACGAATTGATTTTTAATGAGTATAAATTACATTTTTAAAATGATATGAACGATAGTTATGTTTAGACTATTCGAATCAATTAAGTCACAACATCTTTGCTTGATAAAAGTAAGTGAAATAATATTATTAATAAAACTTTTTAATATATTTTTTTTGTAACTCTTGAAGTTTAACACAATCAATTCATAACAATAATTATCCATTCTTCTACACGCGTATAAACTGAAAAAATTTATAATTTTTTTATTCTATTTCTATTAATTATATGGGTCACAATACCATTAATTTCATAAAAAAAAATAATTATAAATATATACTTATATTTTGTACGCATAACGAAGTTTTGAAAAATTTCATTTTATGCAAGAATAATAGTTATAACAGAAAATTAGGAAAATGAGTGAACAAACGATGTTTATAGCTTATATTTATTTAAGAATTTAGGTACTTTTAAAAAAATAATGACCACGCTAAATAATATTGGAATATTATCGGTAGAATAGAAATCCGTTAATTTTATATATCGTGATAGGTATACGGTCCAAATTTTCTCTTAATTTTCTCTAAACTTCTCTAAACGCATAATGCAGAAAAACAATGCGTGAATCATGAACCGAATAATCAATAATACTCGAGGATGCATCCGGCGAGTACTTGGGTCAAGGATGATCTGTAGCCATTTTCCGTTATAAAAATTGTTTCACCTCTTGCAATGGTTGTGCACAAATGCACAAAAGTTTACGAAATGCTGACTATTAAATATTACAGAAGATAGAATTATTTAAATTTTCTTTTTCTAGTACAACCACTCTGTTTTCAGACCCTATATTTTTTATTATAGAAAATTGTTAAAGAATTCAACGAAAAATAAGAAATGCAGAAAAAACGGTAGGATTTAGCGAGAAGCTCTATTTCGAAAATAAAATGTGGCTATTTGGAAAATAAGTATTAACTTAGATTATCTAAAATTAAAATATGTACAATTTCTTTGATAAATGAGTACGTATAGTGTTTACAGATTATTTCAGATATTATATCGGCATCAATTTCATGCTCTCAACAGGACATGTGAAATCCTTGGCCAAACTCATTACAATAAGGATGGCACACGATTAGTCATTCATATATATTGTGGAAAGAAACTATTAAAAGAAATTAAAAATTTAGAATTTTCCATATTTTGTCAAGTATTTTAATATAAATATTTCATTTTTAAATAATATATAAAGCATACTTACTATACTTAAAAATTAGAAATTGTCACGTGTGTTGGCGATCTCTAATTTGTACTATACGATAGATTCTATCCACAAATGATCAATTATGAAGAAGTATTAATTAAAATACTTTTCTATGCACAAATTTTGAAATGATCGCTACAGCATTGAGAATACTTTTGAATGTTTAAAATATTTTACTCTCAAAATGCGGACACGTGATAATCAAGACTACGCGGATGATCCTAAAATTCAATGGAAGCCAGAAGAAGAGCCAATAATTAAGATGAATACAACCAGTACAGCGGAAATTGCATTAGAATTTTTTTTTTCATTCTAGAGAGCAGAAGAGAGAAAATTAATTATTCAATGTCGTCACTATTGGTACCATTATAAGCACATTTGCTCTAAGGGATGTGCGGCGTAACATAGATATATTTATTAGAGCGGAAACCATTTTCTACCTTCTCCCTTGTAATTCTTGTCAGTCTCTTTTTATTCACTGGGCTCGGTCGGAGTACAGCTCGTAAGATCAATTAATTGCTAATTGATCGGCCGCTCGATAGCTCTTACGTCTGACGATACTTGCGACTTGTATCCCTATCGGTATGTAGTACGTATTTGTAAAATATATAAACAACTTACTTTTTATCGGTGAAACTTAAGATCTGAGCAAGTGATTGGATAGAATTGTTGTAGAATGGGCATTTAAAAGTTAATAAATGTTCGACTTAATTGGGATATAAATATTGGCGGTAGAAGAGAACGAACGTATCGGTTTTTAAAACAAATTTACTTATAAATTCAGTTAACTAGGTATAATTGCCACGCATGGCGCCCGTTAACAAATGCCTATTAATAAATTTATAGATAGCTCATCGAGCTTTGTCGATAATATTAATAAATTGTAATATTATGTTTGGGACATTTTCTATGTAGCGGTATGTTATTTAAAGTTACAATTCAAGGTATGAGAGAAAATAATATAAGGAGAAATAACACCCGTCTTCGATTTTTGAACGCACAATCGTCGCCGAGCTACTTTCAGTAGCCGATTCCCACCACGAATATTTTCGTAAGCGATAAATCACTGGAGGAGAGGTTAAGCGCATATTGTGGGGGAGCAATTTTGTATGTGAGCTTATGCGTTACGAATTGAGTAACCTTCAATAGCTCGAGTCCGCGAGTAAAAAGTATAGTACTCATTATTTTCCGATGCAAATACTCAGAAATGGCATTGAGTGTTGCGTGTAAACGCATATTATTATTAACATTTTAACTAGAGAGAAAATAAGGTATGTATTATTTATAAAAAAATTTATTAAAATTAAAATTAAAATTAAAATTATTTAAATAAATGGAAGTATTTAATTCGAAATTAATGTATCGCTTCATTATTTATTGTATTTTCGGCGTTTTTTATACGCGATATTGATTAAACGTAATTTATTCCTATCTTATAAATTGACGTAAAATTTTGTTGATAACCTTCAAATCTTAAATTAATGAATTTTATAATACAATATAATATAATATAATAAAATACAATATAAAATAATATAATACAAAATACAGTTATAATGATTAGTATTATTCTAAATTTCCTTGTGTCAAATATTGGTAAAATTTAAAAAAATACAAGTAAAGATCCATCCATTTTAAATTTTAAATAATTTTCACAGAACATTCATATATTTTAGAGCTAAAATAAAAATAATCTATTCAGCCTCAAACTACAATTATATAATTATTATTATTGAATATTAAAGGTTGAAGGGGTTCAATGATATTACTTTTTATATAATTTTTTTTTTATTTTGTATTCCTTGAATGCTAACTTAATCGTTTCCATCATTGTTCAGGTATAATAATTATGCTCAAAATTCACAGTCGCAATTGAAAAAACTATAATTGAACATAATATTCAATTACATTTACACAAAGACACAACGTCAATTTATAACTTGTAATGAATAATTGTATAACAAATTTGTAAAATTCGTAGCCTTTTTAAAATAGCGCTTTGGAGAACTTAGCGACTATATCAAAAAGTCAAAATTTCTTGCACATCCGAACGAAAATGTTCTTTGATAAATTTATTTATAAAAAAAGTTTCTTTTACAAAGGCCACAGTAGTAGCCTTTCATAATAGAAGAAGAAAAAAAAGCAAAATTTAAGGTGCAAGACATCTTTCAAAGGTTATATCGTGCCAATTTCCCATAAATTCGCCGACATAACACAATCGATATCAGAATAATCAGAACAAATCATTTTATGAGTACCTGATGAGGCTCACCAGTCGATTTTATTTGACATTCCAAACCTTCTAAAAACCATTCGCCGCGTCATCCTACTCCTTCGCTAATCGATTTTTCCGTACTTCAAATGATCGGAAGCCCCGGAATGAGTAATCGAAAGTGGCTCTCTTTACATCCCCCTTTAATGTCATAACGAGAGCTTTCGCTCATCCTCCGACTGCACCAGCTAATTAAAGCCGATCGTCAACGCATGCAGCTATCGTGACGGCATCGTGACGTCAACACCAGGCCTTTCTCCGCGACTCCCGTTGTGGTCGCACAATTGCGCCGAAGCAAAATGGCACGGACTTTCTTTCTTCGATAGTTGAAATAGTCATCATTTATTATTATTCAGTCTGGCTGCTCCACAGCCGCGCTACGAGCTCGTGCGGGATTAACGTTTTATCGATTAGCAGTTGGTAAACTCGATCGTATTTGTAAGCTGCCGATAAGTATCTTTCATTAAGCTGATCGGCAGTCGTTTAATTTGGTCTTTTGAAAAATTAAATTCATTCTCGCTAATGTCTAAACGGATACCTAAAGCATTATTGTATACGAGCTTGGCGTTATTTATGACGATATTTGGTAAACGCAACTTATTGTTAATTGCGTAAGTGTCCGAGTTGAAACTGTTCATAATGCTACGGCACTCGATTGCTTAAAACAATTATTTTTTTAATTATTTCTATAATTCTATGTATCAATATAATTGGTGCGACCTTGGCAAGAGGAAAATTATTATTCTTGAATATGTCGAGCTATGCTATGCTTTTGCAATTTTTAAACATACGCGATGAATTAGCTCTGATTCTATGTTGAAAGTGACAAACAAAAGGCTGATTTTCCACTTTCACTAAGATAATAATGGCGTTTCTGAACTAATTATTCAAGCGTATCCATAATTAAAGTGTTTTTTTTTTAGTTTTCACTTTCATTAGGAATCCATTGAAATTAAAGAGAGAATCATTATTCATTGTTAAATTAATGCTATTATTATTATTACAAAATAAAATCAATACATTTGCAAGTATTATATAATGCATAAAATTAAATTAATAAGGGTAATTTCTTTTACATAGATTCGACATTTCATCTTAAAATTTCAACAAATATAAATGCAACGAACTATCGATTAAAATATCGTCGAATGTCTAAGCAAAAATTGAAAAATTATACGAATTTCACGAGTACAAAGCATCAATTTCTCACTGCAATTTTTGCAAAAAGCTAATAGTTCTCAACTGTCTAGACATCTATCTCCTATTCATAACGATTTGATGCTTAACTATTTATTTTTTATTTACTTACACTCGATTGAATACTATTATAATCGAACTTATAATTTATCTGTGAAAGTAAATTTCACTCATGTTTACTTTAAATCCTGTACTCACAATCTGACAGCTTAAAAATTTGACTGTCATTCTATCAATTGATCATCGATAATTAATAAATACCATTAAATAATCATCATTTATATATATATATATATATATATATATATATATTTATAAGGTGTCATGTATATCTAAATGGTATTACCATATAGTGTACAAAGATAAATGAGACAGAGATTAATTATTTGTCTCAAATTGCATAAAAATTAATAAAGTCATAGCTACTCGTCGTCAATTAAGGTTACTTATTACTTTTTATATGTATTGCATAATATTGTCTAAGGAATATTTTTTTAACATATATTTTTTCTTTTAAAATTCACGTACCGTTATTATCAACATAACTAGTGAAAAAAGGGATAATAATATTATTTCGTAAGATCCCGATATTATACAATAAGTATGCGTTTGAAAGGACGAGTTTCCTCGAATGCGAATGTACACATCTGCAAGCTATAATATAATTACGTATTCAAGGTCGACAATTCTAAATAAAAACTAACATACAATTTCTATGGCATAATGCACTTCCGATTTTCGAACAACAATTAAATAATTTCAATAGTAATAGAATTGTGCTTAACGCATAAAAAGTGCATTAGTGTTAGACGTATTTATAATTATTATTTAAAATCTGTGAAATTATATAAACAATATAAATATGAATAACTTTGTAATATTACAAATTAATATAATAATAGATATGATAGAATAAATTTAATTTCAGTTAGATATTCTGACAGCATGATCATATTTAAAGTAATAAAATATATATTAAATGTTAATAAAATAATTAATAAGATTTTTAAATATAATACTAAAAATGTTATAGGCTAATTAATTATCCGAAAAATTATAATGAGCGTTAATATAATACGCCCAAGTTTCTATAGATGTACAGAGTTTTGATGAACAATTATACTTGTGACTGAAGCAATTAAAGTATTTGTAAAGATTCGAAGTATCCAGCTTAAGAAAAACTTTACATTAAAACGTAACTTAATATACCTGAAATATTCTACTTATTTCATACGCACTTTACGCAGTATCTATTAATAAATTAACAATAAATTAAAAAAATAATCGTAGTATAAATGCAAATCAATATTTACCATCTCATTTTAAATATTACTTTTATTATTGCTCGATTCCAAAATTAAAAAGGAAATGTAAAATAAGTGCGAACACTTCTTTTTGCCCCTTATGAATATCTTGAAATTTCAGCAAAGTACTAGAAACAATAGGTAATTCCTCTCTTTATCTTCAAATATAATATCTCGAGTTCTATATAACATTGCCCATAACCTCTCGCTTATTCCACTGTATTTATTAGAAAAGCAACGCGCAACATATCTCGCTGTTTTTTATTTACCCGCAACGGAGCGAGCAAACGAAAAGATGCTTTTGATACTACGTACAAACGGTGGGAGAAGCACTCAAATTCATAATGCTGCTATATGTATAAACATACGGTATGAATTGTATATAAAGGAAAAATCGGGAAAACTCACCTGATAGTTGTCGCTCGGACTGCGAACGAGGCTGTTGTCGGCTCTGAAACAGAATTAGCGTGAGCTGATTAAAAGCTACAAATGTAACTAATAACTTAAGATGATAAAGTAGCATGGAATGTTACTATTATTATGGCTGATATATAAATCCTCGGGCGTGCTAACGACACGGAAACAAATGACGTAAATTATGTGTTAATGCGAAGGAATAAATTGGAAGCATCGTAGTAAAATTTTAATTAGTACCATAAAAAATATTTTGTTTTCTACATTTATTATTAAATTATCTGGAGATAATGAAACATTTTCGTAATAATTTTTATATTAGTAATGTGAAATAAATGTGAAATTCGAGTTATTGTAGCAAATGTACTGTGTATTTGGAGAAACAAATATGAAATAAATGTTATTTACTTTATTAACAATCATATATTCGAAACATATATAACATATGGCAAATAAATGCAATATTTTATGAATTAATTATCTATTGTTTCACTTGATGTTAGTATGACGAACTTTGTATTAGACTTAATTTTCATTGATTTAAAATAAAATAAATTTACTTAAATTTGTTTTTAACGAAAAATCTTAAAGTAATTTTAATTTAGTTTACTTAGATACGCCGATAAAACTTTTAATGTATATTTCCATCATATTTAAAGAAGTAAATATATTCGAAATTGTCAAAACTACAAAAGTTAATTATTATATTCAATGAGCATTCGAAAATGATTTCTTACTATTTCTTTTTTTTTTACTTTTATTATTAAAAAAAGTAGATTTTCAAAAAAACCTGGACAGTAACATTTTACATAAAAATTAACATAGTGTATATATGTTGGCCTACAAATATGTTCAAATACATTCTAAATGCTTATCCGAGTATTCCTTTGCATTAAAAATATATTTTTAATTTTTTTATTTTATTTATTTATATAAAAATGTAATATATATATATATATATATATATATATATTTGGTATTTACAAATTCAGCAATACTTTCAGATATTCATAATAATAGTTTTAGTTCCAAATTTATTTATTTCTTCGAATAAAATTATATTTTGGACATTTCTATGATGTGTAATATTTTTGAGAAACTTGCTTATTCATATCATACGATAACATTGTTTTCTAAAAATAGATATGGTTACATATAAATATATAGTAATATGAGTTATTTGATGAGAAATCCTGACAAACATGTTGAATCAATACTGTTAGCCACAACACTCTTTACTCTCTGGATTTTCCTAAATTTCCCTTTACACCAAATTGTGCTTACCATTTACCTACTAAACCAGCATAAACATATTCGATTTATAAATATAACTTAAGCGATTGAAAGAAAAAAATATTTACAATGCCAAAGCATATTTCTTTAATTTCCGACACTCGGATTCCCATACACTTTTGTGTATGGGACTTCGTCTCGATTGAACACTAAATTCGATTACTCGATCGATATTGACCGAAAACTCTGGCCCACCAGTACATACGTATTTATTGGCAGGAGGATATTAATGGAAAGAGGCCCGTTACACACATGAAATATCGGTCGTTGCTATCTTTCCGATGCGAAGACGACGAACGTATTAGTCAGAGTAGCGCCTCGTCGATCGTCGAATAAAGACTGAGAAGAAGCCCGCAGATATACGCTTGGGAGATATTATTTTAAAGTACTTATCTAAATAGACGGTCAACGACTGATTTATGACACGCGCGAGCTCCTCCGAAAATATTCCAGGAGTGTATAAGCCATACATCCCTCGTTCCCATTCATTTAGATTGAAAGTAACGATTCCAGGCTTGATTGTTCGTCGTGGCCTATAAAGGACGGAGAGACTTGGACGATAAATTGGAGCGCAGCTCGTGAACGTGCAATAGAAGAATAATGGATGTGACGATTACATCATTCATTGTTGCGTTATTCGTACGTCTCGTTCCTTACGTGTGTATTTTAAAGAATTTTGTATATTTGTAGATTTTAGAACATCGGTGTCTCCATACGCGTCGACGCAAAAATAAATTATTTTAGCTGTATGAGGTCGTATTTTGATAGAATTCGAATATATTTGGCTCGGCATTAAAGTTATTCTTTAAAATTCTTCTACTTCGATATTATGTATTGTAATTACAAGCCATAGATAAGAAATGCATTTATATTGACTAATAAGAGGAATATTACACTTGTAAGCATATATATTTTGATAAGGGACTGCTAGATAAATAAGGATAATGGGCTGTAACTCATTGTAATAGGTATCCATTTTTCAAGAAATTGCTATTTAAATAAAATATGTAGAATAATTTTTTTTTTTTCAAAATATATTTTAAATTGTAATGTGAAGGGAAGAAAATATACAAATAAACGTTTTTAATAGCACGTTCACTAAAACTTATTAAAGAACGTAATATTCAATTTTGAAAATTCTTCTATGTCAAAGTTATTATTTGTATTTGTACTAATAATTATTCAAGCAAAATAATTCAACATTCTAAGCGATATATAAATAGAGTGCGCGAATGTAAATTTTAATTAAATAATTCATATTCAGTCCAATGTATTACAATCGTCAAACTTAATTTTTCTTAATAATAGAAATAATTAGCCGCCTACAAAGTTATATCTTTTGTTTTCAATATCTTAGTAAATGGATAATATGTATCATTTATTTATCGAATAAATTATAAAATTTATAAAAATTATTTTTTATATAATTTAAAAGCATTTTTATTTATAACGAATACGAAAATCATTTAATTAATGTTAATTTATTTTAATAATTATACTAATAGTATAAATTAAAAAGTTTTCATGAAAAGTAAGATAAACGTGTCACGTTACCAAAATTTGTTGCAAAAAATTTTTATAATAACGATTAATTTGATCAATTTCATCCAATCAAATTCATCCAATTTTTGTATAAAGGCCGAGAGATTAACATAACATAACATAAATAACATAACAAAGATTAACCAAGGCTTCAATTTAAACAAAATCTTCATCAGCTGTTTATTAACGTATGTTAATAACGTACCAGAGTAAAATTCGATTCTCTCAACATATATTAATTAATAGCCTTGACCTTCTCGACTTTATTGCAGTGTTCCAATAAAAGAATTATCAGATCAGTTAATCTTCTATCGAACAATTCTCTTGTTTATTAGCACGTATACTTTGCATACTACTAACTTTCTACTTTATTTCGTTGACTTTCTGCAGCTTTTCATCCACTTTTATTTTTATTTTGCCATTATTTTCTTTCTTTATTTTATGATGTTATATTGCTTAATGACAAATATAAGCATTATTAGTTACATGTAGCGCTGAAACACAAATTTTTACATACGCCTTAATACACTTTATGCAAGAAATTTTGGAACTGATATTTTTCAAATATAGCGATTTATTTCAACATTACAAATTGTCTTTGAATTGAAACTAATTCCAATGTAAAGAGAAAATTACTAAATGCCAATATGACTATCATTACTATATTATAATTTTCTTACAGATCTTGGTGATAAATTTAATAACATCTAGACAATAATGTCGCTACATCGTACAAATAAATATGAGCATTAGTTGCACACTAGTAAAGTTAATTTCACAATTATTAATTCAGCTTGGTTCTGATATTTTTATCAATCTATCTATTTAGTTGTTTATTTATTCATGAACGATAATGACTTGTATTATCGTTGTTGCTGATATAATATTGCATACATACGTATATCCTATAATTAATTAGTATTAAATTCAATAAATGTCAGTTAAGTTTTAAAAGAAATTTGAATAATTTTTTGATATTTTTTAGACGATTTGTTCAAATAGTAATCTAACTTGGATTCTAACTAACTTTTAAATTTAATTCATTTGTATATTATTACGTAAATTTACATATACACAGTTTTCATAGTACTCGAATATGTGTATTATTATTTAAAATCGATGTCAAGTTATAAGTCATGAATTAAAAATTTTTTATGCCAATGTGTATATAAATTGTATTGTACTTTTCAATTACAATACACTAAATCATTTTCTTGTATTTGAACTTCATTTCTGTAAATATACCTATCCATATTTTATTTGAATAATTGGAGACCATTGACATAACATTTTATCGTATTTTTCATAGTTAAAATAACGAAAATGATGGTGTTTACGAATATCTGCCATTCTATTAGTTATTTCCTTAAAAAAAATCTTTCAAATGTATCTGACCTTCAAACACATACTTTTTAGCAAATAAGTATTTATTAATAATAATAGTAAGGGTGTTTTATTAGTAGTATTAATTATTAATAGAATTCTTCTTACAGATAAATTAGATTTCGATTTCAATTTATATATTTATATACTTCCTTCTACTGAATTAAAAAAAAAAAAAAAAAAAAAAAAAAAAAAAAAAAAATAATAATAATAATAATAATAATAAATCGTAAGATTCTTCAGATAAATATCAGATAGTGGTAAATATCAACATTATTAGCCTTATTTTCTGATTTTTGTTCAATCTATATGTCAATAAATTGTAGCATTTTATGTACAACGTAGGCCGTTAATTAGATTATATACTTTTTCACTATCGATTTTACTAATAAATGGCTCCATTTTCTTTATTCAACCTTTCACATTTTTCAAATTCCTATTTAACGGCTCTTAAGATAACGTGAGCTTTATTACTGTATCTTTATGTAGACTGAGAAAATTTAATTTATTGTATTTAGAATAGGGAATTAAGAGTCTTGTTATAAACAAATTTTAAAATCATATATCAACTCCTGTCCGTATTATGCTTGAGCATGTGTTTTTCTTCGTAATTTATTTGTTTTATAGAATTCAAGACAATGTACTTTAGTTATACAAAGTACTTTAAGAGACAACTTACGTACTTTAAAAGACAAACGCTGAGCAATTTTGTAGAAAGTGTCCTTCGTTTTTTTTTCTTTCTAAGAGAACGTGAGATATGGTTAATCCATAACAATAATTCTTGTGATAACTTACCGAATGATATTATTATAAATTCTGATAAAATTTTAAATGCTTCGTTAATTAAAAAGATAAGAATACAAGTAAATCATTTGATTTGAAAATTCGGTAAATGTCTATAACTTGTATTTTTTCCATGATATTGAGATACTGCAAAAATCGATGTGGATAATTAATCATACATACACAATTACATTATTGTATTTAACGATAAATTTTGATTTAAAATGCTGTACTTTCTGTAATAATATATTTAAATATAGAATTTATTATAATATTATTGTCTTATTATCATATCAAGTAATTGTACGAGGTGACTTATTTCTCGAATGAATTAGTGAATCATTGCAAGGGACAAAAATAATCATTTATCGTTATCAATATATATACTTTACAAGACGGCATAGCGGAAAAAAAATCGTAGATTACATCGGGATACAATAAGCACCAAACGAATAACCTTCTCTCTCATCAAATTTCCCCTTTTACCTTTCATCTTACTCAGGGGAAGGTCTGCTGAGCCCTTGATTTCGATTTTCCTATGCCATTGACGTCATTGTGAAAAACTTTGTCAAGGTCACCGCAAGGTTGGTTCCTCGCATGGCTCGAGCGACAGCAATAAAAAACAGTCACTCGCCATACATTTTTACGAAAATACTAGCTACTCCTAAGCCTGGTAGACTCTTTTTTTTTTGTTTTTAATTTTACTACGTTGATTCGCTTCGTGATATCGCCTCCTATTTTTGGAACTATCCAGTTAAATTATACGCTTATTGTGAATATATGGCCCCCGCGGAGATATAAGAAAAGATTTTATCGCGACATCTTTGTGGAACATGGGGTTATTTATTTTTCAGAAATTCGATGCTTTTGAGCAACGGAACATAATGTGATATTTTATTTCTTTTAATGCAATAGATAACAAAACTTGCTTGAACTATTATTATTTTAGAATTTCACGGAATTATGGCCATTAATTTATTCGTAATTTGATTTGAGTTTTTAGATAATGGTATTTAAATTTTATCGTGCTTCAAGTGACTACATTAATCAACATATTTGCTGTATTTAAGAATTTATGTATTACTGTACTAATAGGATATTTGGATTAATAAAATAATGATAATGTGATGTATAATTATGTAGAAAGGTAATATTTTATGAAATCTAATTTAATTGTCTAACTAAATCGTTGTTTTCATAGGAGCAAAATTAAAAAAAAAAAAAAAAACTAAACTGCATAATTAAATCGATGTTTGCAAAATTATAAACACATAAGTTTAACATTTTTAATTTATCGATCAAAGATGATAAAGATTATTTTCTTAATTCATTGTTAAAAATAATCAATTTTGATATTTCTTTGCTATACAAATTTTTATAGTGTATTTATATACAATTATTTATATATTCGAATTATACAATATTGAACTATTATCATTCCATCATTATACAAATAATACTTTTTTATAAATATCGGCAAAGGACATGCAAAAAATGACTAGTAAGCTAAAGTCGCCGAAAAAATGTTAATAATTCACATTTAACTAGTTTAATATAATGTAGCTTTTTTTTCATTAATACACATTACTCTTAATAAACCTGTCAATTAATTAATTATTTTCTCATTTTTAGTTTGGATGTGTGCAAGCGATTGGGCGCCATGTGGGATATCAGGATGAGTAGCGCGGAAAAAGTTATCTACCACATAACCACATTTTCTTTATTATTATTATTACTCGTAAGCCACATATTTATTTAAACGGCATTTTCAACTTATTTTAGTAATTACTAACTGTCATTCATTATCACAAAAATAAGAAGATAAAATATTTGATACTGTTAATTGAAATCGAAAAATCAAATAATATGGAATAACGATTCATTTATTAAATAACGCGAATATTATTTCGACGCTATTATTAATAAATAAGAAACGCAAAAATCCACAGAGTTATTCGATATATTTATTCAACGGTGCAATTTCATTCGTTACTTCTTCGTATCCTGTTTTTTTTTACATGAAATTGATGGTGGAAATGCCACTGAGACTGTGTCATCAATGCCAATGAATTGTAAATGACATTCGACGACGCTTTAAAATTCACAACGATAAGTTTCTAGAATCAACGAGTTTTTGCGTTAATTTTTCAAGTTCAAGCGCGCGGAGGGACATAATTCAATAGCCAATGGTTTTAATTTCCTCTAAAACAGTAAGCAATAGCCAGCCTCTGTGTGCCTAATCGACCAAATAAAATTCATGGAAGGACGTTATGGCGAGCATTGGTAGTGCATGCGGCAGTGGTTGGACCGTATTTCCCGATGAAGAGTAAACAAATCGGCGTCGAGTCCCGTAGGCCTAATGCGCAAGTGGACGACCCTCCACGTGGCTGCTCCTTCGGTTACCCGGTGAAATCGGGCGATGCTCGTGCACACGCTCAGACTTTGACCACTCGGCCAGCGCGTTGCGTCCGAGCAGCAGCTCATGCGAGATGAAGGCACCCTCGAGAGGCGAGATGAAGCCCCCCTCGAGCGCGTCGTCGGCTACTCTCTTCGTTGGTCATTTAAGCCGGTGATAAGCGCCGTTTCGGCTTGTTGTAGCGTACGCTTGTGCTTACGTCGGTCGGAGAGGAGTAGTCGATGCGAGACGATGTTGACTATTCGTAGATGCGAATAATAGGAAGGGCCCGCGTGGGAGTCGGGAGGTTAGCTCGCAAGATGCAGCGGTGCTTAAAGGAAAGGTATATTAGCGTTTAAGAGAGCGCATTTGCGCATGCGCAAGCGACTCGGACGCTGGCTTCAGCGGAAGGTGAATTATAAATCGAGCGACATCGCCTCGTCCTATTAATTTAATATCTTACGCGAAAAGCTGAAATTAATGAACGGTATTCAAAGAGATTGCAATTTACAGCATCTTCTGCCGAATCAATTTTAAATGTTGAAAAAATCGCAATACAATTTGTCGATGCTCGAGGGGCGAACGAAAAGCTATATTTAAGAATTGGCTAGCGATATGAATCTGTAATTTGCTGAAATCGCTCCTACATTTCATCCCCGAGCTTTGATTCAACTAGCTTCACTTATCATTGTAAATAGCCCTTCAACATCCTCTTTATTATTTATTAGCGGGAATAAATTAGCGCTGAATGGTATCGGAAGAAAAATTGTCTCTCGCCCGCGGCGCGGCTCGTAATCGAACGGCTGCGACGCAAGGACATGGTATCCACGTGCTAGTGATTAATCCTAGTAAATAGAATGTATCGACAGAGACAAAGAGGGCGATTGAAGAGACGAGGGAAGAGAGGTAGGGACGAGTCTAATGCGGAGGCAGGAGATGCCGATAAAGGGAGCACTGCGCCTGTAGGACAATGCACAGGTTATAAAAAAAGTATAAAAATGATTGCAGCTAATGGCGTAACATTGTCTCTCCGCTTCATCTCTATGGTATTTACACTTAATTTATAAGGTATTAATTGAATTATTTACGATAAGACAATGGCTCTTTTTACCAAGTAGCCTCAGACGGTTGCAATTGATAAAGCAGAACTAAAATTGAATTAAATTTTGTATACAACTGAAAATACAACTGAAAATTTTTCTCTCTCTCTCTCTCTCTGTCTCTCTCTGTCTCTCTGCCTCTCTCAACTCTGTCTGTATATCTACATATCTATCTGTCTGTGTAGGTGTGTGCGTGTGTATTCATGCGCGCGCGCTAAGTAGCAGAGGCGAAAGGTAGGAAAAAGTAATTGGATATTTAATTAAAATGGCAAGGCCCGAGTAAAAAGCACGATGCAAGAGTGAGGACAGAGAGACGAGAAGTTAATGAAGAAGACTAAGAATTGCGAGCATTGCGGGCGGGGGGAGAAGAGCCGAGTGGAGTAGAGACGAATGGCTGGAAGGTGGGGAAGAGCACTGAATGGCCGTATTAGAGAGTCGCTATTGAAGAAGCGCGAGAGACGAGGAAGCAATCACGTAGCCGATGGAGCTTTCGTGGGACTAGGGCGTGCGCGATTTTTTCTCTACCGTGGGAATAGCAGGGGCTGTGGGGCGGAGAAGAGTAGAGAGCCGCAACTGAGTCCTTGTGTGTCCTTTCGTCGGCGAAGTAGAGTCGGAACCCCGGAATCCTCGAAGCTTCGGAGTCATGCCATAATCGCAGATATTGCCTGCGCGTTATTGCGCGACTTTCATGCGCAATATGGAGTTTTGCGCCAGAATCTACCGCGTAACGACCAATAACGCATGTCTCGTTGTGCGTGCGCGTGCGCGCTTGTTATAAAAGCCGTTTGTTATAAAAATTGGTTACTGTATGAGAATATCATGGCTATTTTCGTCACGAATTTCGCATAATAACTACCCGCAGTCGATGCTTCGTAACCTTATTGTTTATGAAAAATCAATTTTCAACCATCTTGCGATATTTTACTATATAAAATAGTAAGAGTTTGGTGGTTAATGCAAGACTGTAAATTTCTTCGCGAAGCTGATGGTCGTGCGTATGTGGTTTATATGCGACTAATCTTGCAATTGCATACAATTTGGTATTATCATAAGAATATGTTAGATCTGTCGGCTGTTTGAAAAGGCATCGAGCCATTTATATTATTAGTATTATATATGTGCGAGTGAATAGATTTCTACTGTAAAATACATGAATATATTGAGCGATGGGAGAATTTATTGTATGCATTGATAATCATCGTCGTAGAGTCATTGTTAAGTTTAACAATTCGAGGATGCGTGGTCCTTACTGTTGTATAGAAGGAAACAAATGTTTATTTCCTCAGTTATTCTACAAGTTTTACAACCAAAATCCATTTATTCTTAATCAACTCTACGTAATAAACTGAACTTATGGGATTTTTTTTACAATTTATACATTGAGAGGTTGTGTTTGTACTTTAGGACCTTAATACGATAATTTTACATTATCAATAACGACAGCCGCAAATCGGCAACTTAGAAATTACCAAGAATCTCAATAATGCATGACTAAAGTAAATTCTACGGAAAAGCTTGGAATGATTATTAATCAGGAAACAAAATAGAAATCATTGGTTTGTAAACGCTTTGGAATAAATATTCTACTTTCGTCGCGATCCAATTAAAATTCGGGTCGTCTAAATAAGTCGAGAAGATAAAAACATACCAATTACATTGCTCTTCTAATAATTTTTATTACCGAATCAGTGTCACTCTTCTAGATAAAATAGTCGACAACTTTTAACGGGCGAAACAAAGATGCAACAATGCCAGTGTAGTAAATAAAGGATATTTCTCATTATGTATTTTAATACGACAGAGAGGTGAAGTGTCTCGTAAACTTTACAGCTGCACAAATAATATAATAAAATTACAATTCATATTGTGCTCTGAACAGTCGAATGAACTATTCGCCCGCTAGATATTTATTGCCGTAATATTGTTTACAGTAACGCGCGCTAAACAATCTTTACGAGCTTGCCAAGATACGAAAGCGAAAGCCGATTACAAAAACTGCACGGACAACAATATCCTTATGCTGTTTCTCTCTTAATCCAGTCGAGAGCCTGATCCCTAAAGCACGGGGAACAAGATACGAGCGAGATAAGAAACAATCGCAATGATGACGTACCACTAAAAGCCTCGTTACAGCCAACTTTCCTAACAGCTTAAGCCAATTATCACAGCTAATGGGCTGTGGGTGAATCGAGCGCCGCGCAAAACTCATTCCCGCGCAATGCGTACGCCTCTGATACCAACTAACGACTATAATTCATTCGCGGCATATGCGCGCCTACGTGCGCGTTAACACGTACGCGCGCGAGTAATCCAGCGTTTCACGCTGTTTGTTGCCAACCACGTGATTAATGCCCGCACATCCCGAGTGTTTTGTCTACGCAGCTCAATTGAATCGGCCATCTATTCATATTTCGGTCCTCGGGCCGTGGCTCAGCTTCTCTCCTTCATCTGTCGATCGCTAGGCTGTAGGAGGCCGGGCTCCTACAAAAATATGCGGCGGCGACGGACCGCTAGGCGAAGGTGCGCCCGCTGTTTGATTTGATTGGCGAGATTGATGGTGCTGATTGATTGTTGGCCTCTACACTCGACGCTCGTGCGCTCTCTTGGTCCGTTAAGTTGGCGCGACGCGGTGTGGCGGAGGGAACCGGGGACCAGGAGACGGGTGCAATCGAGGATGACTCGCGCATTTATGACAATTCGAGGCTTGTATGTGCGATGTGCAAACGCGCGCTCTATTTTCCAATTTCGCGCTGAGGATTTTGGGCGATGACTGATTTTTTTGGTATTTTTTATTTTTCACTGAACTTATTTAGGCCCGCGGTAACGCGTTTGAATTAGAAATAATATTTTCCATAATGATTTATCATATTTTATTTACAATTTATCATTAGTGTCCCACGTAATTCAGCGGAACGGTTAATAATGTTGCCAAAACATCACTAGCCGCTACAATTGCACTCTCATCGGCCGCGCATAATGGACGTCATGATTCGCACGAATTGACGAATTAAAGAGAAAACAGCCTTTCCTGGCAAATGTGTTTTACGTCAGACGGCTACTGCTTAAATAAGGAATAATTTAAAAAAATGTAATGTAGATAAAATTTCTTGAAAGCCTATGAACTAAACGATTGGCATAAACGTGAGGAGCTTAAATTGCTACGGACGCACAAAGCAAGCCCGGCTCCTTGTGAAATTACGAGATTAAGATATTAAAAATAGAGGGCACTGTAATTTTTTGGGAGTAAGTGTATAATTATTATAGTGAAATGAGCTCGAAAATACAAGTGTTGCTCTAGGTAATAAATATTAACTTCCCGTTATTCTTATGTCTCGTGTGAAAATACATATCCATGCAACATAGAATAACCTTTACTTAATTAATCTCTAAAGTCAACATTTGATATTTTCTTTAAACTCGCGTGATCGGGTCGCGAAACGTTTTTGATATTAATATCATCTGGGTCAAGGCTCCATTACGTAATTTCCAAAAGCACCCATAGACCATTCGCCGAATTCGATAAGCCACCAATTGCCGCGTAGACATTTTGGTCTACAAAAACAGCCCCTAAACTCCGCCGTAGCCATGCA
The DNA here is from genome assembly GCF_000503995.2 of Ceratosolen solmsi marchali. Lineage (NCBI taxonomy): Eukaryota > Metazoa > Arthropoda > Insecta > Hymenoptera > Agaonidae > Ceratosolen > Ceratosolen solmsi. The sequence continues at coordinate 6,751,949 of NW_011948416.1, read as the reverse complement.
ATTGAATTCCCTGTCTCCGCTCTCTCCAGCATCTCATCTGTGGACCTCGACAGATCCGAAATAGCTGCATCGCGCGTTAAAAGCGGTAGAGAGAAAATTGAATAGGCGACACTCACCGGCTCCTCGGCGACGCTTATCTCGGGCACGCCGGTGTTGTTGTCCAAAAGTGGGGCGCTACTGCTCTTCCCGGTCAACTCGATTATGCTCATGGGCTCGGTCGCTTTGAGCTGCAAGCTCGCCGTCGACGGGGAGGAAAGCCCGCGAGGCAGAGTGCTCACCAGCTCGCCCGAGCTCATCGAACTGCTCCCGGTATTCGACAATCCTGTTGGTAATGGATTTAAGGTCAACATGAATCGGCTGTCTTCTTATCGAACGCGCAACGTATCGAAAGCTCGACCTTGACAATGTAATAGGTTGGCAATTGTTGCAGGCCGAGCTTCGTACAGCGATATTACAACGCACACAATCGCTACATAATATGCGTATTCCCGTTGAAAAATAACAGTCGCTTACCGTCTCACTTTGTTTAACTCCGTCGCGCGCCATATTTTATTTAAGCCGTAACTGCTCGGTGCGCCAAGAGTCATATTGTTACATTTTCGTCGTGACTAGCGCAACGGCATTCGCAAACTATCGAACTAAATGCGGTGGCATTTGCATTTTGTGCAAAAAGTGATTTAATAATGCGTATTATATAAAGAGATATATTTGTGAATTTTTGCTTCCCTGCAGTGTCGAAAATAAAAACTTTGTGCTCGCAATTTTAATATGAATTGTTCGTGACATTATTAACGATTGTGAAATGCAGTGACGAATTGTGCGCCTTTATGAGATAATTTTGACATAATTATTAAATAGAAACCAAGTATATAAATAAACATTGCGATAAAAATATAATTAACGAGCTTATTGAAGTATAAAATGTGTTATTGCTTCGGTATGAATGGAATGATCAAAGGATGCGCCCGAGAAATTTATTGAGAAAAGTATAATTTAAGTGGCTCGTAAATTTCAACTCTTTTTTCCTATGTTTTTTTTTCGATGCTAAAAAATGTATGCAAATAAAGTGCTCGAGAGTGCAGGCAGCACACGATACGACATTATTAAACCTGCAGTTCCTCTACCGTCGTTCATTCAAAATTGCATAATCCCCGGAGATGCGGCAAGTAAGAGAAATTGCCACGAATACTTGGATGTGAGCGTCGCGACTATATGCTTTCTTGCATAAAACGCTCTCTATTTAAATAACGAATTATTAAAGTCTCGAAGTTTAAATAGTTCGTGAGTAAGGGACAGAGATCTTTGATATGCTCACCAAGGGGCAGATTGCTTGGTCTGATGGGCTTGGCTCTTGGCAAAGAGTCGTCGAGGCCGCTGCTGCTGTCGACCGCCGCATCCTGGGCATCATGGGCCTCCCCCGCCTCGAGCCGCGTTTGCGTGTGAACACTTTCACGCTTTATCCATACGCTGTCGCGATCCTCGCGTAGCTGCTCCCGGCCGGAGCCCGTCTTCGGAGGTCGTCGGCGAATCCTCTCCCAGGTTTCCTTACGGTGGTAGGTTGTCGGGGTCGAGGGGTCGGCTGTCGTGTTGCTCGTCGAGGCTGTTGCGAAAAGCACATGGCTCGTGAAAGTTTATGGGAATGCTACCGATTAAACAGGTAAAGGCTGAGTGTGCGAGCTTTAAAGCGATATCATATGCCTGAATGAAGGTAATCGCTCGTTGGATTGATCGGCCGCTCGGAAATTATGCAAAAAGTTGTTAAAACCGAGGGCTTACTTTGAACACGATTTAACTAATATTGACTAATAATTTTGAGTTACTTTGGCACAAATTCAAGCATTAATGTAAATTATAGATCTTTATTTCAATTATACGATCGAAGAACAAATTAGCCATCACTTTCCTCGGTGGAGCTTTGTTATTACTGTTTTACTTTATTATAGTCAAATAGCTTTTAAATATATATATTTAATACACAGGGTGATTCCAGTATTATAATTTTCTCATCAAGAATTTGTACATCATTAGATGATTATTTAACATGATCGATCTCTCTTATAACGAATTACCGTATTCGATTTTAGTGCATAAAAGCGCACATTACAATCTCATTGCACTAATAATAAAATTACAATTAGGCTTGAATGATAAAATAATGCATTCTAAATATGGCGTATTGCGAAATTAGAGCTGCAATTGAATTAATGAAATTTAATTATTGAAATTTTATAAAAAGTAAAATGTAGTCAACGAACGCCTAATACATACTTAACATTTCGTATACTTATCGAATGAAATATAATCCATTCATTTTTAATGTGCTAAGAAAATACACTCATTTGTACGTCGTTGATGTATGTATTAAATAGTTATGTATTACGGCAGATTAATTGCTATTATTTATTAAATTCACTTCAAAGTATTTTGACGCTATTTGAATGACCAAAGCCATAAATTCAACCTAAATACTTACTCTCTACATAATTCACAATTCAATTAAACAATTAAATTTGCATTCATTGCGATAAAATTTTTAATAATTAACTAATAAATAAATAATCATTTAATAGCTCGATATTACTATTGTTAATACATAATAAAACTAATGCGTTAAATCAATTTTCTCGGTTTTTACTCTACCACCGGTTCTATGTAATAAAGCTTATATTGGATTAAAACTTCAATGATATTTGGAGATTTAAAAGAAATTTTCGCGAGCATCGATGCGTCGAAAGAAATCGTAATTTCAAAAAATATTTTTCATCAACTTGCTAATCTTAGTAATTAATTACTCACGACATAAATTTTCATAAATTTTCATAAATTTTTCTTAGCATTACGTATCGGCATAAGAAATACGAACGATTATTTTTACTGATTTTAAAGTTTTATGAAAAGAACAAGAGTGTATAATAACCGATGAGAATTAACTATATACGATAAGAATAAAAGTATCGAGAGAGTAGATCAACAAAGTACACGAATTACAATATCCAAGCTGACGTTCAAAATTTATAATAAATTTCATTCGACGTTGGCGGCACTCTATCAAACAACAATATCAAACTCACGTTTCGCAAGACGGCGATCCGTACTTCGAGGTGGACTGGCGGTTCCAATTCCACTCTCAAGTGGTGAGGCTCGATCGGTCGTATCAGGTGAAAGACTACCGGAAGAAATTTCGTCCATGCTTTGTAATAAATCCTGGGATGACGAAGATGACCTGTTGTCGTCGTCAACGGTGTTTTGCGGTGAAGCTGTATTGGGAATTGTCTCGTCTTGCAAAGATCTTGCATCTGTTGGTAATTTGCAATTAGTATGACGTTAAAACGAGTCAATAAATAATAATAAATAAGTAAAGATTGTTAGAGTGAAATTTACGATTACACACACACACACACACACACACACACACACACACACACACACATATATATATATATATATGCATGCAAATTGTCATAGACAGACATTTCAGAAAATTCTATTTTATTGTCAATTTACCGTGATGAGGGAAATCACAATCGCTGACCCACGTGAAGCTCGAACTTCGAGAAATAGCTGGAGATGTTTGGGTTGCCATATCCGAGTAGGTCAGGCTTTCAAAAGGTGGACTATTAGGGCAGCATGAGCCACCACTTTTTGTCAATCGAGAGAGTAAAGATTGTAGTGATACGGGTAACTGAAATACAATTATAGAATAAAAATTCAATAAGACTGAGCCGTTGTAATTATTGTAATTATTACTACAGGGCGAGAATTTCCCTTTATAACGCTAGGATCATAAAAGAAATTTTAGAGTTTCAGGCAGTAATGTTGGGTATATTATTAATGTAGTGGATAGTTATCGATATTATACAATTGAAAAGCATTAAATTTGCTATTTGTTCAGCAATTACCTTAAAATAGTAGCGAAAACTTATCAATTAATTTTATCTATTATAATCAAAATACTTTGACAAGGGATAATAAATTAATAATATGCCGTGTAAATTTTTCAATTTTACTTACGATCAAAAATATATAATTGATTTAAAAGCAAAATAATAATAATAATAATAATAATAATAATAATAATAATAATAATAATAATATAAGATATACAATAATAAGACTTGTGTAACTTTATTTGGATTATAATGCGTTTTTCTTCTACGATTGTCTTATTATTCTATTATTTTTATTTTTGCGTCATTTAGAGCCTTAAAAGCATAATAAATAATTGATTATAAATTAGTTCTATGAGAGTACTTGTTGACAAGTGAATAAGAAATACAAATTACTTACGGAAGTTGATCTTGAATTTTGCTCATCGGCAAGAGCTCTAACGTCTCCATTTTCCGGTCTTCTCTCCCCATCGGCATCGATCGCAGCAATATTTCCATCGACCTCGGTTTTATTCATCTCGGGAAAGTCGCAGCCAACCGCAACGTCGTTACCATTGGATTTTCCGACGTGAAACTTGCGCAATTCTACCGGACTTATACGCGTGACGTCTTTGTCCGACTCGGACAGCCTCTTAGCCGTAATATTGGATCGCAAGGTCAACGGTGAAATCGCTCGAATTTTCCTCGACGACTCGGCCTCCCGATTCCCGGATATCGACATAATCTGAGCTTTAAGGACATGATCTTTCCGATCATTCGACAGATTAACTAAATCTTGGTCTGGCAGGGACGAAACCCTCACCAAAATTGCCTCCGCTGAAGAATCCTTATAAACTGGGGTGTGCTTATGCTTTTTCAAGAACCTCGAGAACGGTGTTCTCTTGATCTCCGTCGGTGTGCTGGGCGCCGACTTTGGCATATTATTTTCCAATGACTTAGATCGACCGATAGCCTCGTATTCGCGAATCTCGCGAATCTCTTCGTAATCAGGCTCCCCTTGGCTCCCACCACTGGGCTTCAATTTCTGGATCCTCCCGTAATGGCTCGTCGTGATTCGGTTCCTTTGCGACGCCACCTGGCTACCGCTCGCTAAATTCGCTTTCCTCCTCGGATCGCTGAACGGCTGTGGTGGCAATTGCGCCCTAGGATCCTCGGCGCCTCCCTTCGATCTCGCAAAGGCCCTCAGCATTCGACTGGATCTCGGCATCGGGTCGGTCAATGGCTTCGCTCGAGGCGCGTTGCTCTTCCCAGCTTTCGTTACACTACTCTTTGGTAAAGCGAAGCGCGCGTTGAAGCCGCTTGGTAGACTAGAACTAGTTCGCTTGCTGCGCAGCAGTTCGTTGGACGAGGGTGAGTCGGGACAGCCGCTGGGCTCGTCATAATCCGAGGTCGTATTGTTGAAGGAGTCGTCGAAATCCTCTGGCAGAGCGTCGCTGAATCTCCGAGGTGAGCCGATCTGGTCGTTTGGTTCGTCATAATCCGAGTTCAGCATATACTGATGGCGACTCGTCATTCTCGCACTTGCGTCGTCCTCCTCGTCATGGTCGTCGACTGGCTTGCGATCTTTGGTGATACCCTCCTCATCCGCGGAGCTGCCACTATCCGAAATGCCCAACTCCTCTAAAAGTTCTCTGTAACGTTGCTTCGGCCCTTCGAGCACGTGCTCCTTCTTTACCTTGGTCAACTCGCTTATCTCGTTGGCTATGATACTATTGAACTCTGCAAGGATATTCTCCGACCAGTTATTCAGTGCCTCGTTCCTATTGTACAGCTCCAACTGCCTTCTACGCTTGACGCTATTATTTCCACTGGTGTCGCCGTTGACGAGACGTGCGGTGCCCGTCGGTTGGCTGGCGGCGGGATCGACGACGTTACGCGACGGCCGACGTGACACTCGACGCTCCTCCTCTATGACGGGCGAAGCCGACTCTATGATTTCACCAATCTCCTCCTGCAAATAGCGAGGGCAATATAAATAAGACATTAGTTGAGCGACCTTGGACATTGTGGACGTGGGGATGGGGTTGAGTTGGCCGAAATTTACGTCAGTATGTCCGAGGAAAATGATTAATAAGTCGCATGATGGGCTGGTGTGGGTTAGCTTGTGCATTTTATGTGCTCGCGCAAAAGTCTACTGGAGTGGGAAGGTTATGTATATTTATAGAGTCGGTTGAACCATAATGATGCGATTATATGAGGTTAGCCGGGGATGCGGCGGCATTACTGTTTTGTTTGGCGGAGAGTCGAAAAGGAGGGGCTTGGACTAGAGGATTTGATGGGTTCCTACACGTAGATATTCCTTAGGTAGACGCACTTCGTTCATCTTTTTTCCAAATTCTAGATTGGCCTATAAAGTTTTTAAGCAAAAGCTATATCTTAATTATAATTCCTTGAGACGCGGCGGTTAGCTGCTATATCTAGATCTACTATGTAACGCCGCGGTCGACAACTATATTAAAAAACTTTGAATAAGAGCGTCATTTGCATTTAATTTTAAGGATAGCCCATAAATAATCCCAATTACGTCAATACTTATAATATTAAAAATTGGTTTCATATAGCTCGTGTAATTCGCGGTAAATGGTGCTATGCGGTTATACAATAAATTAATTGTTATCAATCAATCATGTTTTTGAAAGAGTCTGCGCTATCATATTTCAAATAAGACAGATAAATAATTACGATCAAAGTCATAATACTTTATTATATGAAACGTTCAACTGCTTTTTCATTAGCAACTATTCATCTATTTATTTATGTTTATATTTAGATAATCGACACAATACATAATATTAATAACCACGTTTTTGTACTTTTATGTTTCGTTCGTGTCGTTAACTTCGATCTTTTAACCTCTTGCGTGAATTCAATTTACATTAAATCAGTTTACGTGCTTGATTACACACATTTAAATCGCAAATGTATAAGTTTGAAAAATTTTTCTAATTGCTGCTTTAAAAAATCGTTGGCTGGTTCAAACGTTGCACTTTCGAAACAATTGAATAATAAAAGAATGACTCACTATCACGTGCTTAAAAGATTATTATTCGTGTCATATTATATTAAAAAATAATGCGAATATTAATACATTGAATTACCTTTAAAATCTATCATTCATACCGAAATTCTCGTAAAAATATGATTTAATTTTAATTTATTGAATCAATAAAAAAGTAATATTTGATGAAAGAAAAAAATTATATTGCAATTTATTATTAAATAATCAATCATACCGGTTAAATATGTTTAAAAATTTCTTTAGTAATAGGTCAATTTAAATTGCCTATAAAATTCACGTAAGGTCAACGTCAAATAATCTTAAGGATTTGTATGAAAACGTATAAAAATGCGTTTATATATAAGGGAAACTAATGAGATAATGAAATGTTAGTATTCTGTAACTACGTTCACCCTAACATAATTTCAACATGATTCTTCCTTCATTCGATGACTATTTATCCGATATATATTATACTTACATTATCACGTTGAAATCAACATTTACATTCACCTATTTACATAATTTTAATAAATAATCTACGATAATGTACATTAGCGTGTTTAATTGATTATTCGGATTATTAATTTTTCAACGTGTACGATTAATAAATGATTGCAGCAGTCATTTGAAAATATCGTATATACAATAAGGTATTAACTTGATTACAATACGTATAACTAAAAATAAAATATTTTTTAATAATTTAATAATATTTATATGATATACATGCTATACAAATTATAATTTTCAATTATTTAAAACAAATTTCTACAACGCTTGCCTTATTATACAACTTTCTTCTAATGTCATCAAATGATCCATTAACAATACTTATTCATTCAAAATGTAGAAAGGGCAATAATATAAAATTTTCTAAATCCAATGATCAAATACTATATATACATGTACATATATATTTCAATCATTTGCATAATAATGAAAAGTTATATAACTTGATAGTTTATTTGAATTAGGTCTTATTCACCAACTCATCCCATATTCATATAAAATAATAATACTTTAAATTTATATATATATATATATATATATATATATATATATCAGTTGTATTATATCAATTGTATTAAAATAAATAGAAACTTTTTCTACATCACATCGTTTATACAATAAAATTTATGCACACGATTGTGAAATAATATTTTAAAATTTCAAGGGGTAATGAATTTTAAAAATAATATAATACTTCCTTCCAACTAATTACGACAACTCTATTACAATAAATTTGTATTAATTCTAAATTCGAAAACCAAAGCGATGCATACGATAACGCAATATAATTGCACTTATTGATATCGTGACATTTTAGGTGACTATATCACCACTAATAATACAGTAATAAACCATAAATCAAACGGCCTGTTAAAACTAAGACAATATATCACATTCAAAATTGACAAAAATAAAAGTACAAGTAAGGTAAAGATCGCTGTACTTCATGGTTGATATATTGATCGTTCGAGTGTATCGAATGTGTATCGAATGCAATGGTGATGGATTCGTAATTGAATAAATAGTACCGCTCCGAGTTGGTAATAGTATTTAATAATGAAGAATGCTTATCAGGCTCATTATAATCAAAATATCCTGCATAAATAAGTGTATTGATAATTAATACCGCAATGTCTACTGAATATGTTTCGAAAACAATCGACCCATCCGTATGAGCTTGTCGTAAGTCACAACTAGAAATTTTTCCAACAAAATCATAGTAAATATGATATATAAACGTTTTGCGGTACATTAGTAATTCGGAGTGAATTCTCATATGACTAGAATGATGTATTGTATTCCTCCTCCCCTTCCAACTGCGCATTTAGAATATACGAAATATGGAAATATCAATCAATAGAATCATTCCCAAATTCAAGTATAAAATAATTATACGCGGTAGGTCGAGGACTGATTAATCGAAGAGCTGCTCCTGATGAATTATTAAAGCTTGGGGGAGTTTAAATACTATCGAGTTAATGGTATCCGTAGAGTAACAGCATGAGCAAACGGTTAGAAGCACTAGATATTGTTGCTATCACGACACGTACGGAAAGGTAAACACATTTGCTTAAGACGAGATCAGCCGCCCACCTCAGGGTAATCGAGATTAACCTCGATTTCTCTCTGTAGGCGAATCATCGTATGATGGACGTTGATGAAGACATCATTTTTCAAAGGTAAGCCTAGTTCTAAATCTTTGACAAGGGTTTGTTGGGTATACGCGATGGTAGCTGGTAACGTGTTATTATTGAAATTGGCAAGGTAGTTGATTGGCTTGATGTGATAATACATTAAGAAATATCTTTTTGATAGAGAAGGTTATTATTAGCCGTTATTAGCAATGAGGAATTAATTATTCATGAAGATTCTTCAAGTACATCTTGAGTGAGCCTGAATAAAAGATGACGATTTCGTCTCTCATTTATGAATAATTTTATGAATAAAGTAAAAAAAACTGTTTTAGTTTGATTAATGATAGTACTTTTTCATGACGATATATTTCCTTTTTTTTCTTTTTTCTTTTTTTTACTATTCAGGTTCTTCAATAAATCACTCATATTGATGCTGTATTTAATAAAAAAAAAGTTTTTTCTAATCTGCTAACCTCCTAGTATGATTTATCGGTGTAGCGACGTAAGATATTCATGTGGGGGGGGGGGGAGTTTCTTATGAAAGATCACGACTGGCAGTGTTTACTAAATTATTTTTATATTTATTTGAATAATAGATTTTTAAAAAAAAATCGTATCCTAAATATGGAAATGTGTGCGTGTGTATGAAGAAGAGACTGAAATTTGACTTTATAAAAGGTATTGATAAGTATTTTCTCGTGAGTCTCAATACCATTACTTAGTGTGTAAAAAATTAGAGAAAATTGAAAACCGATTACGTATATTTCGTGATTAAAACATTAATTAATAGAACATTAATCAACTCTTATGAGTAATACAACAAATGTTAACGAGATCGGACAATCTTACTTTCCCATAATTTTTTTTCTAAATAATTAACAGATTAATGTTCTATCAATGCTACATCCAATTAACAAAAGTTTACGCATTGAGAAATAAAATCAACACAATGATTTTATTCGAATAACTGATTTTCCATAACAGTCGAAGCTCAATTAAATACATCGATATATATAATCTATTATTATACAAATCACGATATTTCAATTAAAAATATTTTTTTATAATTAAACTTTAACTCGTAAATAATAAATATGAAAATATGCAGTTTGCATCGAACATCTAATTATTCGTTCGAATCAAACCGCACTATCTATTATTTACATTTAAAAGTCGAATTCAATCAACTGTCGGGCTTCACGCCCACAATGATTCATGTTCATTAATCGGAATCTCGATACAATATTTGAAAATGAAAGTTTTCAAGCAGGTTTCTGTGCACTCTATAAATTTATTATACACGGCGCAGAGTCGAATCCCGCCTAAGTAGAGACAAACGCAATTGCCCAGTATCACTTTCTCTCTTAGTGTCGCATAGTATCGATCAGCAGAAATTGGCGGGCAGCGTTTAATTTGTTCGAGATACGCCCATGACAAGTCAAAGGCTTTCAGGACGCATGCGCACAAGTCCATTGGAAGGTAATTTTTCGTGACGCGTTCAAAGCTACATGGAGCTCTGACCTTAATCTCGTGGGGTGCGTTTTTTTCTCCGTCGGACGACGTAACGGAAGTAACGAGACGATCGGATGGAAAGTTTAATCAGTCTAGCGCAATCGGGATTTAATGCCGATTTTATAAAGGCAAGCGACGGTGATTATCATCGACACCGATGCGTGAATTTATATTGTTAATCACTGGAGCGTGCGCTTTTATAATTCGGGAATATACAATTTGTAAAAGGAGCCGAAATCAGCTAGCTGTTATCGATCGAGGAAACAGATTTTTCTATCCAGCTAATATCCATTCCATGCCATTCATAATTGGTATCCCTAACTTTTTCGCAATTTTAACTATTTTGTGGAATTTTTTTGTATAAATAACGTTGGGAATCGAATTTAAATGCTAACACTTATTACTGAAATAATTTAAATAACTTTATGTAAAAATTAATTGAGTCAAGGTATTATTACTTAATACATAATTTATTGCAATTTTACAGTGGTTAGTACATAAATATTAGTCATTTATGAATTTAGAATCTTTAAAAGTTTTCTTAAATATGTGATTTTATCAGCTATTACTTGTAATTACACAGAAAATCGATTGTGTACAATTTTTATTTTATTTCATAGGCAAGCTAGTAGTAATAATGTTATTATCAATTTATCCGATGCTCTATTATAATAATATCCAATAATAATAAATTCACAATCATACCGGAAGACGAAAACTATTGTAATAGAAAATAAGTATCTTTGATTCGACTAAATAGACAAGACAAAAAAACCATTAAAAACTCTTTACCTAAAAGTTTGTACTTTACAATAAGATGAAATTACATCGTTTTTTCTATTTATGCAATTACGTGTCTTTATCAATACGTCATATCGTTATTTAGTAAGAGCCTTATGCGGAGAAAATTTCTACGCTTTACTAATGAACAATTAAGTATAACGAATAAGCAGCGAAGCAAAAATAACTTACATAAAATAAAAGAAACCAAACAACAGATATCCCAGTCACACAGCTGAGCGACGCAACGTAAACTTTTTCAAAACCTTCACCTTGAAATTTATTTATCATCGTTGCGTCATCGTGCTACAATTAACCGCGTCACCGTGACCGTTTTCAACAGCCTCATAAGCCGTCAATTGTTTGCTCGCGCAGTCCTTTTCCCATAACGATGTAAAACCTTTTCTTAACGTTTTACAATTAAGCATGAGAGGATGCTACATTTTTATGACTCGCCAACTCTATTTCCGCTTTTCGACAAACTTGGCTTTTTATCGTGAACTCTACAATGTACATCCCGTGAAATCGGGAAGTTGTATTTTAATTTAAAATGAAAGCGAACCTTTTTATGTACATTATTTTTCCAAATTCTTGATATTGTGTGAACATCAATAACGACTATGTCTTTGGACGTTATGCTTTAATATCATTAATCAGCAATTTTTTTCATATTATATAACAGAGCTTCTCTCCCTTTAAGTGATAAACATATTATTAATACAATTATGAAATAAATTATTAAGCTACGATTAAATTCTATTAGATTATAACGTATAATCCATTGTCTAAGCACTTAATAAAGAAAAAAAGTATTCATTTTTTATTACAAGCATTAAAAAGCAAAAAAAAAATCTTTATACGTATTGTTAGATATAAACTTTAATTATTAATTAATGATTAGCAGATATTCATTTTGAGAATTTGAAGGAACTATCAACTTATGATCGATATCGGCGAATAATCGTAAATTGTTAAACAACAATTTATCACTTGCTGAAAGTAATTGTGCCACTAGACTTTTCGACTCATTTGATTAAAAAAAAAAACTTTCCTCGTTTATACGACACATTTATTATCTATTTGTAATACTTTAATGAATATGTGCAATTGATAAAATTTTGGCGGTGCTGATGTTCTTTGTGCTTTGAATGAGCTGTTAATCTTAACGTTTAGAGGTGAGATCACATGCTTTTGATATCGTGTGTGACATAAAATCATTTGGTAAATACGTGTCATACGACACGTAATCAATGATATTAATTCTATTAAATGAAAAATTAAATTTTTATAAATTATTCGATTCAGTCCAATACTATTCATTTAGTTCAGTTAATGATCGCACACTAGTCCTGTGTTATTTATTATATAACGATTTAATTTATATCTTAGTATTTAGTATTAAAAGGACTTCTATTTCGATAATTTAAAGCATAATAAATGCAAATTATTCAATTATTTCAGAAACATACGGAATAATATAGTTTGATATGAAATTTTCTACGTTTTTTTTTTAAAGATAAAAATATACTCCAAGTGATATTACGAAATAAGCACCATGAGTAATGCATGTGATATGTGATTACAAATCCTTTTTGCATGATTAAACATCCTGTGGCACAATTCATAAATCAAAATCAAGCAAATAAATATTATTAAATAAATTCACATGAATATTACAGAATTTTATATTCAATTCTTTCCCAAAATTTACCTATTTATCAGCTTGAAATATAGAGGATGCTTTTTCTTTCCTTTTCTTAAAGTCATTTCTTATTTATATTCTTTCTCGGCGAGATAAAATTTTGATTATACACTGCCACCTTAAACTCGATATATTATTGATAAAATAAAATGTGTTTCATTTACATACATTTATCGAAGAAATTCTAAATATTCCAAATAAAACAATAAAACAAATATTACAAGAAAAAGCATATAGTAATTTATTTATAATTTAAGCCGAGTAATGAAAGTTAAAAATAAATTTTTTTAATTATTTTCTTTAATACACTTACTACTTTGTGCGTTAAATTTTTTCTTTGTATAATATTTATAAAATTAAAAGTACTATTTGTACTAAATACCGCAATTCCGAAATGAATGTAAGACACTAAAGACTCATTAGATGATAAATCCCTCGCGCATTAGACAGTTCCTCCATCTTTCTACTTTTCATTTTCAAGAGAAAGTAATTAATACATCTGCTACAATAAATCAGCAATTGCGATCGCTCGCTAATCTTCAGAATATATGTAAATATATTATCGAACATATCCATGTGTATCAATAAAAATTTCTTGTTTATTAAATAAGCCTCTCCATTATAAATAATCATAAAAAATTTATATTTATCAACGTAATTAAAAACAAAGAGTTTGTGTTTTATTATATAATCGTTAATATATTTCTTAAGTACTATACGAATGAAAAACAACAACAACAAAAAACACTCTTCAAGTTTCCAAAGCATCAAATTACCAGCATTCATTGTCATTTAATAAACTCGGTATAATGCAATACATAATGATCATAGAATTGAAGCAGAAAAACGGATAACAAGAAGAAGAAGAAAAAGAAGATGAAGGAGAAGAAAAAGACAAAGGCAACCTATTGCAAAATACATAGAAGCAATAATTAAGGTATGCAGCGAGGCGCAATAAAATATCTCACACGCTACTAGCGAATCTAATCGTAAAGAGTCGTAGTGCTAAACGATCGCACGCTCTTTGCTAATTCAATCGCGCGAATTAATTGCGACGGCAGCGCGAGAGCAGTGACTTTTAAGCGCCTTCATTATATTTTCCATTTGAATGGCGATCTGATCATGGAGGGGTCGACTTCTTACTCGACAATGATTTATTACGAGTGCAAGAGAACGATGACCAGTCAGAATGCAATGGACTCGCTTATCGGTTGTTAAAATTCATTTCAATGCAAGAAATAGCTTAAACAGTGAGATGCTCGTCGATTAAATGTATTAATAAACAAATACCGATTTCACTACATGCTCAGCAAGATTTTCAAATGTTTGTTAAAGAATATAAGCAATAAAGGCTTTGTGGAAGTGCCTTGGAATTTTCGGAGATTAAACGAGCTTTGGATTTACGTGTACGTGCAGATTAATGTACGCGCATTAGGTAGAATGTGTCGGATGAAACTTGGCACGCTTTTACTTACAAATACAAACATACGAGGTTTACGATAACGTAAACTTTAATCCAATTTTTCGTAGCTTTCCCGGCGCTTAAGGGCTTGCATGTATTTTTATAATAAATAAAAATGAATGAAAATCCATAATAATCAGGCAAAGAATGAAATTCAAAGTAACTATATTAGCCAAGATTATTTTGTATTTCATAAACAAATTCGTCATAGATTGATAAATAATACGGTAAGTTTTTTTTTTTTTTTTTTTTTTTATTAATGCTTAAATCATCGCTGTTTAGCGTAGAATATGAGCATTTTAACAGTGTCATAATATCTAAATTTACGCTAATCTTAATCGGCGGCATTCTTTTATCATTGCACTTGGTAATTTTCAATAGAATAAAACGGTTGTATATTTCATCGAATCATCCAATTCTTCGAACGAGGACTGAATTTCCTTAAAATTTTATCTCGTTAAAATTATTTACATTCAAAAACATAAATAATTATTTGATAATAATGCGAGGTAGAATCACAAAATCGATTTCATAAAATAATGTACCGATATTATATTGCAGTAGTATTTTATGTACTACAAAATAAATGCGTATAAAGCTATAAATTGAAAAGCTGTGTCTATCAAAGTTTATTTTGTTCTCCTATCGGTCATTAATTCAAACATCTGAACTCATACTATTGTAATTCCCAGGGGCTATATCCATCATGAAAATTAATTATTTTAAGATGAATACGCTATTTCTCTTTATCAATATCAATCTTCCGGTTTCATTGATATTTATTAACTAAAAGACGTATCTCGATTTCATTGCTAATACATAAATATTTATCCAGATAAAAATTTCCCTTGTATTATTTTCTTTTCTTTTTTTTTTTATTCTGTTTTGTTTCGTTTACCTCTTCCGTGGGTAAAAATTGCATAAATACTATTACTTTTGTTATAGCTTATATTAAAAAACAACGTTAAAAGAGTATAAAAATAAAAAAAGTATAAACTCCAAAGGATACAGTGTACAGGAAATCAACTCTTAGATATTATAATTTTATATTTTTGCACTTGCATGCCTTAACATAAAACGGTATACTGTTATAATGAGCAAATGATTAAAGAAATGTGCCAGTAAAAATTAATTTGTAATAGTTGATTATCAAAGAGTTTCTTGTCGCCTTGTTCATCATTCTGTCACAAGTTGTCATTCAGGGATCTGTTGAGTGTAAATATGTTAATACCGGAGATCCTTGGCACGGTACTTAACGATTAAGCTAAAATGGCGCTGCTTTTGTCAATAATTACAGTCAAAAAGTTTGTTTTTTTCTTTTATTTCTAACGAACAAGATTGTGCGATTTTAATACCTCGTAAATCTATGTCATTATATTAAGTTTTTAGCCCAGGTCTTGTCAAAACTTGAGAATTTATTAAAAAAATGTTAACGCCGATCCGGATAATTATGTGCTAGACGATGGCAAAGTTAATTTCTTTTTTCTTTTTTTTTGACTTTATGCGCTCGACGTACTCGACGTTCCATATTTTTACATATATGCCACAGAGAGACACATTTAGAATTCGTGTAATTGATAATCTCATATTATACGCGCTCCTATTAATTCACATCAGGCCTGCCCTAATTTTACAAAATTAAACGATGGTAAAACGATTGCATCTCCGCTCACAACAATATCCAACAAAATTAACTAAAATTCGCTAGTAAATTCGACGAATCGCCGAATTTACCAACATAGCCATTTCGCCAACAACGAATCAAGACCAACTGCCGGAAAAGCTTACCAACAACGTTCACAAACCACGGTTTGACAAGCGCATAAAACAACATGTGACAACAGGACGGTGTAAAAAATACAGAGATCGTCACTACCGCTCTTAAGTCCCAAAGGGACGTACAAATTACAGCTTTCTCTACGCACATGCGCGGCGCATAAAATACGTTCGTATGCCGTAGGCCGCTGAGAAAAACGAAAGGACGAAATGAGAAATAAAAGGAAAAGAATCTTTCAATTAGCCGAGCGCGCGGTGTCACGGCACGACACAGATCTCCTCGTAAATCGATTTCCAGCTGTAAAAAGTGTCATTGTCAAGGCGCGCATGATTCAGGGTGTGGGGCTCTTGAAAATGCCGCGCCGATGACTGCGTCGGCCCCGGACGACTGACCCTCGCGACGATAAATTGTCGCCGCCTTTTAAAACGCGCGGTAATTCTCATCCCTTTCGACTGCGCACCACTCCCAGAGCTATTACTTTACCGCGTCACTATAAATATCGGCCTGCTAAAGGGTCCTTCCCTCCCTTTATGCACGCGTCCCATCCTTAGTTAGGGCTTTCGCGCGCTTTCTGATTCGTATTTGCTCATCTTTCTCCGCGACCTCTTCTCGTCCCAAGGCTTGGATAGGGCGGAGCGTTGAGAGTCAGGAGAACCGATCCTGGCCATCGAGGAATAGCGGGGCAGAAAGTACCAGAGCTCACTACTCTTACGATCAAAATTTCGTGTTTGAGGTTCTTTCTCCAATGTCAAACAAGAGTAAATCATAGTCCTTGCCGTTCAAAGTTCTGGCTCCCTTTTAGCCAAGACGAATGAGTAATCTTCCTTACCTCTTTACTATATGTAAACAAATCTATCTGGTTTGATCGTGTCTTTTCAAGTGAGACGTTATCCACCTCATTTGCTATATAATTGTCAAATTGTCAAATCTATCTGGTTTGATCGTGTCTTTTCAAGTGAGACGTTATCCACCTCATTTGCTATTTAATTATCAAATTGACAGTCAAAATTCACGGATGTGTTGCACTAGTCGATAATAGGTTCGCTTTTTATTCAAGCCAGTTGGGGAAAAAGAACTATACACATGTAATAAGCATACGGTTTGACACACTCGTATGCTTCAAGTTTATCTCAAGTTTTAAAATATTTAATATTATTATGCTTTCGTTCTCGATGTTACTCAACTCAATGATTCAACTAGATAATTAATTGCATTGATCGAGTGTCGCGAACATATTACCAAAACTTACGTGTGTAATCGCAAGGTCGATTCTGCATTAGACGTTGACATTCTCCAGCCGAAAGTTTCAGTATCTTATAAAGTTAGCTATGAGTCGTAATATTACGATAAATCCCCAAGGCTCTTTTAAAAGACGAGATGACAAGTGCACAAAGTGCTAAGACCGCGGGAGCCTTCCAATCGATTGCCATTATTACTCTTATTATACGCAATCCACGCAACATACGCGTATATTCAACGCTATTATTACCAGTCATTAAAATGTATAGATTTTCGGCTTTGGGCTTTGTTTTATACTCGCAATAGACTCGTATGTCATAGCGAGTGCAGCAACATTAGCAACAGCAACAGTAGCAACAGTAGCGGCAGCAGGAGCAGCAGAAGCAGGAGCAGCAGCAGCGGTAGCAGCAGCTATCGGCAAAGAAGGAAATTCGAGAACGGAGGTTAGAAAGGTGGAAACGCCACTGCTTTCTTACGATAACTGTACGGGCCGGGGAGGGGGAGAATTTATGAACGGCGCTTGCGCGCTCCGAGATCGGCTTCGCTGATTACGACGCACGTCCATCGACACTGAAAATCCCGGTAAGTGCGTGGGCGTTCGGCTTCGAGTACTTTCCTCGTTAAAGTCAAGTGCAGCACGCGACCGGATAAATTGTTTTGACGTTTCATTCTCGGATTCGTCGCGTCTCGCGTACTTATCATTACCAATTGCCGGCTGGCCTTTCTGCTTTTCGCGATGGATCGCTTGGTCGATGATGATGATAATGATGGTCGATCGCTTTTGGCAATTGGTTTGCCTCAAAACAGAACGCGAATAGACGAGGACCGATGAGCTTTTCCAAGTTAGCCAAATGCCACTGGCCAGACCTTCTATGTTTCTTACCACTTTGCTCATTTGGCAAATTATTTATTTTTCAAACTTACTCAGTTCTAATTTCTAATGAAAAAGTTCTTAGGCAAAATTTGTCAATAGTATTGCTGGCAAGATCGGGATAATTAAGCTGGGAAGCTCAAATGTAATTATAATTGAATATTTATAATTTTGATAAATACGCGACATGGCTCAAGTATACATGGCCCCAGTAATTAATTACATTTCGATTCTCCGATCGACTTTGAAGAAAATGCAATGAAAATACAATCCAATTAGCGAATGAATTTTAAAAACAATTTGATGTCATGCATATAACTGAATAAAGCTAGCTAAAACGTAAAAAATATCTCTTTGCCCTAGTTTATAAAATAAACGTGCACAACAGATTTTACAAAGAGCTTCTAAGAGCAGACGAGTAAATCGATAAACTGTGCGATGCTTTGTGCCCTCGTTTACTCTATCCCAAGCAGCGATGCGAACAATTTTTTGATGCTCGAATTCTTTACATAGGAAAAGGCAATTACAAATAAAGCTCTTCGTTATAAGCGAAAACTTTACTTCATTATAAAAATAGTATTGTCAATAGCAGTATCGATATCGATATCAACATCCTGAAGCCTTGACCATAAATATTCATATAATTTTCGCTTTAATACTTGGACGGAAATATTTATAGAAAGTAAAAATAATAATTCTTGATTCTATTAACCACGTCGACATGAATTTTATATAAATAAAATATGAGAAAGAATAATTGAATCTAATAGCCCGATCTTTCAAAATGAATGGATTATTGAGTGGAAGCAGTGACGTTAGAGCTTACTTAACGCGGAAAAATAATTATTTTATGATAAACGCTTGGTAAAGTATTGCACGTCCAATACAATAAATAAAAAAAATAAAAAAAATAAAAAAAATTATTCAAAGGAGAATATTAATAGTACTCGTTCTATATTTCCTGCGTAACGATAGGGAATTGAATATTTCATAAATTACAAAATAACATAAAATCTTCCTTGTAGGTAAACTAAAATATACGCACTGCTACTCATTTATTTATGCTAGACATCGATTGAAACTTAGATGCACGCAAAATCAGATAAACTTCAAGTACCTCAATCACAAACGCGTTTATTAAAAATCATAAAAGTCTGCGTCACTCAAGCTAAATTAAAAATCGCATTGTATAATCGCTACGCGAGCAACGTCAACCGAAAGAACGCGTACGAAGACGCATGAAAAATAAAAAATGACGGACGGGAAGTGTATTCTCGAATCTACCTCGCAGCATCTCAAGTAGCCGCGAAACGCTAAGACGAAGAAAAAAGAGCGCGTCAGCGGTGGCAATGGGGTGGCGGGTGGAGAGCCGAGGGGGAGAAAAATAAGGAAGTAAAAGAAATGAGATAAAAGGCGCGACTCGCCGCCGCCTTGCACTTAACGCGATGCGGATCTTTCACCGGCCGGCAAAGATGCTTTATCGGATCGATTAAAGCCCGACCACGCGCTGTCAGCGAAAGGAGGAAAGAGAAGAAGCAGTTTGAATCTGCCCGCGAGATTCCGGCATTCAGCATTTTTAAGTTCGATCGGCTCGAATTCCTTGCCGCGTGCGCGATATTAAAATGGCTTATCAAGATTTTCGGGCTGTGGGCCAGTTGTGGGTTAAGTTGTTTTGAGGCGAGTGTGGGGCCGTGTGGGTTATTAAAGTTAAGCTGATGAAACGATATTTTATTTAAGGAATGAGCGAATGAGAGAGTGGTCGGGGATTTTTCAAATCTTTACCGGATAAAGCACTTGCAGAGTGCACGGCATCCCAAATTGAGAGGTTAATAGTGTCGGTGCGCTTTAGTCGTAAAATGGCTTTTAAATGAAAATAATAATCGCGAGTCCGACACACGCTTATCGATGCGTAAAAATTCTTCGATACGTGGATAAGAATTATGGAGTATGAACGATAAGATGAAAGTATTAGTAAAAAGTTGTGTGCTATTGTTACTTGATTGGTTTTTGGTCATCTATTTATTGCCACGTACGAATAAATGATTCGAAGTATTTGAATAATTGGTTTTAAAAATTTAATCGCAAGGAAATCTCAAGAGTAGATATGGAAATAGATGGGTACGAATGGCTGCGGTCACTTTACGTCTTTCAATTAATTAATTGTAATTCTGAATTTATGAGACACAGCGCTTGAAACGTGCATTTCAACGTGAGATTTACTAAAGGGTGAACATAACATGGATGAGCGGGGGGAGGGGGGAATATCGAAATTCTCTACGATGCTCTTTCGGTGGAATATTCTACCCGTTTCATTACGCGTTTAAAATACGTTCGTAACGATCTATTTAAAACTTGTGCCGATACGTAAGATAATTTTAAGACGGCGATTTTGCCTTGACAAATCGAATCGTCGAGCGACAATGTTGACAGTATCGGCAATGTTACCAGTTATAAAAAAAAAAGCTCGTAAATCGAGTTTTTCGAATTGTAACAACAATGAAATACAATGTCGGGCGATTCTTAAATACGTCGTTTATGTAAATATTTTTTAAGCTCTGACTCTATGGATAATAAACATAGTAATGAGATGAATAACTGAACTTAGTCTAGAATTGATTCACTCGCAGTGAATTCTACTTGGATAAAGTTCCCGCTTTCCCCCACCCCTAAGATGAAAACTTATGGCAAACAACGAATATTGACGATCAACTATAAACTACAAAACCGAAGAAAGGGATTTTACAGCAACGAAATCATTAATGCTCCTTTCATTGCCACCTCGCAGTATGTGGCCGGATAATTAAAACTTTTATACCGGAGCCGGATAGTCGAAAAGCACGAGCAAGGACCTCGAGGTCCTCGGCACAGCCGGCATTAAACGAAGAGAGCAGAAATTTTATGTACGATTAGCACCAAGCCAGCGTGAAAAATTGGCAAAACCGATTGGGTAATTTATTGGATGCCGTGGCGCTGTAATTGCGTTATCTTGACGCTCGTTGACGGCCCGCTAGTCAAGTGCGCGCGCACACACACACACATGCATGCGCGCGCGCAAAAGTACAGGCTCCTATAGGTTTCGCGGGCCAACGCGGCATGACGCCACCTTACGCCATCAGCCACCTTCCAAATGTGAAATATGAAACGCAACGCGCTGACATGCGGTCGTCGGTGCCGCTTTTCGGGACCCGCGGAATTCACTCCCGGGACGCCGTAAATTAAATTTACCGTTTCTCGTATGGCAGCCGCGCATTGCTGGTAATCGCATTACGCCCGTGTCCATCCATCCATCCTGTCGGGATGAGTCGAGATTCAAATCAAATGGAATAATGGCCCAGCGTGCAGTGGCTCGCTCGCGCAATTTGTCTTTTATTAATATTATCCCTAGGTCCGTGATTTTTCATCGCGTCACCGAACTGTTGTTGCAGCGGCACGACACTCGTATTTCCAATTAGGCATATTTTGTTGTAACATAATTGAATTCCGAAGGTGTGAAGCATTGGGAATTAAAATTGAGTCACTCCTTGGTTAAGAATTTTTTGTTTTGTCAGTAATACTTCGATTCTCCGATGTGTACCTGCAAAGTCTGTATTCCGCAAATGTGTATTGTCGCATAATACGACAATCTTGCACAATGGATATATTATCTAAAGATGATTGTTTCGTGCAGTTTCATATACGAGAAGTCACAATACGAACAACCTCTTGAAGGGTATTACGCAATATTTGAAAATTAAAGTTAAGAAAATCTATATGGTTACTTAAAACTTGTGGAAAAAAACTCTTTTTTTTCTTTATATATGGCGTGTGAAAGCTTTATAAATGTTTTTTGCGACAACTCTATTTTAACGGACTATAATTGAAACGGATCTTTTTACTGTGTAATAAGATTATTAAAGGTTGAAATTATATTTTCATTACAAGCGGATAATGATTATTTGTTTGTTATTTTCGACTACTGTCCCTTTGTTTCTAAAATTGTTATCCGTTTTTTTTCTTCTATTTTAATAACAGACAGACAAGTGTGCTCGTGCAACATTGACAGCTCATTATTTCTTCGTTCGAGTACAAAGAGATTTGATAGAAGAAAATAATTGAACTTTATACGTTAACTTTATAAAGAATTAAATAAATTACTCATAAATGATGATTATAAATACATTATTCCGCGGTAAAAATATAATTGAAACAATTTTGTGATTTAATGACATTTTATAGATCTCGTGAACATTCGAAAGTACGAAAACTTATGTCTTACTACTATAGATTTTTATCCCAATGTTTTCCATTTTTTTTTTCATCTTCATACGCAACGAATAATATATTCCTTAATTTCTTAACAAGTTCGTGTTTGTTTTAACCACAATTTCATCTTCACATTATTTTTACCATTAGAAACATCGGACGCTACTTACCTTTCAAACTGCATTATTTTAAAGACACGTTACGCAGTTATGTAAATTATACCAAATAACTACATATTATTTAAATTTAACGAAGGCGTTAGATATATAGATATATATGTATACACATACATTTGTATATAATGCGTAAATATACATTTATCTATTACATGTTTTTTTTTACTTTTCGAATTTGCATATATAAATGTAGAAAAATAAAATAAAAAATGATTTTTAAACTTTTTATATAATTATCATAACTTCTATCGTGATTAAATTTCTGTCAATACTTCCATAATTTTTTCAGTATTAACAAAACAATTATTTATACGGCAATATTAATTTCTTATTGTTTTATAAAACTGTACGTGTAAATGTGAATAGTTATATTAGTGTCTACGTTTCTATGCAAATTATTTTTATTTCCGGCCTTATCTAAGACTTGAATTGTCATTAAACTAAATTTGCATGCAATATAAAATAGATAATTAAAAAAATAATGTAATAATGTTTCCTGCGATGCAAATAAATTTAGATATTCAATTTATACTCTTTTAATCTCAAACGGCATTTTAATGTAAATAGAGAAATGTAAATGCATCTAAATAATTAAATGAGAAATGATATGAAGAAAATCAATTTAACTATTATACATAGTTTACTGACAAAAACTTAAATGAACTTATTAATCTCTAATATGTGTTCAAGTCAGTTTTCTATAATTTATATGGTTAATTTTACTAATTTTATTTTTCTATATATATATATATATATATATATATATATATATATATATATATATATATATATATATATATATATGGAATAGAAAAGAGAACCAAAGATTTAACGATGCATTTTACAAATTAACAGGATAGCGAAAGCATACCGAACTATTCGATATGTGTGAAATCAATTCTTCTTCTGATTTGTTTCTCTACTTCAATTTAAACGACTAATTTTTTTTATGACGCACAAGAACCGCGACATGTTTTCTAAAACTTTCGAAAAGTATATATTTTTTATAAAAAATGGTAACAATTTTAAACTTCGTAATACGTAGCTGCACAAGTTAATATAACCATGTAGTTTTGGAATAAGTAAAAAATTTAAATTAACTTTTAGTAATATTCGGTTACTTATTTTCTCAGTTTTTAAAAATTTCTAAATTTCTAGAATATGTGTATAAAAATGTTTTTAAAATCTATGAAAAATTCGGTATTTCAGATTGAAATTATAAATTCACGTAATTTATACATTTCAATTTTATTTGTTTATAATTAATAATTGAATATTTACATAATTATATATTTATATAATATATTTAAATAAGTTATAATTGAAATTATAAATACACGTAAATCATACGTTAAAATTATTATTTGCGAAAATTATAGAAAATAATACGGATGTGCATGCAATTTGGCAGCGAAAAATTTATTTACTTGAATTCTTCTTATATTCGATTATCACAAATATTGTTTTCAACTTGCAGTAATATAAGACATAATATAAAAAATATTCCAAGTTCCATCACACAGTAATATGGTCACTTTTGTTCAAAATAGTCATAAAAAAATCGTAGAAAAACTCTTGTAGCTTTAGATGAAAGAAAAACGTGTGTCATTCAATTTATGAAAGTACAAATAGAATATTGAAAATTACATTTATAATTTGTCAAATAATCATAAGGCGTGTTATATTGACATTTTATATTATGCATATTTACAGACAATTTTAATATCAAATGTAAATGTTATATATGATGCTGTTACTACTAACAGGATAACTTATTATTAGTTTCGGCAAAAAACTACAATTTTATAATCAGGCGATGAAATTTTGTTGTTGATACGCATAAAAGGTTTTTGTACATATAGAAGTATATTTATAAAACTTTTATTTTTATGAATTTATACACTTTTATGTATTTTTTGTATACTTTCATATTCCCATCCACTTTTATTACTTCCGATATAAAAGTCTTTATGAAATATATAAAATTTAATGTTGATCATGTTTTAAATTATATAACGTTGTATAATCTCATGCTTTCAAAAAATCACTATATTTTCAGAAATAACCCATTGATATCCGAATGTTGCATGGCTCTTGCATTTTTAATTATGGCGAAAAAACTCTATATAATATTGGTCAATGATAAATGGGGAATATGATTTAATGAGTACTTTCTCAATTAAGATGCAAGTTTACTAACTAACTATTAATATTTATATTATCGTTATTTCGTATCAATTTAATCTAAGTACATGTATTATTATATTGTTAAATAAATCTTGTTAGTTAAAATTAATTTTTATTTTATCGATAAAATGATAATCATTAAAAGTCAAGAAAAAAAAAAATTAAAATATTGAATGTAAAATTTCGACATCATGCGACGATTATAAAGTGGAATGAAATAAAATTTTTGGATTGTAAATGTCTGTAATATGAATAATTCAAGGCGTCAATGTTAATTCTTATTCTAATTAGTTCGGCGTATTATATTTAAACGTACTTAGAGGCAAGTAAAGCGTTATTAGAATTTCAATTGACTTACGTAATAAGAAAATAATTGCACAAATAAAAAATTGCAAAGTATCAATAATTCTGTGCCACATGAAAAAATTTAGGAATAAAAAAGCAATAACTTATGCTTCGACAAAAAATTCCCATTAATAAGTAGCGAGCGAACAGTAAAACACAGAAATCATGCTTTCGTAAGATCAACGTTTGCTACTAATTTATCACCCAACGACTATTCTCTGGCGACATTAAAATCTACTAGATCGCAATGACTAATAGATGCGAGTTTACCGGTAAAAAGTCACAAGGTGCTGCTTCTTTTCTCGTTCGCACGCACATCTACATTTTTGTCTTTGTGCCTTTATTTGTTTATTTATTTGTAATCTCTCTCTCTCTCTCTCTCTCTCTCTCTCATCTTTTCATGTATGCTTTTGTGTGCGTGTGTGTGCGTTTGCTTGAAAATGTGTGGGTGTGACATAAGGGGTCAATAACGGTATTGGCCTGGACATGGAGGAACCTATATATCGGTTGGCGCGTATATGTAGTAGTTTATCGACAAAACTAGAGGTGAAATTTAGAGGTGGATGGAACTCGCATATATTTATCAATAGAGTGACGACGCCGGAGAAGTCGCGTTTAAAATTTTTAGTTACGAAGCTCGCCAGAGTCACTCTTTATGCTCTTGCTTCGAAAGCGCTGCTTTTACTTTTATTACGCGGATGTTTCTGTACCTCGGGACCGCAACGCGGTAATTTACAGAAACCAACGCTCTCTTGCAATCTTTAATAGTAATCATTATTATTGGCACGGCTAATCAATGGTAGAAAGTAGGCTTGGAAATGTTGACAAATTTCTTTATAATCATTATCAAATGATGATAATTCGACATCGGAGTGATAGTCGATATTAACGACTCAATTAAGAAATTTACGAAATAAACGCCAGTGAAATTTGCGCGCGAGCGCGGTAAGGGAAGTGAATGTCGAATCTATTGGCCGTAAAAGATAATGCATTTCAAGTTAAGTCAATTTATAATATTTACACGTGCAATATACACCCATAAATTGCCGTTAAATACAAAATGATAAATAGAGCGCGCAAAGTTCTGAATATTTAATATTAGAATTTTAATGCGCCTCCCTTTTCAAAGTAGCATTTTAGTAGCACAGCTCCGTTCAATAGGACCCGAATACTCGGTAAATAAACTACTGCTTCTTAACTCAAAAGAATTGGGCGTATTTTGTGGACTTTATTCATTAAAGCCTAACGTTCACGCTAGCGCAATCGTAAAGGTTTTAAGTGACGGCGTTATTTTACTCCCGCGCGGAGCTCGATATCGCAAACGATCCTTTGAAGAAAACGCCTAATGGAATGCAAAATCAAAGAGTTTCGCTCCCCAAAGAGAATTCCCACCAAAGTTCTGCCACGTGTTTGTCTTTAAGTCCACCTAAGCACGCAAGAGGGGGTGCTGACAGGTTACCGGTATTTGGAGGGGGGTGATGGCGCGAAACAAGTCTTGACGGACGAGAACAGCTCGATTTCCGCACTACACAATTTGGACCGACTGATGCAGACTCCAACTTTTTATCGGGATGCGTTCGTTGTTGTCGCGAAAAGCTCGCGCGCCTTTTCCGTTTATATATTCCAGCGGGCAATTAAATTCGCTTTCTCGAAAGCTCTTATTCATTTGCTAGTTGCTGTTTTTATTCCATGGCTGAAAAATACGCGAAATTGCAATGTAAGTTGACAATTGTTCAAATAAGGAAGGAAAAAATAAGGAAAAATAATTGCTCAATCGACACTGAAATAGTATAATTGGCTTTTTTCTTCCATTTTGTCATTG
This sequence comes from Ceratosolen solmsi marchali, assembly GCF_000503995.2. Lineage (NCBI taxonomy): Eukaryota > Metazoa > Arthropoda > Insecta > Hymenoptera > Agaonidae > Ceratosolen > Ceratosolen solmsi. The sequence continues at coordinate 6,724,802 of NW_011948416.1, read as the reverse complement.
CACTTAAATATATTTTGTATTTTTTCCTCTGTGTGTGTGTGTGTGTATGTGTGTATGTGTGTGTGCGCGCGCGCGCGTGTGTGTCCATACGTACGTAAATTAATTCAAATCGTGAGTGACGAGGACTCCTTTTAACAAACTATTTTTACTACTAAATGGATGAAAAATAAAAGCTCTATGAAATACAAACGATCGGTTGAAGGTGAAATTTTTAAAGCATAATTAATAATGATTAATAAAATTGATTAATGATATTTTAAGACGAACAACTGTATGAGCGTAAGTGAAAAATAAACGATCGCTTATAATGAAAACTCGATGAAACAATGTACAATCGATATTAAAATCGTAATATCATAACCACCTACGTTTTATTCCTGCACTTGATGAAATCGCTATCCTCAGCACGACGTCCTGTCGCTCGTTTTCTTGCACATTTGCGCAATACTCGCAAACTACGCGGTCATTTTCAAACTACAAGAAGACGGACAATAATTTTTCCACCTTTGTCGTAGCGTTGTATTTTATCGTACGACTGCGTACTCCTCTTCTTTTTTAACACTTCAACGTGCACGGATGCTTCACTTTTGTTGGTTACATGCACCGACCGAGCGCACTGATAATCAGAAATCCGTATAATGCGTTACGATAGACAACGACATGAAATTTTTCCGCGAGAAAAACCTGTTAGGCTCATGAATAAAATCTCACCGAGCTTACTTCATTTCTACGGCACATCGGCTTCTCACGCACGATCGAAAGCATTCCACGCACAATACAACCGACTACTTCCAGCCAAATTAAAAAACCAAGCGAACCAACGACTTCCTTCCACCCGCAGCGCAATACCAAAAGTCTCTTTCACAAGCGGAACAGCGAGCCGAGCGTCGATCGTTCAATCTCATTCTTTATAGTAAATATGAACTCACTGAATATTCACTGGCGGTGAATTCCTCTCGTTGCGACAACATCCGCAACGCACGCACGCACGCGCACAACCACACGTTCGCAGCCCCAGACTACTGTGGGCTATGTCCGAGCGAACCGAATAGCCGGGACTCGGATGCGGGCGCAGAAGAGCATCCCCGGGTTGCTGGATGCCGGGCCCCAAAGGATTGATCGCGCGGGCCCCCACGTGCGCGATCGCCCGTAGCGAGCGATTGAGACCGACTGAAGACACGCGCGCGCGCTTACGTGGCCCACACAGCTGTCGTGCGCGCGCGCGAGTCCGCACGCACACGACG
>NW_011948416.1:6722798-6723512 GCF_000503995.2 Ceratosolen solmsi marchali | reverse complement strand
CGCGCGAGTCCGCACGCACCCGACGCTCGCCGATTCCTCGATGAGGTAACGCAACGATCTGGGGGGAAAAACAAGCGAGCACGGAGGCCGGGGCTCGCCTTTTTCGTACGCGAGCTTGGCACGAAGGAAGTGGGCGCGAGAGGAAGAAGACGGTGGCGGCGACGACGACGACGACGACGACAACGACGACGAAGAGGACCACCGCGGAGATACGGTTTACTGCGAGGGCTCGGGTATTTCAGGATAAATGCGGTGTAGCGCCCTTTGCCCTCCCACTGATTTGAGGCTGTTTTGTTCGTCCTGGTGTGGAAACAAACGTCAAGACTTCGATGTTCGTGATTATCGCTTTAGAGGCTTTCGGATGCTCCGAGTTTAGCGGCTTGTCGTGCATGCATTTTAGCCGCGACACGAGGCGTGGAGCTCAGCTGAATGCGACGAAAGTTGCTGGGATGACACAGAGGGGGTCGAGTCCAATGAACGAAAGATCCTGACAGATTCGCGGCTGAAAAATTTAACGCACGCGCAAAGGCCACGCAAAAGGACTCAAACAGGACCCACAGCTGTTTAGGAGACTTTGGTTGTGGTCGATTATGTGGATACATTCTTTTCTCGAAACACGCGAACGATTGACTGTTCGGAGTGTAAAATAAAATGCGCTTCTTATGCATTACTGTAGTTTGAATTATGATTATTATTGGTAGAGAACGGAATGCT
>NW_011948416.1:6682047-6722745 GCF_000503995.2 Ceratosolen solmsi marchali | reverse complement strand
GGCTGTTTACAGGAAATTAGCAATACTCTGGAGTTCCGTCGACAATTTCTGTCTTCGTGGTCGAAGAAATTGACTGCCTATTTGAAAGTCTGCATTTTTGTGCCAACGATAGTGATGTTTTTAAAAAATCACGATAAACGCACTTAATCGAACTTTATAGTACTTGTATGAAATGCCAGTGATTCTGCTGATTTGTGAAAATTGGCATGGATAAATGTCCCCTGGATCGTGTATTGATTGCAGGATGAATTTTATTGATAAGCATAGCGAAAAATTGACGCGCAGAGGCTAATTTTCGTTCGAGCTAAAATTCGTTCTTTTAATCAGTATAAGCGCATTTCACTCATTGGCATAAGAAGTTTCATCAATCGTTTACAAGTAATTAGGCCTCGAAGCCTCTAGCATAACGATCGATAATAATGTGCTCCCCTACATTTTACCGACTAAGCGTGCGTGGCACAACCATATCGAACATTCTAATCCTGCAATTTTACGCAAAAGTCATAATCGTTTGTCGAGCGAGCGAATTTAGCATACGTAGCCAATTTACTGCCCATCGAATAATTTTTACGCCCGAAACGCATTTCATGCCTGATGAATATATTAAAATAAAAATCACTCGATACTCCCGAGAGGCGCGAGCTGCATTTAAACGAAACTGCGCGATAATTTAAGTGACATTCATTGGCTGCCGCAACAAAGTAATCAGACACCGAAGCTGAAATACAAAATCGCATTACTCAGCGAAAAAGGAAAAAAAAAGAAAAAAGGATATGAATAGAGGGCGCGATGCACTCGGCGCAAGGCGACTTGTGACCACGCAGTTTTCCTATTAGGCCCCTTTCAGGCTGCAGCTCCGTCGCGGCGCAGCTAATTTAAAACAAAAGGCGCGTTTGTAGTTACGGCCAGCTTGAATTTACGTTCGTGCGCGTACGCGCGAGCCCGGTTTATTACGATTGTGGGCAAAACATCGTGAGAGCAGCTGATGCGCGTTTCGCGAGTACGCATTTCGAGGATAATTGTGCCGGCGAGAACGTCGAAGGCTACCGACGGGATAGCATGCGAGGTTCGTAACTGAAATCTCGACGGCCCAAGTCGTGAAGAAATGCTCTTTAATAATGTCGTAAAAGTTGCCGGCCATGCGTAAGCGAGAATAACGAAACTTGGTTTTTTTTCTCTCTCCCGCTCCCCAAGGTGCAAGCAAGAACAAGGAGGCCTTGATCGAGTGTACGCTAGCGCCGTCTCCCGAGTGCAGAGTTTATTTGATACGCAGAAAAACAGAAGCCATAAGATACATTTAGCGCTCGACGTGTGCTTCCGAAAACAGAAAACACGTTTGGAATTTATTGACCCGTGCATTCTTGTTTTTCTCTCCTTCTTCATCTTCCTTTTTCTCATTCTTTATTATTTTTTTTTCTCGTATTTTTTTGTTTTTGTTTTTTGTTGTTGTTTTTTGTTGTTTTTTGTTGTTTATTATTGTATTGTTTTTGGCTTTTCATAATGTCGCATGAGCAACACGAGATTAAAGAATTTATCAGGACTTTGGATAAATGTCATAGTGTATGGAGTGAGAAATGTTAATGTGGATTTTGGTGCCGCTGGTAGGGGAATAAGCCTATTTGTCTAATTTGTTATTCTTCGGGTATTAACAATATTTATCGTGCTTGTAATGCGCTGATATAAGCATCGAAATATCAAAATACAAATATTTGTAATTTTATTAATAAGGTGTCTATTGACTTGAGCCAGTATTTACTCAGTTATCTTCAAATTTACATTAAATACCGTTCATTAAATAAAAAATTACTCAAAAAAATTACTTAAAAAACATTATAAATCTTATTTGTTATTATTAATTCTGTTTTCTATATTCTTAAAAGTATTTGGTCAAATTAATCGACTATGTATTTCAAAGTCTATTTTAACGCGAATAATCCTACTCCGAAAATCCTTATGAATCCTCAAGACTACGAAAGAGACTTTTAAAATGTATAGACATAAAAATTTGGGCTCAATAAAAAAAAAAAATTATTTCCACATACAATATTTCCTATTAGTATTTTTGGTATTTCTCGTTTTATTCCGCTAATAATCGAATTATTAATACTAATAATAATAAGATGAAGAAGTATAACAGCAATAACGACAGCAGCAGCAGCAACGGCAACAACAAGAACAACAATAATTAAAAAATCACAGACGTTTGATGATTATATGAAATTTCGAATACAAATATTTCAATTGCTTAGATATCTTCCAGGGAAGTCGAGGGAAAATTTTGCAACAATCTTGATGATTTATTCAAAATGGCTGCCATTGAATAACGTTAATTGCACTGTTAAATTTTTGCAGATAAATATTATGCTTTTACTTTATTTTTGTTTTGTTTTGATTCATTTCGCCTCTTTTTTTATTATTTTAGTTCTTTTTTCTTTTTTTTCTTTTTTTTTCTTTTCGAAGTAAAGGAAAATCATTAAGCCACTTTATAACGTAATAGAAAAAGGAACGGGAGACTTGATCATGATTACGGGCTATTTGAATTCAGTAGCAAGTCGAAGGAGCGTTAAGATAGGCATCAAAATTTGTCGAATAATTAATTATTCTCATTCGAATTGGCTTCCTGATAAATTCCCTTTATAAAATATAATATCTGGAAGGTAAGGCTTGAGGGCAAGTGACGTCTCTCATTCTTCGTTCCCCCTAACGGGACGCTATTCCCGAAGGCTCCAAGTGCCTCCACTTTGAGCATTCTTAAGGAAGCTCCGCTGCTCTAATAAAGCTTAGCACGGCCCTTTGTCGGCCGTTTTCAAGCTCCGTGCTTCAACGCTCTCATTTGCTAAACTGAAAGAAAGGGGACACGACGACTATCGACTATCGGCACACAGGCGTCGTCTACGTTCAATACTCATTATGCCTCGTTTCCCCCGTGCGATAATCAATCGGCCCGAAGCTCTATTGCGCCGCAGCCTAATTACTGTATCGCGAAAATAGGCGCAATTAGTTGCACTAGTCTAGCTAGAGACCGGATGATGCGCGCAATTTGGTGGCGGCTTTGCCACTACGACCTCCGCTGTTTGCCGCGGTTTGCGCGGGAAAAACATCCTCCCGTACTTACGCAAATCGAAACGCGTACCTAGTAATTTCGTTCCCGCTGCACCACATTAAACCGTTAATTAATCATGCAACCAACCCCCGCAACTAATCGACACTTCGCTCCCCGCACTTTTGACTAGGTCACGTAACTAGCTGCAAAGCTGACAAGCTTATCGGATCGGAATTATCAATTAAACTGGACAACTGGACGATAACCAGACTGCAGCTCCATAGCCTCCCCGTCCTTTTCCTCATCGTCCTACCCCTCCTCCTCTTCATCCTCTTTCGCCTCGCTTCATTCGCCTAGAAAGCAAACGTCGCGTGTAATTCTCGATTCCACGCGGATATTTCCGCCAATTCTTTAGCCACTTCGCGCACTTCCACGGCATGAAAAAGAGGTGTGCAAAATACCGATACGTTTGGTAAATTCACAATTTATTGGTCTATCCGCAGCGGCATCGAGCGGCCATAAATTGAACGACGAGCGAGTCCATCGACAGCGCAACGGTGCAATATCCCGTGTGCTTTTTGTCACTCGAGCTCCTCATTGAAATCCAACGAATGATGCCAAAGATCCTAAAAAGACGACGAATCATGTCACTGCGTAACGGCCACGATTTTCATGCATCGAGTGACCCCCTAAATTACCCGACTTTTATCGGTTTGCCGCGTGAAAGGCGAACTAAACTGGTTCGCCTACCTGCGGCACTTATCATAACTCGATGCAGTTGATAAGAAAGCCGAATGAAATTTATGGCAATTGAAATAGTTGAATAAATAAGCCTGGCGTTATATTATATACGTTTGTGTTTAAGTACCAACGAAAACGGCATTTTAGCATTTGAATAGAAGCTCATTAATCCTTTAATACTGGCGAGATGTGAAAAGTATTTTGAAAATAATATTTTTACTTTCATATGGCCATTTTATCGTGTGGTTATTTCAGTGATATTTCGTTTCGCCGATGAAATTTTAAGAGAATGCATTGACGAGGACTTGGCTACAAATTGAGCGCCAAACATTTGATATTTAACGCATAAAATGCTTTCATTCGCGTCGTATGACATTTGAAAGAATTTATTAAGTCGCTGATTATTGACGATAACAGCCTTAAAATATTACACTTTGCGAATCAGATGAGCTGATTAGAAAAAGAGCAATCGAGAAGTACAAAACTTGACATTATGAACTCGGTTATGCTCCTTCGCCGCCGCTACCACGGCGGTCGCAGCCGCCATCGCCTTTCCCTCATCTTATACAACATAAACTACCTCTCACTCATCATCATATTTTTTGATTTGTTGTGGTCGAGTGATTGGCAATGTATGCAGGAACGCCGTAGGTCGATAAAAAATAATGGCAAGAATGCTCACCAGTTATTATAATTTTAGCTTTTTTGACGTGCAGCTTGCAAAGTTAAGGAGTCTGTCTATTGATTGTACTACTTAATTATCGATTACTTTATAGATATGGGCTGTGGGTAGCACGAAAATTAATGATCATTTAGCAATCACGATAATTGAAACATCGATAACCAATACCACACTACATTTATGCATATTAAAGTTTATGATTATAATTACTTATAAGAAATAACCATGTAACTTGTACATTACGTTACTGTTATCGCTAACATTTTATTATTTTACCGTTGCATTATTATCATTGAATTCTCATATCATTAAATGGCAAAATTGGACTAATTTCGCTTACTGTCATTGAAACAAAAATTTCTGGCAATTACACATCGTTGTTTCAACCTGTTATGTAGACTAAGAAATAAAAGACAATGCAATATTTAAACAAAAATGCCACTATAATGTCGGTTTAAGACCTGTTTCCCTAAGAAACTGCGAGGCACCTGACAGTCTACCTGCGTCAAATTTTACAACATGAACAGGAGTTGACAGTCAACCGCATGCCATCTCGGACACTGTTTTATGAATATCGACTTATATAAGTTGTTTCAATAAGTCGTGCCAATGGCGCAACGTTATTTCTTGATGAAATATCTGTTTTCAACAATTTCCATCCTACTCAAACTATACCAAAACTATACCTAAGGATTGAGCTTGTACATTAAAATTATTTATTAAAATAGCGAATTTATTTATACATACGGGACTTTAATGCAACATCGCGTATAAAATGCATATATCACAATACGTTAAGTTTTCTTTCATCCGACGCACATTATGAACATGATAAAAATCTTCTTCAAAGCCATTCAAATCACGAAAAATCCAAGAATTCATATAAAAAAATATAAAAACAATTGTTCATCAGAATAAATTTAAAAAATCTACTTACAACACACTACATTTATTATCGAATTGTTTTAATGTCCTATATCGGGACAGACGCGGCTACTATACCTTAAATATACGTACGCCTTGATATTCGGTTGCGCGCGCGCGCGTTTGCCCGCTCTCAAGGACCAATGAACCTGAAACACAACTGCGCATGCGACAAAACGGTGCTCGAGATCAGATATTAGCTGAAAGGCAACATCCGCGAAAGCACCAGTGTTGTATATATATACGTTCTTCTGAGCAAGGAACAAGGAGAGAAAGAGAACGAGATCCCGAGGAGGCGACAATCGCAACTCGAACATATCCCAGAGGCCAACACGAGACCAGCCAAAATATACATTAAATCCTTTCTACCCCCGCGCGCGACATTTCAGCATCTACATAAGCTTACGGGATCTCATTCACTATGGTGATTAGGTGTGCGCCCCCTGGAGCTTTCAAGACTAGTCATGCAAACAGAAACAAGCACGCGATTATTAAATTTTTGCCTCCCGTTAAAGCACGTAATAGGGGATATGCCATTTTAAGGTATAATGTAGATCACGACGTTTACGTTGCTTGTTTTTACAAAAATGTCATCCATAGACGCTGTCAGCTGGTATGTGAAATTGTATTTGAATGTTTAATTAAAATTGACGGCTTTTATTAAGCAGAAATCGATGATATTGGTCGAATTCATTTAATATAGCTATTCAATGCGTATTTGAATTAATAATAACAATGACAATGATTATGATGACGATCGATTATTGTTGATTTGAGTTTTCTTTGTTTTCACTTATGACAGCGTTGGCATTGACTATCTCTAATCTTACGATACAAAAGATTAGGGGCAAAAAATTGGGATGGCTAATATTTGCATAGTAATAAGACTTATTTTTTATGTCAATACACGTAATGCCTAAGTGTTCTGTAGCAATATCATTATTTTTTAAATGTTTTGTTGATGCCTAAATGGAATTACTGAATTATATATTAAAAAAATTAGATATCATAAGAGTCATTGTGCCAAGTGTATGTTATATTAAATTATTAAGTACCTTTATCAACAATTAAAATAAAAATGTATTTATCGGACCATAATACATTACATGACATTTTCCCAATTTAATTTTATATTTTACTGGCTTGTAATATATTTATAATTTAATTTATAATATATAATATATCTATATATCCTTGTATGTAAATAAACAAGGCGTTACAAATCGTAACAGAGCAACATGGTGCATCAAAATATTAACAGACACAAAAGTATGTTAATGATGTCGAGAAATTATTTCTGACTTGAAATGATTGATAAACATATTTATACTACATTAGCCATCTCGCCGAGTAAAAGCTATCATCATCATAATATTTTCATTTCTTTTCTTTTTACGTAACGTTAAATGAATTCGTTATCAACGAGTAGAATAAATGTGACATAGATTATAGGTACAAATTAACTTTCGATCAATGCGAAAAATGCAACATCGCATCACATAGATCCACATCTGGTAGAAACATCGTAACAACGTAAGAAACTATGATCCTTTGAACTTTCTCACGATACCTTCAACCCAATATTAAAGTTCCACGGTAACTAGCATATGAGTAACTAGCATATGCCATTCAAATAGTCATCGGGACTCGTAAAATAAAAGAGAAGAACGACAATGTCCCCTTGTACCATTACGTTGACTACTTTCCCATTATAAATGATTTCTTACACATCAATAAATTATCCATAAGTCCGTATTCGTAACATATATTGAGACGCAGGAAACTGAAACTATAAAAATTATTCGTATTCTACCATAAGTATACTAAATTATTATATGTATGTCAATAGGATATTTATTCTGGTGTTTCTATTTCTCTGCCGATATATTTGCAAAATTCGCAGTTCTTTTTAAATAAATATACCGCTACGATAATTGAAATATTTATTAAAATATTCATAAAATATATATATATATATATATATATTACAGGCAGCTTTAAAACCAATATTAAGAAATAAATAAATAATAATAGATAAAATAATGATAATGATAGAATAAATTAATAAACAGTATTAACTTTTGATACTTTTCGAAAGTATACTTCAAGGTTTTTGTCAATCTTTTTTAACATATTTTGTGAATTCACTCGGAAATTTCAATAAACTGGCAACAAATTTCTTCAAACTCTTTGAGAACAATGAATAATATTTAAATAAAATTTAAATAAAAACGGTTAATTGTTCACGAGGAATAATTCAACTAATTTGTGCTTCGAAACATCAAAAATTAACATTCCTAGAGTAACATTCCTTCATACTGCCAAGATATTTTATAACATGTTAAAATACATATTTGTTTATCTTAAAAAACATTAGTGAAAATTAAATAGATAAAAATACATATAAAAGGAATAGGAGCATTCATTTTTATTACTAGATAAGAGTTTTGTATTGTATTAGACTCATTATCAATTATTCTTTAGAATACACTTAAACATTGCATAATAGAGATTTCGTGCAGATAACATGGGTATTCATTTGCAATCGGAACATGTAATACTAAGTTATGATATTTTTTCATACTCAAACGAGTATTTATGTTATTATACGCAAAAGGTCTTTATCATCTTGAAACTGCGACCATTTCTTACTTGTCCTGCAGGCGTAATTCTCAAATCCATAATCACACGATCGAAAGTGGGAAATTCGATAAAGTGAGGTCACGTACACACAGGATGTGGAACGCATTTATCATTTGCGGTGGCAGCGTGGCGAAATACATTGATAACTCAACGAGCGAACCTTTTGTAAAATATAATCAGGCGTGACTGATCGTATTTTGAATTTTGAGCACGTGAAAGATGATTGAGTAGTTTCGAAAGCTGTGTATTATTATTTTAACTAAAATTACCACATAATAGTATTATATTGATGCAAAAATGTATAAATATCGTCGAAAAATTATGTGGCTTAAAAAGAAATTTGTTGTTATCAATTTAAATGTTCTTTAGATGACAACACAAAATATGAACATATAGAAATTAGTGACGAGTATTGCCTCATTCTTCTAGATTTTTCAATTCTTCTTCAACTAAATTAACCGAACTCTAATGCACTAATAATATCAAGTAGAAATAAAACTTTACTCATTGTATACAACATTGTATATAATTAAATAATGTGAGTCGAAACAATGAAATGGATAGAAAAAGAATGCTTAAGAAGAATACTTATCAGCAGTTCATTCGTATGAAATGAGATTATCCGCTCGGTCCGGTATGCTGTAACCAAGACCTTTCAATGCAATTCTTACCCTATGACGACAAGAAAGTAGGTCTACTAACGACTACATTGTAAAATCTTGATATATATATATGTATATAATTTAAATAGATTTAACTGTAATATTAAAAGAATCATTATCTCAAAATAATTATTGATTTTGAAAATGGATACACATGCCATACAGACACGATAAGTTTAATTTTCGATAAATTTATAATAACGATGCATTCTCTGCAATACTTATAAAAATGAGCAATTATTTGCATTGCAGTAATTGCGCGTGAAAATTTTAATTGTCAAAATAATATAAAATTAGAAATGAATTAATAAATTTTTGTTTTCTGATAAATATTGAAATTTCTCTTACATGCCCATGCAGGCTAATTTATCTGAAAAAGATCATTCCATTTTCAATAAATATGATTAGTTCGAGTAATAATTACAAGGCATTTAATTCGTAGTTTTATAATAAATAAAATACGTTGTCAATGTTTCTACATAAATATTATACATTCTTATTAAAATATTATTATAGGACGTAAAGGGATTGCATACAGATGCATAAGTATTCGTGAAGTAAATTCATTTGTGTGTATCAAACTGATTAAAATAAATATCAAATATTATTCAAAATATTTACGGCTTATTGTTGCGACGTATTCAATAAAACAGTCGTATCAAGTGGAGAATAATGAAAAATTATATAGTTAAACTGATTGCTAAGACAGATTTAGTTATGTGATGACATTCAATTCGATTGATTTTAAGCACATAAGGGCAATTATTATAAACATTAAGGACAATTTTGAGCACATAAAATGTATATTAAAAATCCACATTCGAAAGATTTTGAATTTTAAATCTGACAATTTAATTACCATTCGAAATACGAAATACATTAATAAATTACTAGTTTTGTCGCTGCTAACCATATAATTCATAAATTTGACAATCATAATAATTTCAAATCAACTTTTATACATCTCAATACAATAGAAACATTGAAAAAATTATTTTCATGCAATATGCGTCATGTATTTAGATAAACATCGTTTTTAATACATAATTTTTATTAACTTTTAAGAGTATAAAATTAATTACCAACACATTTCCATTCATATTACGCTATGAATATATAGGGTTATGAATGAAATCATCATTTTGTTGATACTTAACAATTTTTAAGTCCTTTCAAGCACTCGCATACACTACAAATAGCCTTTAGTATATAAAATATATGTCCACTCATTGTTGTCTACGTATTAAATCTAATTTTTGCATTCAGCCAAATCATATACTATAGATTAAAACTTTTCTTCGTGATTCTACAATTGACAAAACGTGTAGTTTCCATATTATGAAGCATATACTCGCAGGCTGATGGGTCAAGTAATACGAGTGCGCTACACGAATTACAAAATAGCCGACACTTTCCCGAGTTAAACACATATGTTTGGTAAGTACGTTACCGAGATCATTCTAAGGATCTCGCATAAACTAAAGTTCTAGCATCGGATCATAAATCATATAGATATAACATCCCAGTTATTGCTCATAATATATTTCTCCGCCTGTCTTCTTCTTTCTCTCCTTCCCCTGCCTTTTCTCACTCTCTCTCTCTCTCTCTCTCTCTCTTCTTTTCTTCTATACTCTCTGTAACCTTCTCCTCATTTTCATAATATATTGTACAGAACGCTATCTCGCTAATTTGTTGTATTTATTGTAATTTCTCATACTCTCGGTAAAATAATTTTCTGTTATTTACAATTCACTATTCAAAAGAAATAAGTAGACCCGTGAATTATTAATTATTTTTTTTATTAATTTAATTATTCAATCCCAATTTTAATTTCGTTTTAATTAATTTCTTACATAAAATAATATTTTCCTTGAATTTTTTATATGTATTAAAGTTCGTATTTATAATATACTTATTTTTAATTATATGTTGTTGTTTTCATTTTCGATTTATATAATTTATCGGATTAATTTTTTTTTTCTAAAAATTCTTTAGGAATAAATTATCGAATTAAATTATAATTTTTTAAGAAATCAAAAAAAAGCATCATAATAATAACCTCGATCAATTGTCATTTTAATGATATCATATGTGAATGCAATTTTTTATTTCATTAAAATCAAATTTCAATGTTATGTGTAATTACCAGTTTTTTGTCTGGTATTAGCATATACTAATCAATAGTTTCTTTATTACATGATTCTGTGGTATATATAAATTTTCGACCGTACAAGAAATGATCGTTTCTAGGAATTGCTGATAAAATCTTCAGGATTGAATAAAAACACAATATGACATACTGACACATATTATTTATTATAATTGACTACAGTAGGGACTATTGCTTTTTTCAAAAAGTTCATATGCAAACAGCCCCCCCCCGCCGCTTTCTCGCTCACTCTCTCTCTCTCTCTCCCACTCTCAGTCTCTTATAGAATAGAAATATGTAATGCAAAGATATATTTAAAAGCCGGCTTATAAATTATTTAGCCTTAAAGAATCAGAGGCTGCTTGTGACATGTATAAAGCAGAGAAACGCAATAAACAATAGTACGGTGCATAAACATATCGGTACTGTTACAATAAGAGGCTTTTGGCAATCGATTGAATTAACCGAGAAATAGCGCAAAGGGATAACCGTTACAGTGTACCAGGCTGCCGAGTCAAAGGTCATCGAAATTTTTCACTACCGTTACATTTTCTAACCGTTTGCCGATATATCTAAAGCCAGTAAGAACGAATATCAATATAAAAAATATCAGAAATAATAGCATAACTATATTGTAATGCTTGTTACTACGTATTACTTTCTCGATAGATTTAGTGATTAGGATTAGAGGAAAGTATAAGGTATTGAAATTGTATTATTATTCATGATGACAAGACTTTTACTCGTTAGCTTGTTAAACATAGCAAATGTTGAAAATTGTAAATATTATTTTAAATATTGAATACAGTAATAAAAAATTAATTTTAATTCAACTACGATAGACACAATTGATGCTTATCGAACAATAATGTTATTAACTCTAATTGAGTATATTAAACTATATATATATTATATATTATACATTATATTATATATTTAAAATTATATCAACTATTATTAAAAAAATTTTCTAATATGTTCTAATATATTATATAAAATTAACGGCTTCATAAATATGCAATAAACAATATTCATTTGATATAACGCACACCCATAAAGTAGTACAATACAATTATTCAAATGCAAAATTATTAAATTCAAGCAAATGAAGAACTACATTTACTACCTGTCAATCATCAAACATAATTACCGTAATAATTAATTATAATTGTTCATTATGAAATCTTAATTCTACTACTGTATGTAACTACTGTTCGACATTGAATGGGAGAATCTCATTATTCTTGCTAACAAAGAAATACGAGTAAAGATTATTCAAATAAATAAATAAAACAATAATTATTAGAATAATTTTCTCTTGAAATAAATGTAATAATATATTTTTCAACAGAATTATATTTTAATTCTAATGAATGTTTCATGTTAATTATTAATTTAATACTGTATGGTATATCATTTATAAGATTAATATTGTAAAATAATTATTTTGTTGACGTCTTTTTGTTTTCACTGCATATGTATGTGTGCGTGCGTGCATGTGTGTGTGTGTGTGTATTAATAAATAAAAAGGTTTCAAAATAATTTATTGTAATACACAGTTGCATTATTTAACATGAAATCTTGCTACAGTATATTGATATAGTTGCTATAGAAAAAATTGTAACAGACATCTTAATCTTTAATAACAACAAATTTCTTGTATATTGTCTTTATAATGTTACTGTTATAAAATATCTGGATAATGAATCTGTTTTTCTGTTGCCAGTCATTTTTCACGGGCAAGAGTTAATCTATATATATATTAAAATGTAATAATCTCCTATAATAATCTGGATTATGCTGCGTTGCAGTTAAATTCTATAGGTCATTCGTATACATAAAATGAAAAATGACGATTACGTATCGGTGATAATTTACCAAATTATCGTGAACCATTTGTAATGAATAAAACATTTAATAAAGTAAATTATCCGTATAAACTATTTGTCCATTCATATTTTTAACATTAGATAGATAAATAATAATAATGAATAAATAAGTTTTAATAAAATTTAATATAACCTACTGCGTTGTAACCGAAAAATTAAAAAAAAATTATTAAAAACAACATATTAAAATAAACTACGTAATTATTTGCTTGATAATACTTAGTAAAAACGATATCTACTGTTTAACATCAAACTACAACAAAAAAATAAAATATTATAATTGAAGAAAATATCGATTATTTTAATAATTTTCATAGTTAGTACTATAACAAGTATCTGCTATAGATAAGCATATACCATAGATAATATAATATACAAATTAGTTGCAAAACTGTGATACAAAATTTAAGTAAATATTTGAATGCAATTGAATACAAAAAATACATCTACAAAGCTCGATATATACAAATAGAATTATTAAGTCCATAGGTAATGTAATTAATTCTAAAAACTGTCACTACCATATATAATCTTAACGTGTGACATAGTGACTTCCTGTAAGTTCCTTCCGCCTCTCAAATAAATATCCCGTCACATTGTTTCCTAAGCGCATGTATCCTATGAACAAAATGCATAAATCATTGAAGCTAACCGTCTATCATAATCTTTACTACTATATGTATCATCATAAATGACAAAATTAGAATTATTCCTTTGTTAATAACATGATTCAATATTGTGATCAATATCATATATTTTAAATACAATAAATAAATATTTCATATTTTAGAATGTGCAATGAGAATTTAGAAAAAAATTCAATAAAAACAATAATAAGCTCCGTTACATTTGAATTCCTCAATGAGATTTATCGTGAATAGTAGGAAAACTTCCAATGATAAATCTCATTTCATCTTATGCGTCCAAGTGACGTCAAATAATATTGTCCTTGTATGATGGACAAGTTAATTCCCTTCTCTGCAGATTACCAATAAATTCCCTTGGCTTAGAGATTTTTCTTATATGCGATATTTCGAACCTAGGAATCTAACGACAATTGGTTGGTTCGATTTTTGAAAATGGGGAGAATGAAAATGGAATTAAATCATACCGAAATTGGCATAAAAGGGCAGACAATTTAATTTAATTATAGTGTTGATGAAAAAACAAAAATTAACTTCGTAACGTGTCTTGCGAATATTAGAATTTAAAATAAAAACAAAAGAACGAGTCAACGACTATTTTATAATTTGTCACCAGGAATTTATAAATTTAAATGTAACGAGCATTGCGTAATTATCGATGATTCGGTTATACATTCTAAGGATTAATTTCATTAATGATTGTTTTTTTAAACGCATCATTCATTTAATAATGTTTGTATATTATTTTCAATAATCACCATGTAAATTTATTATTAATATCCGTTAAATTTCTAATTAAAATATAATAAACATATATCGTAATCGAAAATTTTGTTTTCTAATATTAAAGACACACAATACACTGATTATTAACCAATTATCATTTTTAAAGAGAAATTTTCGTTATATATATATAACTCAGGTTACAAATAATTGTATAAAATTAGTATTTTGAATTTTATATTAAACACAAATGAATATTACAATACAATAAGCTTTTTACAATAACATTAGACGACTGTGAAATCTCAGTAAAATTAATTTTTTTTTTTTTAATATTTTTTGTGAAATTCATAATATTAATAATAAAATCGACTAAATTGCATTACAAATAAAATCAGTTAAAGTTAAGAATAATTTATGAAATAATATAATAAAGGAAAACAAGAAAAACCAAAAATATTATATTATATCAACAAAGTGTGTATTAACAACGTCGAATGCAATGGAAAATCTTAAAATTTCTTTAAGTAAACTTTCAAAACAATTACTATATATGAAATGACATTACTCGAGTGATATTTTATAATAATAATAAGTGAACTTCCTATATTAGCACACAAGCAAGCGTAGGAACTATTCCGAACTGACCAACAACGGTATCTACGACAATACACCCCTGAGTTATTAATGCAAATAAATTCAGGAGAGACGAGCCCAAATGTGCACGCGTCGAGAAAAGAGCGAATGGCAATGTAAATAGATGCCGCTCGTGTTCTTTCATTGACTTGAGAGACTAACCCGCCCACGCACGAAACTTCCAGACGACGACTCGGAAGGATCGTCCACTCGAGCGTATCCGCCTAAGTTCGCAGGTTCGCTTGGTCCGTGAAGCAAAGGAGATATCCTGCGAGAGCTCGAATGAAACTAATCGAGAACTCTAATGTTTATTTATGAGGGCCGATATACACGTGCTCGTCGCGTGATTTAATCTACGACGGCGCACACATGCAGCTCGAGCATGTGCGTGACGTCTGATCGTAAGTGCGATCGAATGAAGACTTCGTTGGATTCAGCCGAAATTGCGTTTTCCGGATGAGAGGATAAATCTAACCATTTTAATAGTATGACTCGTACGAGGTAGTGTTTCTTTATTGAACGATGTGTACCTTATGCGAACGACTATACAGGCGACGTAGGTGTAATTGTTACGCCAAACAAAAGTTATATCATATATCATTGTGAATATATCAAAAATATCTGATTATATTTAATTCGATGGTGGTAATTAAATGTTTTAAGCTTTTCTAACAATATGCGCTATAAGTTAAACTAAAATGTTAACATCAATACCGATACAACAACTTGAATCATTGATATATGACTTTACGTATTATCGAAGATAATATGTTTTATTAAGAAATAACACCCAATGATACAGAAATAACTGCTTTACGAAGTTAGTAATTATACGATTCAATACGATTAAATGAAAATTATCTTAAATATATGCAATTCACTACGTACACACGTATATATGTAGGTGTGTGTGTGTGTACGGGAACGCAGTACACACACGCACACACGCACACGCACACACCCACACACAAACACTAAACATCATATTTTACATTTCATATTTACTTCTTATTGCGTTCATCAATTTAAATTATTTATTTTGCAATTAAAATTTCAAAACTCATTCATGAAAATTGACTTTAAATGTTACTTAAACGTCATTATATATGAACATTTGGGCATTTGATTTTGTAAGAAAAGTTTCAACAATTAAATATTTTTGCATTAGACTCGATACTCGCTATAATATTTATGTTATTCCGACTTCATAATAGCCAGATTCCACATATTATATGAACAATAATATTAAAATTGTATTTCTTTCACAATCTCTAAATGAATCTGATAAAATTATATTTACATTATCATTATTCAATTATTAAGGATAAGTATCAAAGTAGTAATTGCGAAAAATCAAAGGATTGTTTGTCCTTAAAGTCCAAGCGAATTACCTATCGGCCGGAATACGTCGACTCACGTATTGACAAATGCCGTTTATTATAAACTGCCAGTGATCATACGTGCTCGATCGTAAAATCATAAGAGTGTGATTTGATAATATTTTCACTCATGTACAAACAGTTGGATGGTTTATTTTGCGGCTAATTTTTTGTACTTCATAATGAAAGTAATGTAATAGATAGTAATAGTCCAGTGATTCGGAGCGAGGTAACTTTTTGAAGAGAAACGTTAATAGAACATGTGACGCTTCTATGAATTATGGAGTAGATTGTACACGAGGCCAAATCTAATATACTTAGAATATAATTTAAACTAAAATGAAATATTAACTTTTTATAAGTATATTCAAAATATAATATATAAAGGTCGATTTTTAAATAAATATAAATATTAATATTAAAATTAAAGGTAATATACTTAAAAAAGACATTATAAAATTAGTAAATATATCTTGAGATGTCGTGGGTGACATTAATCAATTTTATTTTATGGTAAAAACAATGTCTATGAGCAACTATAATTTTCTATTATCTTAACACACCCACATGTATGTAATTTATGAAGATTGGCAGTCCAAAGCCTTTCAAACAAAGCTTTTAAAATCTGTTTTATGTGAAATCTGTTAATTTTGAAATTTCTTAAAAATTTCTATATCCAATAGTTGAGTTTTACAAATAAATACATAATAATATTTTTACTCTAAAGTACTTTAGCACTTCGACGCATGTATAAAAAATTCCAATTTTCGTATTCGATACATTCTATCTGCTATACGTTAGTGTATGAAAATTAATAAATACATATACACAATACAATCACACATAAGCGCACGCACACACGCACACGTATATAAAATTTTAGTGGAAGTCATACAATTCATATAATAATCGAAAATAATATATTAATAAATAAAAGATCAAGCCATTATTGTTGTTGGAAAAACTGTATAGCGTTGGAGCGCTAGATTTCTCTTGTGTCGAAAGCCACTCACGTGCACTAGGAGAAAAAAGTGGTAAAGAAGCACCTCGTAAAATAATTGAATCGAGAGTGTAAAACGAAGGGAGTAAAAAAGAAAGTAAAAGACTCATTAATTGCTTCTCGTTATAAGTGTACGTGCGCGCGCGACGAATCACCTCATTCAAGGTCAACTCAGGTCTTCGTTTGTGTTCGCTGAAAGTTCCGTTTCTCTTTCTCGTCTCTGTTTTTCTCTTTGATTGTTACGTGTCGTCTCGCCTCATTCCTTTTCTTCGATTTTCGAGGCGCTTGGTGTATAACAACATAGCGATGCGAAATAAAGAGTGCGATTCAATTCTGCTACTGTCCGATGTACCTACAACTATGTTGATCTCCTTCGTTACTTTACTTTTTTCTTGGAAATTTAGCGCCCTAACCTGGAATTTTTTTATTATTTTTCTTTTTAAGCATCATTTTATTTTGTCTGCCCAATAACTATTTAATTTTACATAAGGCTGTATCAATATTTTATGTGACATATAACGAAAATAAAATTTATGATAATGGTTGCGTGATACCGCAGGCACGAAATATTTCTACTTTTAATATTGAAAAGTCTTTTCTTTATTATGAGGATAAACTAACGAATAATATGTACTCATAATTGGGTACTTTTTGATATTCTTAGCACAAATTTACAAAATAATGCAATCATCGTATACCCTCTTAAAGAGACTAATTACTGTGTAAAATTAATATTTTTACTCATTCAAAGCTTATTTATTAGTTTAAGTATTCATAAATATTTAATGCATAATTTATGAATTAATAAATCACCAGAATATAAATATAATAAAATTTAAGTTCTCCTAAATGCTTTATCTTGTATGAAATTGTACAAACACTTAAATTCAATGAACGAAAAATTCATAATATTAATGCGATTGATTATTTTAGACGAATCAAAGGATTTTCTATTTAAATTGTAAGGAGCGCATAGTAGCGCGCGTATCACATTAATATTAAACTAATTCAAAGGAGCTATTTCTTAGCAGCTATTCAATCAATGAAAAAAATTATCTTTAACGTATCGGATATTTTCCTTTTTTCGGAACATTATAAGTCCTCGTTGTAAGCTATTCTCGCCAGTAAGCAAGTAGAGAAACAAAGACATGCTGAATCAGCGATGAGTAGCTTATATTATGCCTCCTATAAATAAAGTGTAAAAATACTGTGAATGTGAACATATGGCAATGATTTTTGCATAAAAGTATTTTTAAATCAAAATAAAAGCCGAAATTGAGAATAAATTGTTGAAGCGAGAGGAAGGACAGAAACATTACATTATCCTATAAAATCATTTTAATAATCTGAAATTTAATCAAATTGTGCAACTGTCATTGGGAATTTGACAAATATAGCTACGTTCAATGCAATTGTATCGACTTTTATATATTACATAATTTTCGTATAATATTTTCGAATGTCACTACAGTACTTTCAATTTTACTTTTTTGTATTTTATTTAAAAATTTTAACACTTGACTTGCTGCTCTACAACAGTACGATCTCCGTATGGCCATCTAACGACTGTGGGAGTAATTCCAGCAAACAAAACATAAAAAAAAATACAGAAAAATGCAAAAGAATAGTAATAACTATAAAACTCAAGTAAAATAATTCGACGCCGAATAAAGGAATCGGACGCTATATTAAAAGGTTAATCACCCGTGACATTCTAAAATAAGAAATTCGGCTTAATTCGGACATGGGCTGGGCGCACTAGTGATTAACCAATGGAGCAGCGACACGACAATGGCATCAGCACTCATTCCACATTCGAGCGAAGCTCGCCAAATCGATTATCCATGCATAATTATATCATTTTTCCGCTTTCCCATGAAAACGTAACGGGGCTAGAAGAAAAACACCAGGGTGGGGTTGGTGCGGTCGGTGGTAGGGATATCGGGCGGCTGAAGGCGGGGGGTTGGTGCAGCGGGTGGAGGGGAGGAGATGTTACGGCCGCCTGGCGCTGTGTCCTGCCGCGTCGGCGTTGCCCAACGTTTATTTATT
This sequence comes from Ceratosolen solmsi marchali, assembly GCF_000503995.2. Classification (NCBI taxonomy): domain Eukaryota; kingdom Metazoa; phylum Arthropoda; class Insecta; order Hymenoptera; family Agaonidae; genus Ceratosolen; species Ceratosolen solmsi. The sequence goes on along the minus strand of NW_011948416.1, from coordinate 6,703,581 downwards.
GTCTCGTGCGCATATTGTCTTTCGACACGATTCTTGCGAGTCGGCGATCCTCCAATGATCGCGAGCTCGCGAGCAAAAAGAAATCGGGGAGGGAAAAGACCGCGGATGGGAAAACCTCGGGCCGTGGCTGCGAGGTCCTGGTAGGAGATCGAATATGGTGAAAAACGGTGAAAGGTGCACACCATATCGACGATCGAGTCAAGCAGAGAAAGATGGATAGTCGTAGGAGATTAGGTGGAAAGAGGAGGAGGAAGAATAGGTGCAGTAGGAGCAAAAAGAGCCTTCAACTTTTGCACCCGCCGTAGTGGCTTAGTCTTAGTCACGCGGTAATTGCCGATTTTATCCCGGATCTCGATGATCATTATCCTTTCCAGCTCGACACTTTCCTGGACCGTACAATTCTCTTTTGCTTGCCATGAATCGGCGCCCATTTTACACTTTAAGGTGACCGTATAGCATCCACTCATGCGCACACAAAGGCTCCACGTATTTTATTATTATGATTTCTGTTTCTCGATGCATATCGAGACAGTGATTCTTCTTATTTATCTCTATCCATCCAAAAGTATATGTTCCATAGGAATGGCAGAAACATATAAAGTTTTTTCATTAAGCCGATAAAGATCTTTTAAGTGACTGAAGTGATCGACGGAGAAGAATGTGTGAGTGTGTGTGATTTTTGGTAGAATTGGCGCAACTACTGCTGTGAAATGAAAAAAAAACTACGGATGTGTAACGGAGTTGGATCGAACGTAAGCTGACTATCTATTAATTAACAAAGACTAATTAATTAATCAAGAAGTCGAAGGATCTCTTTGGAAAGGCACCGAATCCCGACGAGTTGGTACTTGCTATCGATTCCATTTAACCATGAAAGTTCGCGCACATGATCTACGGTCGATTGTCATTTACCCGCTGAGTAGATATGGAAAGAGTAATAAGTGGGGGGGGGGGGGGGGAGTTTTAAAACACCTTATAAGTACGACTCGCTCATGGGATTCATTCATGGGAATATCACGAAACACCTTATATTGTCTCGCAGCAGCTAAAATAATTTCAGTTGGTGTACGCTTATGGGATCTCCGTTTATCGCTGGTCAAAAATCTCTACGCGCGCGCGCGCTTATATGCACGTGTGCGCGCACTTATGGGACCTAGGGTATGTGCTTCAGTGCGCGATGTATCTTGACGTTTTTACAATCGTTCTCAATTGATTTTATTTGGCGAGCCGCGCGGCCAATTCATGTGACTAGATTGTAGTTTAAATAAAAAGAGAAAGTCGCGCGCAGAAGTTTGTTATGTATAGGAAGAAGGAGGCGTATGTAAAGCTGTCAATGCAAGCATTTCCGTAAGCCGCGCGGCGAAATACGTTTGTCTCGTTTACTGTTAGATTTGTGAATCGCGGGACTTTTTTTTCTTTTCGTTTTCATCGCTTACTAGATAAATGCCTTTATATCATTTATATGCGATGTATGTGTGCCGCTCATTCGAAGGAATCTTGTTTGATTTGAAAGTATTTGAGGCGAGCGTTGAATTATATCTCCTTAAAAAACATCTTACTTCTATTTAACATAACGAAGTAAATTTTTCGGATGTAATTGACAGACGCAATGACGTTGCTGGCAACTTAAATTCAATTAACCTTCGTGAGTTTCTAATGAGCCGAATTATTGTCAATGTTTGCTAAACAATAGTTGCCATTCTCTATCTCCAAAGCCCATCTTTTGCGAACAAGTTTCATAGGACTTGACAGTGTGAGTGATCTTTTAAAGACGAATTTTATTAAGGTTTATAGATTTACCGACTTTCTACTCGAAAAGTTTTGTGAAAAAATATCGTAGAAATACCATGAGATACAAATACAAAAAGACAAACGTTCAACTTTTCGTGGCTAGTTTCGATCTTGATATTTCCGAATCTACGGTTACATACACGTGCAGCTACACCTGAGTAAATACTTTGTAAAAAACATGCATAATTTTGTAATGCAACTTAACGCAACTTATTTTTAATCATTATTACTATAAATATGATTAAAAATTTGTTATTATTATTAAATGATTGGTAATTTCTTGTCACGTATGTAAACGGTTAAAATTATATACAATATTGACAAATTTACAAAAACTCGGTAACAAAAAGTATTGTTCGTATCGTTCATTCAAAATTTAAAATAATTAACCGATATGCAAATCCAGGCAATTAATAAATAATATCGACGCATTGCACATACACAAAGAATTGATGCACATGAAAGGGTACGACCAAGGGCTCCGCTCTTCATTCACTCTCTATATTATTATAGAATACTACTTTTTCTTCTATCTCATCTTCCTATCGAACATTCTCATGATATGATATCATGATATGCATGTGATCTGATCGATACTTGATATTTTTTTACTCAAACTTCCTATTCGAAGATTCAACTTAAGCATTACGTAAGAATTATGGAAAGATGCGCGTATCGTTCGAAATAGCCACGAATGATCGACGTATGCCACCTTTGGTAGAAATATAACAATTTATTACTATTTGAGAGTAAAAAGTTAAAAATTATGTTGAAACTAACCTAAGTGTCGAAGATTTTACTTCTTGTAAAATGTAGATAATGTAGCCCAGATATCATTGATAAAAAAAAAAAACTGAAAAAATGAGCAGCACACGATCAAAATTTATTTCCCCTTATATCAAATCAAAATATATTAAAACTCTTTCTCATTCAGCTTATCTACAATTTGCATCACACGCTAAGTTAGCAGTCCAGTTTCCCGAAACCCTTCATTAATACTTAATAACATTCTATCTAAAATTAGATTTTTAAAAATCATCCCACCAAGTAGACCCAATTGATATCGTTTAATTAATTAACACCATTGTCAGCAAATTCAATATTCGGCAATTATAAAGTCCCGCGTGTATTTAAGTTAGTTAATGCTTGTTGAAATTCATCGTGCATTAAGAAGACATAAAGAAGAAGTTCGTTGGCCTGCGAGTTTATTGCATCAATCGAATGGGCAGGATATCATAAGGAAATGGAAAAGTTAGTATGCTATTGGCCTCTCCGGAGGCACTTATTCTAACTGTTTTCTATCACTACGGTAATCCTTGCATAAATAAATGACATCTATCATTCTTATTAATTAGCTAAAGTTTTGCGCAATTTTTTACGGCCAATAAGCGAGGCAATGTCACACTTGGTTTAAGTTGCCATTTCACGGAGAAATATTTAAAATCCCTAGGATTTTTCATTTCTAATTCGCGTGACGTAGATTCTCTTGCCACCCAGTCAGACATTATTCCACGACTCTTTCTCATGGCCACGCCGCCGCAGAATTAACAAAATCATCACCCAAGTAAAAAGCGCACCTTACCGTTATTCCCCGCCTTCTCGATCACGCTTCACAGAGCTCCGGCAAAAAGTCCTGACTAGATAACGCACAATAACAAAGTAAATCGTTCGCCTGGCCCGTACAAGATCGGCACCGAGCTAGACGAGCAGGATAGGGATAGAGTGGTGGGCGGTTGGTCGGCGGGAGGGGGTCGCGGGGAGAAGGATATATCGAGGCAAAGAGCTAATTCCCGGATCACGATACGCCTGTCGAGCCGAAAGTCATTCGGCAGCAGTCCTTTGTCGAGTCGCAATGCGACGAGGACATAGAAATGCGAGGTGGATCCGATACCACGATCTTATCATCTATCGGACGCCGCGCACGTACTTCTGTCCTCTTTCCAGCTGTCGCTAACATGCGAGCCCAATATGTATTGTTACCCCTGGTTATTAATGATGGGTGCATTTTATTGGTGCGCACGCGCTCTACAAAATGGAGACATTTTCATCCGCAGGTGGTGCTTTATGTTTGTGATCCTTTATGGGATTGTTCGTTGCAGTCGGTGGAAGGTAGGCGGATACGTTTTTTCAGCTTGTTGCCTCGGCATCGAGTAAAATTGGTTTGGGCCGCGGCTTCATGCAAATAATAAATTCGCTAAATCAGGCGGCGCTGTCGGTATAAGATTCACAATTGGTGTTGGCAAGCTCGATGATTGTCGATTATCGTCGTGTATTGGTGTGTAGATACACCAAGTATGTGCATATTATTGGTACTTATCTAGTGCGAACATTGATATTGCTATTAGTACTGCTCGAACTGCATATGAATATTTTGATATGAATATTTGTAACTAATGGAGTTGACATATTTTGGATTGGATTAATTTGTTGGATTTGGCTAATAAATTTCAAACGCTACTAGGTGCGAGTCCGAACAAGCGAGTAAAATTTTATCGATACGAATAATGAATGGATTATCATTTATAAATTATTCATAAAGCTTTAACCGCTATTTTCACGAACAGCTGATCTCTGATGAGCATTAGAATATTTCTCACGAATGTTTTAAACTGCAAGTGAGAGAAGGAAGTCGATTATATTGAAACATTCACGCTAAATCCAACGCGCATAATTTTCATCTCGATTCCATAAAAATGTTGTGTGCGTGATATCTTTATTCTCTGAACAATAGATCAGTTTAGAATGAATAAAATGCGAAACTTGACAGTTACGAGGACGGTGCGAACGATAGTTAGCAAACTGTAATTTTCTAATCCCTTGTCCAAGAAAACACACTCATACACGGAATTATATTTTGTAATTCTTGTTTCATAATAAGGCTTTCGTATTTTAAATATTCGACAAAAAAACTATGTAATTCTATATGTAAGGTAAATAGTTTTAATTTTAATTTTTATTTATATATATATATATATATATATATATATATAACAAAAAATTAAAACCTGTAATTGTACTTTTTAATGATAAATTAATATTTCATTCTTGGATCTTCATAATATATTACATAGTTGCGATTATAACCAAAGCTGAATACAATGTATCAATAGATTTTCCATGTTTCTTTAAGTTAATCATGTGTGCGGATATATTTACGATTAAAGCGCGAGTAAGTTTCTATTTAAACGGTACAAGCTAATTTTTCATTGTTCATAAAAGAACGATGGTGCTTAAGCGTTAACGCTCGATTCTTCGCTTAAGCGACTACTTAAATGTTTAACTAATGTCCGAGTTATCGCCCGGTAAATATAACCTGTCGGTAAATAACGCGGCTGCGGGACACACAGTGTCGACAACGAAGACAAAAGGTCCAGATATGTCACAGGATGTGACTTCCTTTTAACAGCTCGCCGGCAGAAGAAGTGCGCTATTATCGGACTCGAAAATCGAGAGTGAAGAAGTTAAGTAGGCACCGCGCAACTGGGACAAAAACGTTTTTGTTAATGAATCGTGCTTTCGAGTTCTGATGCTCGGTACCGCCGCCTATTTATGCTGAAACAAGTCCGCCTCATTCTCGATTATCTTTATTTCTGCTCTCAACTCGGTGTATATCTCGCCAACTATCGACGTTATACATATTAAAGGAGAAGCGTAGAATCAGAAAAAAATTTGCCGACATACGGACATCAAGGTAAATGTCCATGACTGAAGGCCCTCAAGGACGTCGTTGCTGTCTTTTCTTCTCCATATCTTGGAATAGAGCGAGATACGGCTTTTTCATCATTAGATCGATTTTCATAAGAAGAAGAAATAAAAGAAAGTAATAAATAAATTTAAAAAAAAAAACAGTAGATTGTTCGTAAGTAAGTTTTTGTATCAGATGCTCGAATTAGATGGATTTTTTTCTATTTGGATGTTAATTCGAGATGTGAAATAATGCTAGTCGAAACACCTAATTAACGTATCGTTTGCATTCTTTTAATTCTTCAAACGAACTTTCTCGAGCATAGTTTTGCATTTAGAATTACAAAAATTGGTATTTAGAGTTTTATCAATATTTATCTTAAATGATGAAAATAATGCCTATTGGCAAGATCATTTCGTGAAATATTAAATTGACTTATCTATCCTATTTATGTTAAACTGCTACAATTGCAATAATACTTGTATTCTATAATTATTTATAAGATTACCAGACTGTATACTTTTCTCCTATACCAGCAGATTTTTCTCTTTTTAAGCTATTATTCCACGTGATTCTTAAAAGAGTTTCGATTAAAATTATAACAAATATACTAAGAATAATGTAATACAATTAAAGTTCTTATCATATAGTTAAGTTATAAGTTAATCATTCTTTAACATACGTATAACTAATTTAACATATTTAGCACATGTATACGCATATATTTGCCAGCTCGCTTACATGAAATTAAATTAAAAGAGGTAATTTTAGACAAGTAGCAATAGTATATTTAATTATTATTTCAAAATGTTCGTAAAATAAATTATTATTACATATATGCTCGTCATTCGCTCTTTTTATCGCATTATAATCAAGGAAATATAGACAAAAATGTACACTACTAACCAAAGTTTGATTTTAATCTCGTATTACTGTCCATACAAATATGTAAATATTCTCTTTTTTATCCAGGGAAGTCCTTGCATACATACATACACACGCGCGCGCGCGCACCCACACCCATACACACGCACGGACGCACGCACGCACGCACACACACACACACACACACACACAAACAAACAAACAAACAAAAGCCTATTTTCTGACATCACCATAAAAGAAAATAAAAAATATATAAAATTCCAAAGAACCTGTGGAATACATTATATGATATCGAATTACAATCTGATTAATCCCCAGGTCTCATAAAATAAGTGAATCGCGGTTTTCTATTGGGGGAACTTTCATCACCTCGTCGTTGACTCTGAAATATATAAGATCCACATATCTAACATGTCGAAGTACCGCTTTATCTCCTTGTAATCTGTCGCAAAATATTCGGGTCTCATTTGCATGGTGGCAATACGAAACACGAGCACAAAAAGGTCACCGAGACAACGGCGATGTAAAATGAGGGCAGCATGCGATTCTTCCTTCAAGGGTACCGTAGGCAACATTCTTTTATTGCTACCTAGGACAACAGTAGACAGTGAAAGTAGACGAGAGTCAAGACAAGAATATTTAAGTCTATAAAATAATAAACTACATATACACATATGCAAGTGTGTGTGTATGTGGACGCATGTTTGTGTATAAGAGCGCGCGTATGCACGTGAAATTGCGTGCATACGGACGTGTAGTAAAAGTGTGTGTGTGTGTGTGTGTGTGTGTGTGTGTGTGTGTGAGAGAGAGAGAGAGAGAGAGAGAAAGAGAGAGTGCAATATTAAGAAGCAAAAGTGAAAATAATTATTAGAAGCTGGATCGTTGGAGAAAATAACTAATTGGACAAGAAAATGGAACGCCCGTTAGGAAAATTTTTATAAATAATCTAATGCGAAATAAATGTATACGAGTGGATATTCGTTCGCTTCAAAAAAAGTGCCGCCGTTAAACATCAAAAATTAATATTAAAACCATACTTAAAGCATGGGAAATGGTTCTTGGTTAGATAAATCATATGAACAGTAAATTTGTAAACAGGATGAATTTTTTTTTAAAAATTCAGAAAAATTATCTAATAAAAATATTAATCTTTGTAGGAATCGTCTGGTTGTATGTTTAAGAACAAATAGCTAGCCGATAAGTTAAATTTCATTGAGCTGAAGATTATTTTTCTATAAAAATTGTAGTAAAGATTCACATATTAAATAAATTATTGTCACTTATTAATCGTATGCTTATTGTATGTATAAAAAATAACATGCCCGTATGTTTATGTAATTATCTATATAATCTAATGATATTTTATTTCTGATATTATAATTATACTATTTTCTTCATATATAATAGTTTAAAAATTAAGATTATACGGGATAATTTTAGAGAAAGCTAAAACTACCGCGAGGCTTCAAATAAAAGTTGCTTTAGTACGGGTAATAATGTAATATATCATAACGTCATACCTTACGTTCCCGGCACACACAATAATGTGTAATTTTGCTTTTTATATCTTAATATTTTTTGAGAGAATAATTTTTTTCAATTACAAATTAGATGCGCTAATTAAAATATTTTTCATGCTTAACAAACATCGGATTTATTTAAATTGATTCTTAAAAAATAATTTGTTTGATAAACATATGATTATACCAGAAAATATGAAATGTTATTGAATAAATCCTGATGATTTTAAGATGTATCCAAGCAATTAATTATTGAACGACACAGAGTGTTTATACTATTTTTATATTATAATGATGTAGTTAGCTTATAATACGTTTCATCAAGAATTTCTAATTAAAATTTCTAATTAAATTTTGGTTTTTACTACGTAGTAAAATAAATGAAAGAATATTTCATTAAAAGAATGTAGCTAAGTCTCTATAATTTCTGCCAGTTTCTATGCATTTGCAGTTATGTGAATGTGAATTAATGAAAGTGCATATAAGTGATATGAATTGATTATATTCTAACTATATAGGTTGAATAGTTTATAAATTTATTTTTTAATTTATCTAAATGATTATGTCAGATTAATGTTGTTAGGAGCTAATATTTGGATCATAAAATACACGAGCATTTTCATTAACATTTTATTGCTTATAAAGATATTTAACTACAGTATTTCCATATATCACTCTCTCTCTCACTCTCTCTCTCTCTCTCTCTCTCTCTCTCTCTCTCTCTCTCTCTCTCTCTCTCCCTCGTGGAACACCATTACGTAAATTCGAAAAGCGAATATGTATCGGACATGGGAGTCAAGACGTTATACAAAATGTACACATCATACTATAAAGTAAAAATATTCCCTCGCCCTTTTCCTCTCCCACCCATACTCATTCATTCTTCGACACCGATACAACATAATCCGTAATTTTTACTTGACAAAGAGCTATGTACACACTGTAACGAAATACTGTGCGAAGAAATTAAATTAAAAAGAACAAAAACCAAAGAACAGAACAAAAAAGACAGAGAAAAAATGATAGCTCGTGATAGGCGACGCAATCGCAGCCTCTGCAGTAACAGCATTGTACGGAGTATTTCATTCGCGGAATGCATCTTTATGGAGGAGAGCAAAGCTAGTGCGCGGGACTAGCGGTTCGTTGAACCTCTTCTAAAACGGGTACGATTCTTCAGCATTGTGCACTTTTTATTCCGCTTACGATTGCATTGTCTCGCAAATAAACGTCTAAGTATGCCCATTAAGCCGAAGCTGAGGATTTTCCAGAGAGGGAGAAGGCGGTCAAATGAAATATTCCGTCAAACAATTTTGTTGTGCTGCTGTGTTTATGTTTCCTTAATGCTCATTATATAGCTCCAAATCATCGGATTGTCTGTCTCTTTCTGCGTTTCATTTCCTTTCAGCTGAAACGCGCGCTATTTATTTGCGATAAAGTACCGTTCGCAGTTGCTTTAAAAATTCAGTTTGCGTTTAGTTTATTAATGTACTGTTGAGTAGAAAGAAGCCAAGAGTTATTCGAATAATTCAGCTAAAAATTTGAATTGTTGTAATAATTATTATAATGTGTAAAAATTGAAATAACTTGATTGGAATAAAGATGACGGGGTTAAGGATTAATATTCTTTTAATAGATTTAATAATTTGAAATAGAATTAGAATGTTTGAAATTTTTACAAGCGTTTAGTTTAATTATTGTTTTTTATTAAATTAATTTATTAGTAAAAGTAAGGTAAAAATTTTTATACGTAGATAGGACTTATTAAGTGTGAAAGACAAAAATAATATTAAATCGCGAACACATCTCTAAATATATCAACCATTTGATAAAATTATTAATTCTATTGCTAATTAAAAATTAATCTATTTTAATTTTTATTCACTAATAGCCTAGACGGAAGAAAAACGAAATTCTATTCTGCAGTTGCAACAAACTTATATGTGTACTAATCAACAACATGTTAAAGGATGAGTGATTAATCATGTGGACTTTCACGGGCGACATCGAAACTGATTAAATGCACTAAGTGATCTTCAATGTCAAAGAATTTGGAGCGAGGACGACCGATGAACAATCATATCACAATCAAATCACTTATTTCTGTATAAAATACCAAGTTCTTTGCACGGCCGAGGATGAATAGAGATACCTGATATACCGACGGGGTGAAAGAACATGGTCTACTAGCAACTTTGACTTGCTTACGCCATCTTCAAACAGATATTTAAACTCCGTACAATATCTGATTTACCATCTGTTAGAAAAAACAGTTATCGTCTGAATAATCGTTGCACATGTTTGATAATGAAAGCTGAAAAAGGGCAAATTTCATTCAGCTATTTCGAGTAAATTATTAACCCCTTGTTAATATTCTTATGTAGAAACTAGTAATAATTCGCATCACTTGTTATCATTGTTATTAATGTTTTATGATCGAGATATTGTAGTTTCTCAGACATTACAAAATTATAAAAACATCGCATAATGTTGAGTTGAACAAAATCTTTTTTTTTTGTATGCAAACACCTACAACTGAAACAGATGATATTACAAATATTATCTTGAAAAGGATGTTTAATTGCTGGCATGGTTTTTCCAAATAAGCACTAATCTCGGATAACACAATGGCACTAAAAATTAGTTTTTCTTATGTAAGCATTGCAGCTCAGATACGTCCTTTTTAACTCAACGAATTGCCCATAACAATAATAACTAACCTGTCTTCCAGTTAGTCATACATCGGTATTTTGGAATTCTTCGTTCTACACTAATTTAAAAAATCATTTTAAACACTTTTTACAGTTATGCATTTTGAAAAAAAAAACATTTTATTGCAGGTGAAAATTGCAGTTACAAGACATTACACACCTCTGTTGCATTCCTGAGGCCAGCCACAAACACGTATTGTAAATGCAAATCTATGAATAGCAGTCACAACGTGTACATCTCCGACCTAGTTCTAATAAAAATACTTGTATGATCAAGAGGGTTGTTTTATTTTTTTAATCTCTTCTAATTGGAAATCCAAGAATATTAATGTTACTGGATTTAAAAGAATTTTTTCAGCGAATGTAAATGTATATCTTGGGAAGATACATTTTATACTAATTTTCAATTATTATTTATTACTATTAGTTCTACGTGTCCATGAATTTTAAATAAAGTATTTAAGACGTGATATGTGAATATTAGAATGTAAAATCATAAGTATTGCAATATTATAAAAATTATATGTAGATTAAGGATAAATTTGTTTAAGCTCAATTTTAATTAAAGTTAGTGGTTTTTAAAATATGTAATTCAACTTGATTATTACTTGGTGTATTATCTAGAAAAGATTGATATTATTAACGAATACAACTACTATTCAGTTACATATTATATTTTTGCGTTCTACATTTACGTTGGGGACATTATTCCTTCCTTTTTTTAGAAAATATCTCTATTATAATAATTGTATTACAACTGAGACTGTGTTGTAAAAGTTTTGAGATATATTCATAAAACAACACGGTAAAGTGAGTGCTTTACATTGTCCAGGCGCACACATGCATGAAACTTGCAAATTGCGAGAAATCGCTAGATATATAACGGGAAGAGAAGTGCGAGAGAGACACACAGTAAGAGACTAAGAAAGCGAAAGAGCGAGATATGGAGATGGGAGAGCTTCAAAGATCGCTACCACGAGGATCTTCCCACACAGAATCACGATGCAACGCTGGATTGCATTGCAGGATCCGCACGGAAAGGATCATGTTGCATTACCGGCTGTAGCCGCGTGGCACCGTTGACCCTCTCTCTCTCTCTCTCTCTCTCTCTCTCTCTCTCTCTCTCTCTCTCTCTCTCTCTGGTTCACTTTCTCGCACGTTCTCGCAGCACTGACGGACACACGCCCCCGATGCGTTTTTCCGTTCGACACCCCAGATGTTCAGCGAAAGAATGGCATTGGGGTTTTCGGAACTACTAGCATACGAAAGTCGCAGGCGTTAGTCGTTAGTATAACTAACACGCCAAGGAAAATAGGTATTGAAAAGGACTTGGTGTGCTTGTATTTTCCGAAAGTAATGAAACTACGCGCACCATGTACTTGGATATTTGGAAGATCGGGGAAACGTCATACGTTTAGGTCATAGTATTTCACAATCGACTTTAAACTCAAATCAGCGCTTTATGAAAAGTAAAGGGAACAAAGGCACACTTTGACGAATGTAATTGTTAAATTACTATAATAATTTATCCATTTAGTTGCTCTCCGTTGTGTTATTTCGATAAATTAAATCTATTCTTAATTCCTACGTTTTCATTTTTGTAATTTTTGAATGGAGCGCTATTTTGTCTATACGCCTTTTGTTCGTTACGAAACTAACTTGAGCGTTTTTTTTTTTTAATTTTTTTCTCTCTATATAAAGTAAGTAACATGCCGATAGATTTGAAATATTCTAAGCAGTTATATCACTCATACAATTATTATGAGTAATGATCAAGATTAATGCAATGTACATCTTACTACTTTTCTAGCACAATTTGAATCGATGTTTGGGTAATATATATTTTGACATAATGAATTTAAGCTTTGAGGAACGCATTTTTTCTAGACACTACTAATCTCAATTAAATTATTTTTTTGAATTCTCATATATATATATATATATATATATTGGATTAGCGTCTAGCTCGTTTTAACATTCCTCGTTATATTACTATATAAATCTATATTAGTTTAACAAAGATTATCAACTTTCTAAGCACAATATAAAATATAGATTTTATTTGTATTTAGGTATCCTTATCTCGTAAAACTTCGTTTCTATCTTCGCTCCACATAATTTCTATCCAATACTGTAATCGTACATGACCCAATGATGTACAATTGTATTATTCATTAGCAATGGGGCCATTCATGCTCCTTATTAGACGAGCAAAAGTTTATGCGGGGAAAACTTCAAGGGCTGTCCAAAGGAACTAGATCAAAAAAACACCAGACCGAAAGTCGGCTATCTCTTTAAGCGTGAGAACGAGTTAAATTTTTATCCCTCAAAACTCGTACATCGTTCCTATACTCATACACTCGCTGTACGTGTGAAATATAAAGTGCCCCACCATATCTTTTATAAAAACATTCGTCACGAGTAGAGTGTATCTTCAGCAAGTCGATGTCATTTATATACGACGGCTATAAAAGAGCAGAGGGAAGGGGAATGGACTCCCGAGTGGGGAGGTTATTAGAGTTTCTCGCAGTCGCCCTTGATACGACTCTATGATTTAAGAGATTTGTGATCTTTCTGATTTAAATATGAAATCATCTTGGTGCCGTGACATGGCGGCCAAGTAAGAAGCTTCCTTACAAAAAGGTCGCTAACCTCTTCAGCATGTATCTGCACAAACCTTTCCTAGCTCACCGACTCTTTCTTTGTCTTACTCTTTTGTTTGTTAATGTCGTAATAATATTTTTCTTCTTTAATTCCAATGCACATCAAGTATTTTCTGTGTGTATTTTTTGATGTTTTGCATTGTGATAGCAATTTCAATACTTCGTGTTCTCGTTATTGAACGAATTTTATGTAAAAAAAAAAAACTATTGTCTAGAATAATAAAAGAGATAACCTAAATTTATCAATACACTGCTTCAATGTAGCTAGAATCCTATAATGGTAGCTTTAAATCCTATTTTCATAATTAGTTCATCCGTTTGTTTGTCATTCACGCACGTTACAAAGAGCAATTGTTAACGATAAAATACCGATAATTATTTACTTAACACGTCTTGGCTTTTTTATTAAACCATATTGTATTTAAATATGTGCGGTATACTTTAAATTCATAAATTCAATAGTCAAAGAATAATGACCAATTTTTTAAATAATTTTACGGCAAAAATGATATATTATAAATAATTAGGAATAAAATTGAGGGAATAAAACATTCCAACTCTTTTACGCAATATTTATGAGAGTAAAATATATAACTTTTTAAAATCCGGGATGGGAGGACATGTAGAGAATATCAATCTTTCGGAGTTTGATAAATATAACACACACACACACACACATTTATGAAACGGAACAAAGAGCCATTTTAATGAACGATTAGAATTATCTTGGAAATTATATCGGTGAATTACATTAAAATTCCTCATTATCACATATTTTATAAAATGATAGTATAAAATATATTAATTTTGTAACAATATCTTGAATAACTTATATTAAATTTATAGTTTTACATATTTATAATATATAAAGAGAGAGAGAGAGAGAGAGAGAGAGAGTGAGAGAGAGAGAGAGTGAGCTATAAATGTTTTGAATTGAAAATGATAAAGTTTGTATTTTTTATCGCTTTTTATTTTTGACAATTTCCACTTTTCAACACGTTACGGTTAATCTTTTAAATGTAATAAAATTATTAATGCATAAAAAATATTTTAAATACATAAACTTTAATGGCTATTTTCAATAACATATTAATAAATGATTTTTTTATTTATACTGGATAATTTGTGTGACATTGCAAATAAAATTTTTAAATACGAGTTGATAATACTTTGTGAGTAAAATATAAATTATAGATATAATTTATATAAAATAACGTAAACTATATGAATGTTTACTTACGAATATCATAATCTCTCTGTTCTGATACTCACCTAAAACAAAAGCAAAGCATAATGTTAAAAATACGTTAATATTATTTGCAATGATACTCACCTAAAACAAAAGCAAAGCATAATGTTAAAAATACATTGATAATTACATTAGATACATATTATATACATTGATAATTCTTAATTATAATACTCGATTGCTAGAGTAGCTAAATCTTTCGTGTATAATAAAATGATTTATTCTCAAAAATTTTAGAAAAAATATTTATCATTAATTATTACTGTAATCTATTTAAACGAGACAAACAAATCTGAATATGAAATATGCTGATTAAGACTTAAAATTCACTGGTAATAAACTGGCGATGAAATTGCGTAATTATAACTACAATTTATTCTTAATACATTAAATATCTTCATTATATAATAGGGTATGACAAACGAAATGTGCAATAGTAATTTTAATGAATTAATGAAGTAATTTTAATTATAATATATATTAATATACAATATATTTCTTGAAATCGTTATCGGCCAATGTATGCTGAAAATTTAGATAATAAAAATTATAAAAGTTAATTCTAATGTTAAACTCAAAGACTGGATGAAAAAATGAGTTTCTAGTATTCCTCGTCTAATTACCATCTAACTGCACCTAGATATATTACAAAATTCTTCATGCAATGGAAAACAGTGGCAGTGTAAAATTAAATGTAGGAAAATGTCTTATAAATTCACGGATAAATACTTCCGGGGATAGTAAACTCACGCCCTTTACAAGCGGGTATTTTTCCGTTCTGTTAAAGACATCTAAGAAACTAGTAATTTAGGAACCGAGTGTTGTATAATTGGTACATGTTCGCGATCTTCTGGCGTTTTACGATGTTTACCTACTTGATATGCCTATACACGGCTAGGATTAGCTTTCGATATCATGTTTTTTAGTTTTTCCTTGAATTAGTGTTTACAAATCCTTGATCGGAGACAAGCCGCAATGAGAGGAATTATTACCTTATGCTAAGCGTTTATCTCTTTCCTTTAATTATTTATTCCTTCTATATTTATTTTGCAGCTTAACGTATAGTAATGGCTTACCAGTTTCTCAACGCAACCTCTTTATACTCTAGAAACGTCATTTAAAAATTTCTCTAATACATCCGTGCGGAACGTGAAATTTCTGCATTTCTTCATCATTCGAGTAACAATGAAGTAGCTACATTCACGTACATTAGCATTGCGTCATGCACAATATGAAATAATGAGAATATGTGACTCATAAATAACGAATACTATCTCTTCGATATTCAAAATATCGAGGAGAAAATAATAAAAATCATCGAGAATTACGATGACTAGTGTTTAAAAACTTCGTACAATTTGTAACACAACGTTGATACATAATTACTGATACTTTATTGCCGATAACATTACTTAATTAATAAGTGATATGATAACCCGCTTGTTTATTAATTTTTATATTAGTAATTTAACGTTAATTAGATAACATGACAATGCAATTTTTCTTTTGTATTAAGATATTCCATTACATTAAAAACTCGTGCCCGTAATTTAATAAAGCGAATACGGATTACATTTTAATTAAAAAAAAATTATAATAATAAATAGAAAAAAGTACAAAAGAATAAATTATCTCCAACCAATGACACAGTCGAAGGCGCGATATCCTTGTCTAAATTTAACCGGTAGATGCTTCAAAGTAAGAGAAGAGGCTATCTCTCGCAGGAAAATAAGGACAAAATAAAAACAAAGTATGTAAAAAGTGAAATAAACACGTGAGCCATAAAGTGCAAAGGTAGTGGGCCGCGGAAAATATTGCTGGTTATTAAAAGTGATATATATAAAGAAAGAAGCCGAGGCCGAAGGATGGCTTTGGGTAATTTTTTGACAGGCGCGACGACGCGCAGGCGCGGCCACATTCGCGGGACATTCAAAAGATCCGTGCGTTCGATACCGAATGGGATACTCCATTACAGCCGCAGATCTGTCCGACGTGCCGCTCCATACGGAATTCGTAAAATCCACGAGTTAGTGCCCCATAAACGAGCCAAGGGCGCCTCTTGTGCTTATAAAGCCGAGCTGGGCTTCGGGTCTCATTCGAGCGCGAATACGTGCCGCGCACGAGCACAATGGTGCCTGATATTTTGTCTCGGACATCGATCTAATTTTAGATCTTTGAGGATGCAAGCTTATATTACGGATTGGCATTTACTTGTGTGCGCTGAACATCTGAATTCCCGATCGATTAATGATAAGTATCGTTTGGAGTACAGGAGAAGCTGTACTTACCAACTAAGTGTAATTAGGCTTAAATTTCAATTTATTTTTAATGAAGATATTTGACGATTGGAGGGCTATTATTTTACAAAGGGCTTATGAAGATATAGTTTTTTAAGAACCACATTAAGCTTAAATGAATTAAATTTCCTTTCAAGATAAAAACGTGGCTTTAAATAGATATAATAGAGCGTTTAAGGTTTTGTAATTTTTGGGATTATGCATTGCGAGATGCACGTTAAATGCTTTAAACAGAAATTTGACATTTTTTAAATTATTTTTAGTCAACAATTGATTAAGAAAAATGTTTGATATAATTTTCTTTTACAATATCATTGCTTTCTTTATAATGGAATCAGACACTGGTATTTAAATATGCAATTTAATTTCTTGATATTATTTACTTTATGCATAAAATAAATATTATTCTGTTGTTTTTTAATTAGGAATATATATATATATATATATATATATATATATATAATTATTACATAAACGAAACGTTGGAATAACTTTCACGTTACAAAAATCAATTTTCAAACATTTAAATTATTTACTGTAAAACTATTTAAAAATTTTTTTTTTAATCAATCTAACAGTATTTGTTCGAAGAATCGAATATTTGTTCTATATACAGAATTAATATGCCTAATAAAATATACCTATGCGTATGTGTGCGTGAGCGTGCATGCGATATATGGATTAGCGGATGCGTGGGCGTGAATATATAATTCGGTAAATTTATTTAATTTTATAATTAATTTTGTAAATAAATCAGATAAGTAAACTTTACATAATTTTTATTCATCCTTTGTAAATAAAAAAAAAGTGTATTCCTAATTAATCATTGTTAAATTAATAATTGCCTAACAACTAATGTATTCATCGTTTAATAATTAATTTAGTTTCAGTGCCAGACAGGTATTGCCCTAAATTTTAAAATAAATTTCCATAACATACGCATAATTAAAGGAGAACAGAATTTGACAACTGTAACAGTCTTAACGACTCCCATTGTTCTTGCAAATTCGGCAGATTTTCCTTTACATATAAAGTATCGCATAAAACCAGTTTAAAATACCTTACCATTTTGAACTAAATGGGTTAAAAAAATTTTAGCACTCCACGTAATTTATATCGATAATAAAAATTTATTTTTATTCCAATTTATAAGGAAAATTGAAACGGCGAAATGTTAAACAAGCGATACAATCCTTCTCTTTCTCTATCTCTCTATCTCTCTCTCTCTCTCTCTCTTTCGCTCTCTTTTTTTAAAATACTAACTTCATCTAATTTGTTATTTTATATTATGACACATCGGAAATCAAACGGACAAAACTCGAACGCATACATGCTTTTATATTATGAAGGCCCGTAATTCATAGTCACGCAACTATTTCTTCAATAGAAAGAATTTAATCACATTTCATTGCTACCACGAACGATCACTAAACCCAGTGTATTTAAATAATTGGAATCGGTAGTCGCCGATACGGCAGAATGTCCATCAGTGTCACGAAATCCCTTGATCGACTTTCAATGTGACTTATAACGAGACGAATAGCTACTACTAGTGTCTCACGCTCCACTCCCTCCCCCCGCCACCATCATCTGTTACACGCTGCATATGAATAATCGATGCAAGGCCGAGCAAGTGCGCCTGCGGATGAAACCGAGAAAAGGACGATCGGACGGGAGCATAAGGTGAATGGGGGGGGGGTAGAGAGGAGAAGACGGGCGTAAAACAAATAGGCGCTGGCACAGACTTTAATAAGGCGATGCGCAGCCTCCGGGAGAGTCGTTATGCTCCTCGTGACCGGATCCTCAGCACCAAAGGCTCGAGAGGCTCCGAGTGATTGATAATGGCTTGATGGCTCAGTGGGCTCCGTACGATTTCTTCGTGGCCCGGTGAACCGAACTCGGCCATCTACCCAAATTTAAAATACCGAGCACCGCTAATCCCCGGATCGTTACGAGCATCACTGGGAAACGTCGGCTTAATTCCGACCGGCATATCACATTTTCAGCAGATGTCTAAGAGGATATTGTTTCGGGGGAGCGATATATACACGCGTACAAGGATAACTATTGTTACTGTACGTGTAGCTTTGACGGCACAATATATGTTGTGGTTTGCGACTTTTATGTACACTTCGTGATTAAGGAATGTAAATTAAGTGTCGTAAATTTGGTATTGGAGAGGCGGGGAAATAAAAGGATTTATGATTTTGATCATAATATACTTTACTTGATAATGAAGACTCGAAAAAAATAGATTTGCAGTGGTAAATATTATTTAATAGTATGTCCAGCTTAAAATTGAAAGTTACGTATAAAGTGAAAAACGTTGATTAAATTCATACTGTTGGCTTTGCTTAAATCAATAAGGCAAATGAATACGCGTCAATTAATGTGACTCAACCATAAGCATAAATAATTGTTTTATTAAAATTGTTTTTTCTTAAAAAGAGACAGAGAGAAAGAAAAAGTCAGAGAACGTACGCGTTAGAATGCAGGACGGGCTTATAAAGAAAGGAAGACGCCGTAAATATGAATGTTTAGCTGTATAATTCGTTAACAGTCGTATAACTTTGAATCTAAAAATATAATTATTAAAAACATTGATCGTAGAAGCACGAGACATTCGAAATATTTGATAGTTATGAAAGTATCCCCTCGACTATTTATAGATCTCGGCTCATAGTGTATATAAAGTCTCTGTAATTTCTCATGCGCGAAACCCTTTAATTTTGGTCGTTAACGCGCTATTTTCGGAAGGCGCGAGCTTGCCTTCTACGTATATTACGACTGCACCTCTTATAAACTCCACGAAATTTGATATCATTTGTACGGTTTAACAATATATTTTGCAAAGGTTTTAGTAATATCGCTCGGTATCCCATTAGATTGCCGGAGTGTATCGGCTGGATCAAGGATACGCCCGAATTACAGTAAATTGTAATCTACGAGCCATAAGTTCACAGTTTGCAGGCCTTACTTTCACGTCATTCATTTAAAAACGAAAAGCCTCGGCTTATTGGTCGTATGCGCTAGTGTCCATATGTTCGTCCCATAGCACCGGATGTAACACATCTGGAAATATTAGCCGTTTACCCATTTGTTAGGTAGGAAAACCGTTCAAAGAGCCCATCCTTAATAAAATTTTTGAATCCTGGACTAAATATCCAGGATATATAACTACCCTGGCTTTGTGTATCTACGTAACGATACGTACTGCTAATATTATATGTCTTAATGTCTATCTGGCATCGATATTACTTATAAGAGCTTTATTTTTATATCGATCATGCGCATTAACATGAATAAAAGTTTATACATAAATGGTATTGTGCATCCTTGGATCGAGGACAATATTTATAAAAATTTTATATTCGAATATGACGTAACGGGGGATTTATTTATTTATGTAAAACATAAGAAGCGCCCATAAGCTGTAATTATATAATTATAACATTTATAAAGTAAGGATGCAGTTGACAATTACTTTGTTGCCCCATTGACCACAATACTTAAATATGTTACATCAGTCCAAAACCCTTTCAAATGCAATTTAATAATGAAATTAATTATGAATAAAAAAGCTATTAAGATTTTTTAAAACAAAATTTAATAATAAATTATAGTGATTACTTCACAACTGTTTATAAAGAATTAATTATTCATCCAACATATGAAAACTAAGTAATATTTATCATCGTTATTGAATTAGAAAATTGCATAAAATCAGTATGCGTAAAGCAAATACTAGCGAAATGACAATTCGAATAAATCATATCTGTCAATGCGAAGCTTAATTGTCAACAGCCATAAAATTGCGCTGCTCTAGTTATATGCATAATTATCATCTACTTCAATGGGTAAACCAACTAGACAGACTCTCTATGAATCTTGATGCTACGCATCTTTCTCTCTCATTCAATGAGCAAATATTATTCTCATTAAAATTCCTTTTAATTGGCGTAGAGATATGGAGAAAGTCAATATCATAATATGTCGTTGCTTTATATAGGGGAAGACAATCACGAAGAAACTAGTAACAAAATTACAACAACAAAAAATAGACAAACAATTATGAAGAATTCTTTTGATAATATACATAATTGACAGTCTCGGGGAAATCGGGATGGCAACGAGCCTCTCGAATCTCTTGATTTATCAACATAAATTTACTCGCGATGTATTTTGTATATGGAGAATAGATTTCCCATTGCTACAAAAGTGGTACAGAGAAAAGTATTTAACTTGTCTGCATTTCTATTTCACTGCTTGCTTTGCATGAATTGAAAATAACTCTTTCGATCGCAGTTTTTAAAAACTTTACTTTAGACGATTAATTTTTAAATTAATAGTAATATATTTTAAATTATTTTGGATCATATTTTTTTAATATATATATTTTATTTTAATTATGAAATTATCGCAAAATGTGATATTTAGTTCACAATGTCAAGTATGTAACGTAATGTGGCTATCGAATAAAAGAGTGTATGATCATTTAAACATATATAAATATAAAGTGCTTGTTAATACGAAAATAGAATGTAATTTAAAACACATATAGATAGAGATTAGACATTACTCGATAAAAAAATTTACCCATCTATTTGAACGAATTGTTTAAATTTTCAATATATATATAGAAACATTCAAAAAAAGAAATAAACAATAGGACAAATAGCTGCATTGTTTGATTATGTATAGTCACAACAGCTTTTAAAAGTTAATCGAAAAAGAGG
>NW_011948416.1:6611212-6682021 GCF_000503995.2 Ceratosolen solmsi marchali | reverse complement strand
AGAGAGAAAGAGAGAGAGAGAGAGAGAGAGAGAGAGAATAACACATATATCATAACAATTTTGTTAGGCAATTGAGACATAATAAAATTTAGCAGTTCCGTAATCCTCATAATCAATAAAATATTTAAATTCGTGATTACATATTCATTAGGAGACTCGGCTAAAAGAATTAATAAACAAAACCAGAAAGACGCACATCTAAAATATATTTTACCGAGATGGCAACTACCATTTGTATTCGATGCATACGATCTCCTGAATTTCAAAATTCTCTCTCATACTATCTCAATTATTTCTACGCCCAGCGATAATACTTGCGCGTTTCTGCAGGGCTCTTTTTTTCTCATGCACGCACCAGCGATTGAAAGTGCATGGCGCGTGTCACTGTATTTCCACGTTTTCTCGAACGCGACGCGAGGCAATATCAATTAACTCGACTGCCCGGTTTTCAAGTTCGCGCCGACGACGCGAGTCTGTACTATGTAATTCGAATGCAGGAAGAGATTTATCAAGCGCGACAGAGCGTTGAGCGCGATTTTTGAATTAGCCAAATGAGTAGTACACGCTGGTCTGCCGGGGCGGAATTAATGGGGCCCGGAGAGTCGCGATTGCCTTCTTTTCCGCGGCCAATGTTTATGTGTGCGCGCGCGTCTTACCATGCGTGTGACTGTACAGGTGCGAGGTATCAAAAAATTTTCGCTCACGCTATTAGATACTGAAAACGCAATTAACGAAGATGAAATAATAAGCTGAAGTGCATTAAGATTTTCTTGCCTTTGCACTGGATAAATTGGCACGCTTGAAATTCCCGGCGAATCATTGGAAATATGTGAAATTGTAATTAAGTAAGTTGTTTTGCGAGCAATTAATTTCACTGGCTTTTAGTATCTTTTAAATAAGAAATTCGTTTGCTCATTGAATAAATTTTCGAGTGGAAGTTATGCATTTATACATATCCGCCAGTATACCGTATCTTGTTTACACTACGATAACAATAATATTTTTACAAGGTTATATGCAATAATGAAATTGTAAGTTTTTAATCTTGCCGAGGTTAATTGATTTTTTTTTTAACCGACATCTATTTTATGTTTTATTTTCGAGCTAAAAAATTCAGTACCTACTTTAGTGTATTAAAAATTTTCATTAAGAAAAAGGTAGAAAATGACTGGGATCTTTAAACTCTATGAATAAATTATCAGAGAATTACTTATGTTTATTGTTGTGAAGACTTACTATCAACTTCAATATTTACGCTTTCGTTTCCGACAATTTACAAACAATTCTTCCGTTATTAAAGCGACACTTCAAAATCAAGAAAAATATGAGCCCGCAAAATTTTTGTTTCTACAGCTCCAATTAATTTGTTTATATACACGTATATATTTAGCCATTAATTACTTAAACAACATAATTATAATATATCTATGATATTATTAGGGTCTATTTATAATATATAATTACAATTATATTCTATGGTACAGATTATTTTCAAAGTCGCAATAAGTCAGTCGTAAAAAAGTAATGCATTAATCCGATACTTTTTCAAAAATATTAGTTACAAATGCTGTTATTGCGAGGATTTACGCGTGCTTACATGTATCCACGCAAGAGGACGACTGCAAATGAGGAATAAAACAAATAATCCTACTATATAATTTCGTTAATCAAGTTTCACTCGTAAGCTCCCATTCGATGCAATTATTACAAGAATTTAAAAATCCTAATTATAATGATTATTACATTTGTACAAAGATAAAGCATGCCGTTTTATCAATATAATTATATGCAAGGCTATAAAGTACAGAAAATGTAAAATGCAAGTACATAAATATTCGTGTCTACATATATTTTTTATTCTTAAACAAATGCTTTTATCAGTGAGGTAAAATTTGTATTACTTAAATTCAGAATGTCCGATAAGTATAAGCCATGGTAAAAAAAAAAAATAAAATAAAATAAAAAAAAAATAAACATAGAATGTAAAAATATTTAGTTGATTCTTATAGCTCGAAAAGTCATACAATCTTTTATGAGAGAAAATTATAAAGAAGAATTTAACGATTATCGTCCAATATATATCGATAAATATATATCGATAAATGCATATGGATAAATCGTTATGGAATCGAAAACAAGTTTTTGATCGTAAGAATTTTGTGGTTGCTTAAGTGGAAACATTTTATTAAATTTATCTACAAAAGAAACGCCACAAATCCTTCGTGTATTGAATATTATATTTTATTATTAAAAAAACAAAACTTATGGAACTTTACTCAAAATACTATGGAAATACGTTAAATTATTCTCTAAGCCATTAATTCACCCAACTCCATACTTATACAATACCCGAATAAAGATCTACAACTTCTTTACATTATAATTATTAGCCAATAACTTCTACATTTCACGTTGCTTTCTCGGCACCGCCTTTCAATCATTGGTTCATTAAAACGAGGCCCAATTACGGACACGACCTGCTCGTGTACTTGCCCTCCTGCAAGAAAAGAGCGGGACGAGCCGAGTCGCTCGTTGGCCACGCCGTACAAATAATAACTAAAAAAAAAAAAAAAAAAAAAAAAAAAAAAAAAAAAAAAAAAAAAAAAAAAAAAATGCCGACAACGCGGAGTGAGCCAAATAATTAAGCACTTAGGAGCGGCAACGAATAGTCGCTCATAAATAATGGCTCGTTAGGGGGCAAGAGAGTTAACATGGAGTACTATCGAAAGCCAAAAGCTCGGAGCTTTCGCACAAACGGACGAAGAGCTCTAGGAGGTCGAGCCAGACGACATAAAAATGCCTCGAGTCCTGGGTGTTCAAGGCCATAAACTAATCGTCCTCGCGATGTATTTGCTCGACGCGATAAACGCGATAAAGGCGGCTGATATCGATCAGGTACTCGAGGAATCCCTATCGAAGGAAAGAGGTCGCGGAGTCTCCTTCGATGGCCAACATCAGGACTTACATATCGCTAGAAATAATTGGCGACTGCTCGTTTCTCCTTTGAGTCTGTAAGTCTGCTATGGTATACATATTCGCGTATGCTTATGTACTATTAATTACGAGGCTACCCATCGTTAATTTACGAATCTGCGCGCGTTTGTGCGAACAAACATATGCTC
The DNA here is from genome assembly GCF_000503995.2 of Ceratosolen solmsi marchali. Lineage (NCBI taxonomy): Eukaryota > Metazoa > Arthropoda > Insecta > Hymenoptera > Agaonidae > Ceratosolen > Ceratosolen solmsi. The sequence continues at coordinate 6,678,899 of NW_011948416.1, read as the reverse complement.
GACATAAAGGCATAAAAAGAATACTTTGGCGTGTGCGCGCGTCTCTGTGTATTTAGTTGTGCGAAGACGTGCATCTGTAGTCTTGCTTTGGATGAATATGTTGTTTGTGCATGTAAATTGCGTATGTATGAGCAGAGCGCAAGCTAGTGTGTTACATCCATCAATGATCAGGTGCAAGGAGTATTGGGAAGGGGTTATACGTGGAGAGGCACATTACTCGTAAGTATGTTTATCTATTTACGTATGAGTGAGTGAGTGCATACATCGAGGGTTTACATTGGTCTAATCGTGCGCGTTTGCGTTTAGGTTGAAACGAGCGGGCGATCTGTGAAAGATTGAAAATTTTCTTGCAAACGATCTTGAATTTAGATTCGATGCTTAAAACATATCGATTACAATTATTCCTATTTTTAATTGGATGAGCTAAGGGCACTTATTAATATTTGCCATAGATAAATACACTTTAAAAGTAGAAATTCTTCGTGAAAAAGAATACATAAAGTCCTCGATTATACATAATATATAGTCGATTTAATAAAATTCTCCAATGATAAATATTTCGATAGAAATCGAATTGGATTTTATTATTATCAGATATGTAAAGTTCCATTTCCATCAATTAATTGCATTTTGAAAAGTGAAGGTACTTTTCACGACCGAATATAATCCATAATTTTAACATTCTTCTAGTAAAAAGCCATTTAAATTATTTAATTTCAATTCTTATTGATAATTTTGCTGTGAAATATAATCACATAATCACTAGTTTAATCAATTAATCTATCGTATTTAAAGTATTAATGAAATGCATCTATGAGCGTAGTAGTAGATAATACAATTTTTAATTTGTATAAAATAAAAAACAAATAAACAAATAAAAAAAAACAAACAATGAATATTGTTGAAGTAAGATTTAAAACAATCAACAATGATGACTGAAATTCATTAACATGAGCCGCAGCGACATTCGTTGCTGTTTTCTTCTCTTTTCTTTTTCAAAGCAACATATTAAGAAGAAACATCTTGAGGATAATTATTATTATTACTTTTATAAATTCGGTATAACGTATTCCACAATGTAGTGTCGATGTATTTACGTATAAATGAAAACTTTTATATTTTTATTATAACAAAGTTTACAGCCTTAATAAAATCACTTTCTCTAATGTAATCTGATATTAAATGTCATCAAAGCGTTAAATACGTTTTCGAAAGCTTTGATCAAATTTCTATCGGTATTAACCATATTCTCACTGTTTAAGAAATCTATAAATTTCATGTAATAAATAATGAATACAATAAGGCGCGCGCGGCTAAAGTATCGATAATATCAGTAAGTATGCAACTGAGTACGGATCCTACAATTACTTGATAGTAGGCGATCGTAGGCCGATTTATTCGTAACGATTGACTCGATATTCTTTAAGAAGAAATTTTTCAGAAATATTTGCAATTGCACGGCGTAGCCTTTGAGTCGAATTGCACGCGAGATCTCGCTTACCCCTTAAATCAATCCATATAAGAATCAGGCAAGTACGCGCGGACGCCTAAGTACACACGAAATTATACAGCCAATTTTTCCAAGGCATTATTATAATCGGTTCGCGAGTAGACCCGTGCGTCGAAATGCCGAAGAAATTTATCAGTCATCGGCCAGCTTTCGCTCGCTTTCGCTTTCGCCGTGACCACATCCTTAAATCAATCGCGCAGGAATTTCCATCATTATAAATCTGACGGCACATGGAAATGAAGCACAACGAAGGCAATTACTTAAATTCAATGACAACGACGACGACGATCATAGCCAATTATTCTCTCTTCTGCGAAAGTAAGAGCGCGTGCGTCTCTACGTGGAAATGCGAGGCTCGATCGCCACGACATATCGCCAACTGCTCTAATTCTTCGAGCGACTCTCGAGACTTCACCACTCGACGACGCTCGCTCTGATAACCCCTCGGGTGAGCACGACGCGGCGTTTGCGAGGGCGATAAACAATGTAAATTGCTCGGGCGCGGAGAAAGTGCGGAAATTGAGCGGGGCGCGTTCTGCCCTCGCATGCAACATGAACTTAAGGCCGATGACTTGTCGAGATAGCCGCGTTACTTGCGTAGGGAGGAACTATTCGGCGGAAAGGTCAGGGAATTGGGGTGAGGAGGGGGAGGAGACCGGGGATTGATGACTGAATTATGATATTTCAGTAAGCGGATTGAAGCCAGTTAGGTGTGGTGGTTAGTTATCATTCGTACTAAGCGACGCGATATTTATTACTTGTTAGAGATCAAACATATTTTCCTATCGTTGCATTCATTGGATCAATATATACATTATCTTAATTCAGAATTTCAAAGTGTCATATTCGTATAAATACAATTTTGGTCCGTTAATTTTAGTCGAAAAATACGGGAAAAATTTCATCGAACGCAATTTGTAGGTCTGTGTAGCATTTTCCACTGCCAAGTCACGCATCGACTATGATATTGCGGCTATTCGAACGTGCCAGTAGTATTTCGAGAATTTGTAATTTTTGACATATTTATCTAGATAGTAAACAAATATCCGTTGCAAATTTAAATTTGCTCCATGTAAAAGACTACCTCTGTCCACCACCTTCTTAAAATGACATCAAAAACTTTATTACGCAGATAGGACATTGAATAAAGCAACTTTCTTCGTCGCTTAAAATTTATTATAATCCTTTATTCCATCGCCACGATCATTGAATAAATATCGAGGGCAGTTTACAAATCAACGATTTATCTCAAATATATAATATCCATTCGCAATCAATAAGCCATGACAATCTCATCTGACCCAGTTTCGTGCTTTAGTAATGCACGCGTGACAGGAACGCGCCAGTCGCGTATTGCACATCGGCGCGTAAACAATGCGGAAAAAGTCCATTAATATATCCCTTCTAGACGCAATTAGACATAATGTCAACGTTCACACCAACCACCGCGTTACAATTAGCTGATTTATTTATGCCAAACCACCCTCCTCTCCTCCCCCGCTCCCCATTACCATCCATCCTCAAGTCGTTCCCGAGCGCCGCACGCACATTATAAATTAACGTTGGCTGATTATAAATAATGAATGGGGTACACGGGACGGATGGGCCGCATGCAAATACACGGGGGGAGCACCGATGATACCGAACGTGTGTTCGATAACTCGGCAAGCGGGCCCCTCCTCTTCGGCACGTACAGCTTATAAAGAGCGGATGGGGAGCTGTGGCCGAGGGGTCGGCAGGGGAAGAGAAGGACCCGATGGTATCGCGCGGTGCCGACGGACAACGACAATGACGGATACGGGGACGGGGGCCGTGGCGCAACGTGCGACCCGGCATTTAGCGGCTAATTATTTCGGGCGCTCGATTGTGCCGAGCGATTGGGAGCGCCGCGGCACGTTCGACCGGCGCGCGCTTCACGCGGTGGTGATACCCAAACGCGGAATTGAACTTCCTCCTGTGAGGCCCTCCCGTTTATCTCGCCGTTTTTGGGCCACCGAGTGTGGCGAGGTGGAGCGTGGCGTGGCGGGGGGATTATTAATGGAACATAATTTCACGTCATTTTTTCCGGGTGCCGGCAGCTTTGGGTGCCCTCGAAACGCTCGGATCGCGGTCGTGGATTTTATCTAGACGCTCGATCGCTTCGATTCAAAATTAAATTGTGGCGATTTTATGTATTTCATTAAAACAGAGCTCGTTCCCTCGTACGGTTACTCCTCACCGTTTGCAAACTCGGCGTTGGAGAATCCGGGACTTATTCGATGGGTAAATCGTGTTGATTTGCCAGATAAATTTATCGGGCTCGCGGATGCTCGTTGTAATTTCGATATTTCGATATTTGGCGAGGCGAGGGTAACGGTAAGTCACTCATCTCACGATTAACGAGCCGTTAATTATGTGAAATCTTCGTGGGAGCTGCCGTAAAGTCCTCGAAACGTCGACTTTGGTCGCATCGTTTTTAAAGGGCACGCGGTTGCGTGACCCTTTGATCGTGCAACTCCGTTCGTAATGGGCCCATTTAACGACACCGAGAGCAAATAATATGCCAAATCATGACCAAGCCATTATCGCTTTACTATCGATGGCTGCGTACAAATTCGTGACATCATCGCGATAAAACGCACGTAACGAGAAGTAGGTAGCAATCGATTATTTACTCCAAGCAAATATTCTTATTGTAGGCACGCAGATAAAAATCCTTCTCGCTCGCTTGCCTCGTGACTCGTAAAGGCGCCAATTTTTTACCAATTACATTTATCAACGAACAAAGTACATTACATTACGGTATAGGACTTTTGAGCGGAGAGAGGCGAAAAATCTGTCATCTCATTGTCGAATAGTGTCGCAGCAAAGCTACGACTGTCATTCGCCTATCTGTTGCATTAGTATTGGTATCTTTAACATGAACACAGCCTCTAATCGAGATTTTGTCAACGGGACGCTTCCCACACGGCCAATGCAAACTCAACGAAGAAGAAAGAAGAGAGAGGAGAAACGCGAGCGAAACAATATACTCCTCCCGAGTAATCAAGCACCAGACTCTTTTCGAGTGGGCTCAGGAAAGCGACGTGAAAGCCGCGCCGACTGGGTTTGGCCGACAAAGCCCGCGTCAAGTGCTCCTCCCCCTCCCGCCGCTCGTCCAACTCGCCCCCATTCTGGCGTCGCTGTAAATATTCCTCTAGTCACGTTCAATGCTTCACGGCCAATAAAAGCCGCGGGCGCGAGCTCCTTTGGGCCCCTCTATCATCCGAGGGTGGCTTATTACCGGGGACTCCGCTTCGTATCGAGGCCGCATTTATGGTTATTCGCCACGCTAATTTCGAAACACCATGTGCGGCCGTAGCGAATCGCCTACCCGTTGCCGGCTGAAATCGATCGATCGGCAGTCGCGGGAAAACCGAGACTCTGGGAAACCGAGGCACGCGACTGCACTAGCTCCGAGCTCCCACTCTCACCCGCTCCTCTAGACTGTCGGAGCTTCTGCCAGAAATGCGACGGGAATTCACTCGAGATCGGCTTGCTCTTCCTCGAACTCTAGGGGTCTCGCGATGGATTGGCCGGGGATCGTGTGAGTTGGGTCCGTAGAGAGGGCGCGCGAGCTTAATATTGATCCGTTGCAAACGATTAATTTGACGTTGGACGTGGGCCATATATGTGTCTGCCAGTTGGTAATGATAATTATTGAAGAGGCAACGTTTCTAAAGCTCGCGATAGTTCAAGAGCCTCGACCTTAATTTATTAAACGAGATATTTCACGAGTGGAAATAATTGGCCGATCGAACCATGTCTGGTTTATAAAGCTACAGTCTTTGGATATTTAAGAGCTAATTTCGATGAATCCAGCATTTTCTTCGATTTGAAGTTGTAATTGCCAACACTTTATTTGCATCTCAGGCGTATTGTGTTATTTAATATTATGTATCTTCCCTGTCGAAACAATTTTTTCTATTCTTTTTTTAAAGCTATTTTAGAAATTTTATCGAAATCACAAAAAGTATTTTAGTATTTTGGGCTTGAATATTATTTTATTCGTCCAACGACGAAAGACGAATGCGATTATGTATTCTATTTTTTTAGCAACGTTCAAATGGGTTTGCCATAATACATGGAGGAAGCCGTAACTAACGCTGATAGACTAATTTTACTAATGAAGCTTAAAAGACATTTGCGTAAAAGTCATTTGTCATTGACATGTCATTGCAACTAATCTTTCAATTTCCAAATATTACCTCAATGCTATGATACCAATGAATGCCTCCATCCCAAAAAGCAGCCGCCACTCGTCATTCACAACTAATTCCTAATTCCTTATTGTCCATATAATCAGGGGAGAGAGAGAGGCTAAAGGGCAAAATATTAAAAATACCGGAAAGAACAGAGACGAATTCGTAATCGCAAACCCCCGAAAATCCACCGAGTCACGTGACCCTGGCCGACAGGACGATGAGCAATGTGTTTGGCAGCAGCTTCCCAAGGGGCCACGGTCCCACGATGTCGCGTGAATCCCCGACCTCCCCGTGATCCAAGCTTACGTAATGCCGTCGCGACAGAGTGACCCGCATATAATTACACTCGTTAATGCTGGGCGACCCGCGAGCATAAATTCCACAGACGTTAAAAGCGTGTCCGCGGGCCATAACTCAATCGCGCTCTCGTGCCATTCCTTCGGGTTGGCCTTTAATCCACACGAGGCCCGGTCTGCGAAGCGCCACGGAGCCCGGAGTCCTGGTGAAAAATGCCGGGAGAATCTCCTCGGGGATCCGAGCTCGCGTGCGATCCATTGGACTTTTAGTTTGGCGAGGCACGTGTTGTGGCATTTCGTGAGACCACGGATTAATGCAATAAGCTGGGATCTCCTTGACCTCCTTCCGTGACTAAATGAGCGTATCATGCTCGTTATCTAATGCGAGTACAACTCTAAATGCAACGGGTTTTGCAAAGTACACTTAACATTATTTTGACGTCATTGCGTGCGATATTAGTATTTGCTTATGTACTCGTGTGTGCGAATGTGTCGTTTGCTAATAATCGATCGATGCGATAATGCCGCTCAGAAGGCCAATTTCAAGTCTGAAATTTCGAAATCCCTAATTATGTGGATTATAATGAAAGGATAGCAATATCCGAGTAATGTCCTCTTTGTAAAACATGCGTATAAAAAATTGTGTGGCAAATGATAAGCCGTAACGATTCGATTTAGAAAATATTTCGTTTTTAGCTATAGCTTGCTGACTCATTTCCAAACACTCCGTATTCGCTCATATGCATTTAGCAATATATTAACTATAATAACGATTATGAAATCTTAATTGTTGAGTTAATGTATATCTATGTAAATGCTTAGCTCCCTCTCTCTCTCTCTCCCTCTCTCTCTCTCTCTCTCTCTGTCTCTGTGCGCGCGCGCGCGTGTGTGTATGTGTTTATTGCCACAAAGATCTACATATTGCGTTGAATAACAAATATATAATATCATTTACTGCTGACCTTCTAATGAATAATGATACGTATTTGTAAATTAATTGAATTTCGATCGTGAACATACCTGATAAGACCATAACTGACCTACTGTATATTATCTTTTTGCAGGCGAATTATTTGCAAATCCAATTATACGCAACATTACATGGTAAGTGATATATTTACTTAATATGTGTGCAAATTAATTTAATCGAATAAAAAACTGCATGACTCGCGTTGGCTCTGAACTTTTCAAGTGGAAAGTAAGAATCCTATTAGCTATGGCTCTTTGCCATTTTGCACAACAATTATTCTGCCATTTATTACATTTATTTTATCATGAATGGAGATTTAATATTGATAAGCTTATTATGTTATGAATATTACGTATTTGATAAAAAAATAATAAAAAAAAATTTTCTAAATATATCCTTTCCTTTTTCTATTTGAATTTTTCAATCTTCCTAAAATCATGAATTTCAAACTTTAATACTTTCGAATTAACGATTTATTATCTATCTAAAATTTACAAAAGCCATTCGCAATTACTTCACAATGATATAATTTTTTTTTTTTCTACGTTCGTACGCAAGATTAGCCTACTATTTTCCTTTCTCCAATTTCCAATGTTTTATATAACTTTTAAGCTACTTAAGAAGCTAATCCAAACCGCGTCGTTTGCAGTCCACAATATACCTTGGTTATTTCAATCTTCTTTAGGAAGAATAATTATCGTGTGACTATTATATAAGCCATGCGAAAGTTAAATAACTTTGACACTTTTCATCGGTAACAAGTATGGATAGTAGAAAAGTTTCTATAAAAAGTGATAAAGTACGATGCCGAATTCAAATAAGTATATATGTAATTGAGCATTTACAGTTTAACGCGTATTCGCTTATGATGAAGATGCTGCATCTCAAATACCTTAATTATGACGTCTAAATGTATGTAACATATATACCTCGCAACTTCTTCTCGTACGGATAGATTATGTTGTACACTATGCACTCATATTTATTGAAATAATAATGCAATCTCGCTTATACTTTCTCTTCCGTTACGTTCGTTATTCGTTAGTTCGCGGAATCCATTATCAGGTTCTAATCGTTGTGCATTCTAGGTGCGCAGCTCCACTTATTCAGCGGCGATTCTTAGCACATTCACGCTAATCATTATTTGTAATTGCAATGGATAATAGACATTAATGAATAGAGCAAGCGAAAACTGCGCTTCTCGGATTTCGCGCGAGACTGGCTGAATAAAAATGAGGAATCGTGTGTATAAATGATAAATACCGCTACGAATTTTGATTTTCCGTGTAGTGGGTGTCCATTCCATGAGAGACACAAAGTATCGTTGTTTGAACGCACTGAGATTTGTCAAAGTTTATTTATTAATAAATGTGCATGGGTCGAAAGCCTTGCGATTTGATGGTTTCCATGATTTGTATCCCACTATACTTAACATTCTCGATTATGATTAATTTCCAGTTCCATAAAGCACTGGTACCTGTATTACACTATCTATTAAGAGAAACACTAGTGCGTGGAAAGCATTTAAAATTTTCCTTTCCCATTACTTTGTATATTGCAAGTCCCACTACTAACTCAAAATAAGTCACATAATAAAGCGGATGTGTAAAATCATTGATAATTCAGGAGAGAAAGTAGGAAAGAAAAAAAAGTGTCGAGAATCTATAGTTTTTATTTAGTTCCCAAACTCATGTCATTTTGAATCTTCAATCAATTATAGTCAATTTAAACTACTTTAAACGAAACGCGCTTTAAAATTGGGAAAAATGCAAATTGTACGGAAAAAAAGCAGCAAGCGAAAGTAACAAATTTCCCATGAATAAGCTTATCGCCATTTTTCCATTCCACTAAGGATCCTATCGTTTCGTCGCGAGAAACACCAAAATTAAAACCTGAAGCGCTTCCTAAAGGACGGTCGTCAAGAAAATATTGAATTTAGCTTTCGCGAATTAGATATTAATAGGAAATGTGTACAAGAGGCAATTTGATAGAACAAGCTAGATAGTTAGATAGATAGACAAAGAGGGAGAGAGAGGTAGAATGAGATAGAGACAGGCAGAGAGATAGACATATAGAGATAGAGATAGAGATAGAGAGAGAGAGAGAGAGAGAGAGAGACAGACAGACAGACAGACAGGTAGAGGGTGTGAGGATCTAAATAGATGCAAGACAGATATTTACTCAAGATGCAGCTGGAGGAGGAGAGGAGTGTTCCAGGGTCTTGTGCAATTTGGTCCGTAGACGAGGCTATATGGCGAGCGATTACAGTGGCCATCGAGTAGATGGGCAACGTCGCATATTTCATACTTCCTGACTTATTATGGTTGTGAGCTGCGTACGTGGAGAAGGGAGGTGGCGGCGATTTTTCGGGGAGTCGAGTCGAGTGCCTTCGATCTCCGGAGAGTGACGTCCGCGGGTGGTGGAATGTAGGCTCGAGGCGCGCTTGATGAGCGTAATATCGCTAATGGGAAATTTCACGAACGCGGACTTTATAGCCACAGAGCCATATTCGGTGTGGCGAGCTATTGAATTGACCAAGGCAAATAATGTAACGCACCTGCATAGCAAATTACCTGACTCTCTCTGTCTCCTTCTCTCTCTCTCTCTCTCTCTCTCTCTCTCTCTCTCTCTCTCTCTCTCTCTCTCTCTACAAATAGAATAGCTTGCCGTTTATAAGCTGTTTAAATCTGTGGAATGTTAAGCCAGGAGTGGATGGTTCTTTTTCTGTCGTTCAAGTGCTTGGATTTTGAGCTTAGTTGGAGGGGCTGAGAAACTATTCCATTGTCTAATTACGATATCGTTCTGCATCCAACGACGCATGTTCCTTAAATTTACTACGTAATGTCTTTTGTCATTAGCAATTATTACAAATCTAAGTTTATAAATCGCAGTGTGATCTCGTCCAATTCACGTATAAAAATAATTTAAACAACCAAAGAAATTCACGTTTTAACTTTTATATTTTCGGAAATATGGTTATACTCCTATTACATTTTCATGACCATGCAACTTGCATTCTTTCAGCATTGAAATTGTAAATATGCGTCCCACGAAACGACGCTTGCGAATCGACGAGGACATCTTTCGTATAAAAAATAAAATTAATTATTAATATGTATTATTAATTATTTACATATTATAGTAATACAGTTCTGGAGCATCTGTATATTTTTCATAATTACTTCAGGCACGAGAAAATTATTTAATTATATCGATAAATTAGCGAGTAAAGAAAATTACCAATATTCTTGCAATGAAAAAGTTCACTTGAATAAAAAAAAATCTTTTTATTGTTATAAAAATTTTTTATCTATATCACGTGTTCATTACGCTTATGACATTAATATTTTTGCAAGTAAATTTTATTAAGTTATTATCAATAATAATTGAATACCTAAGAATCTCATAACTCACAGCTTATAATAGTAGTAATATCATGAAATGGTCATATACATGTAAAAACTATTCCGCAAAATCAATTTGAATAGATCATATCAATAACTGCCTTACCGTAAGATGATTTCTTTTTTATTCTTTTTTTTATTTTTTTTTTAATATGAAGTATATTATTATTGATATTTAGAGAGTTATAAATACATATTACTTTCGAGAAAAGACACTCTTGCCTGGCATTGTAATAGCATTCATATAAAAATTACTTTTGTCGAATAAAATGGAGAACAGCATTTTAAAATTTATTATAATTTTACAAGTAATTATAGTATGTATTAATAAGTATTAACTACCTCGGGAAGTAAATTCAATGAAAGCTGTCATTTTGTGACTTCCGATAATAGGTCGCATACGTGAAACTACTCCAAACTTATTTCAATATTGAATTATGATTACGAGCACACGAGCTACTTGTAAACTTTCGAGAAAGATAACAGTATCAACACTCGATTACGTACTATTAACAAAATTAATTTGACAATAAGTTAATTGAACTATATTTTATAATTTTCACACAAGGGTTATGTTAAAAAAATATATTTACAATGTCATTTGAAAATATAATTGTTCTTTATCCGAGCGAATGTATTGCCATATTTATTATCCTATGCGTGCGTGCATATGTGCGTACGTACATACACGCAAGTTAAAGAATATTTTTTACTTTATTAATAGTTTCTAAAGTACAATTTTTTATGCGAATGCAAATTTTCCGCACGAGCGAAGGAAAATAGTTGCATTCAATTTCCATTAGTGGCTAAAAATAGTCAAAACAATCATATTTTGAAGAATTTAGTTTGTATATTACGTTATTTATCATCTTTTCTATCACTTTTCACAAAAGACAATTAACTCGTATAAAATTTCATATTAACCGTTTAATAGTTCTGTATAAAATATTACAAAATTAGCCACTGGAAGTAAATATAATTTGATCGCTTCAGCGTAAAGGCTAAATTATGCGTTAATTATGGTATACGCCTTTATGCTTGAAAACAAGTAATAATGCAAAAAAAGAAAGTTAATTACATGATCCTAAGTGATTACACAAATGCTTCTCTTAAATATTATTCTCAATTAATCTTGTCATTTCTAATTTTCGCAATAGATAAGAAATTCGAAAGGCACAAAAACAATATTTATATGATCATTTATTAATGGATAGTTATCGGTGTTTTTAGACTCTTTTAGAGCTACGAAGTGTTGCTTTAATTTTATTTTGCAGCTATTAAGTTCGTTCGTCTATTTATTATCTTAATTCATTATTTGTTAAGTCACATTGATTATTCATGTTTCATTACTATCTTGTGAATTTGGTAGCCACATGGTAATAATGTATAATTAATACGACGTTGCGCAATAAAATCAACATTATTCTAATTTATTTTTGCCAATCCGCTTTTAATAATTACAACAAATTTCCAATGAATATAAACAATGCCCACCTAACAAGGCATTCGTCAAAAAGTATCTCGCTCTCCTCTCTCGATTATAAGCCTATCTTACTTTAACGTGCCCACAAATAGTTGATCCAATAGAGGAATAAGTAAAATCGCGGTATCACGTCTTTCTAGAGACCGACAAGCAATAAATAGTATCGAGTCCAGAGTTGAGAGACTTTGCCTAAAGGATTTGAAAATCGCAAATCTATCAGCTCCTCGTAAATCAACGATAAGTTCTATCGAGTAAGCTTACGTGCATTCTGCGCGCACACTTGTACAGACCGGAAAGACTCCGAACTCTTTATACCCCCACACATCTCGGTCTTCCCACAGTTTGTCACTTAAATAGTGTCGAGACGGCGCCGCGAGGAAGTGATCGCGACCAAGAACGAGACGAACGCCTCCTGATTTCGTGCCTACGCGCGCGCGATCACGAGCCCCGTGAAGAAGATCGTGAGGAACTGGCAAAATAGCCTCTGGGAATTACGTGCGCGAAATGTGCGAGATACTGCTGACAATTTCGAAAAGCCTTTGTCCTCGGCGTTGAAATAAATACTCGAGAAGGTTCGTTAACCTTGTGCGTTATGCTGCGAATCTAGTAATGACTTTGCTCTGGAGAAAATTGGTTTGCTAATGTTAAAGGCTCTCTACTTGTGAAATAAAGTGTCATTGTGGCAGTTTTTTTCTTCTTTTATACACTTTTTTCATCTACAGATATTTCCGTCATAAAATAATGTCAACCATAAGAGAGCCGTAAAATATTCACGTATATCTTATTTTATCATTTTAGAAAGAATGTGGAAGTTATTTATTAAAAAAAGTATCCGTATCGCCGATGATTGGTAATCAAGTGCAAATGCTTAGATAAATGACACGAAGCTTTCCAAACATTGGAAGCATTCGATAATGTGCACGGAATCTATAATAGCATGACTGCTAATAAATTTATCACACGTTAAAGTTGTTTTCACTTTACAGCCAGTTACATTAAAAACAACCGTCATACTTCTTTCCGATAACCCCACGATTACATCAAATATCCCTCCGACATTACACGTCGACAGAACAAATCACAATCTAAAGCAGACGCCTACTTTTATCTATATATAATGGGCTGGTAGCTTTAAAATTTAAAATACATCATTTTTAAAATCTTGCTTCTTCTAAAATAACTGGCATATTGCTCCCACTCCCTTCAACTCGCAACAAAAAATCACGACACAACAAAAATCATTAAAAGTATGATCCACTAAAGGCCGAAAACTACGCTATAAATCGACGTATAATCAAGACTTGCGGCAGCGGCTTCTCAACGTAGGCGGTCCTGATTATTAATCCAGAGTGATAACGTCGATTAGCGTCCCGACTGGTCCACAACTACCCTACGAATGTCGACAATCGGGTGGAGCGATAGTCAGCAACTCCGAATAATTAGAAGGGGTTCAAGATTTACGAGCTACATGAAGAGACAACAACTTGGCAACGCGTAGCCCTTGACGATTCATGAATATTACTCGTAATTGACGACGCTCGTCTTCGCTCTTTTTCAATTACCCTGTAAAATGAATTAGAACGTGGTAATTGATCCACTTTGGACAAATTTCTTTGTATGAAAAATAGTGAAAACAAACGGATGGCGTTTCATTTAGCAATGACAATTTCTCGCGTGTTATTTAAATTTCAAGTCTTGATTGCTTAAACGTTCTATCAACGGCAACGCTTTGCTTCATACAATACACACGTGCGTACGTATATAAATATTTCTTTAAATCTAAAATCATGTAAATTTTAATTACTCTATATTGCGAAGGTCAATAAGAGCTAATTATACTATGAAATACACATTTATTACTTTACGTATTGACTATTATTTTTGTAATCATTTTAAACGAGAACAATGGAAAATTATTGAAAATCTATGATTTTTATCGTTGCATTAAGTAATTTGTATTTGAGCATATTTTAAGACAAAGTTTTCTCAATAATTCGATTAAAAAATAAAGGGAAAGTACAAATATATAAATTTTTTTTTCTTTTTTTCCCTTCCAACAAATAATATTCTTAAAATATATTAGTCGAAATCATAATTAGTTAATGTCAAAAAGAATTAATTATCGTTACGATAAATGTTCCTGATTTTTTTCATAATGTTGAAGCAAAACGGATTTTCGCTTGATAGTAAAAGATTGCCTTCGGAATAAAATTCTATTCACGCGAAGCACATATGCAATAATAAAATGCCTGCCATAGATTATCCACCGGTGACTCGAGAAAAAATTAAGTTACTTAATTCATTAAAGTTACTTCATTTTAGTAAATCACATCGTTCTTTATTGCCTTGCTCGTTGGATTTTCTATTAATATAAAAATAGAAAATTTTCTAGAAAACGCTTCGCCGTCGGTCGCCTATTAAATTAATTACTTATTTAATTAAGTGCATATATCAAGTAGGATATAAAGCATTGAATTAATCATAATATGAAATTGAATTAAGCGAATTGATCAGAGAGTCGCACAAAAGAGATTTCTAAATGTCTTAGGAAAAAGCATAAGAGTCCCATCATTATGAAATGACGAATTTGAGCTTTCATCGTTCTTGAGCATTACAATGTAATTAATAATGTAATAAGCAAAAGACAGTTTGCCAAGTACGTTTCAAGACGTCGACGAAGAGTCTGAAGTTTCTTGTAGAAATGACAGGTTGAGGCTTCCACTGCTCGCATCGTTTCAGCCGTCTACACTCCCCCCTCCCTCTCCCTCTCCCTCTCACTCACTATCATAATGCTATAATACAAGTATTTGCAGAATGAACGGCCTGATGCGTATTTAATTATGTGCATACTTATGCACGGCGCACACATATGACACATCTCTTTTGTAATTTTACTAATATTCATAATTTTTTATTATGTTATTTCATGTAAATGGAGTGTAATTAAACATCGAATACAGAAATTATTTTCATGTGCTAATTCTATTATTCCAACTTTTAAAAAGTATTCATAAATGATCGTTATTGCGATAATATTTGGCATTACTTAAACGTAGTGAATGCATTCTCTTAAGACCGCTGCGAGTGCTGTTTACTTACGAACACAAATGCGGCATTAATAAAGTATTGATCAGGTTAACATTTTCCAATTCTTTTTCTCTTTTTTTAATTTGTTTTTATGAAATAATATATATATACATATATGAATTTAAGCTGTCATCGTTCCCAAAGTATTACTACTTTTATGCAATAGTATAAACTCATTAGAAGAATAAAATACTTTAATACACTTTCGACGCGTCGACATTATTTTAAAATTATAAAAGAATTTTATAAGGATAAGCGCAGAGAGTGCCTGAGACTATATTTTCAAAATTTATGACAATCTGCTAACTTGTATTTTATTATTTGTATGAACTATATACACCACATTAGTGTATACACCTTATTTTTACAAATAACGTTTCACATATTACACATTCGCAATTTTCTACAAACGAGCTCTACACATACTTAAAAAATTAAATGGACAATAATTTCTCTTTATATTTTCACGAAGCGATTACTACCAATGCGCCAACCAAGCAAAGCACGGTTTTATAGAATAAACGATGCTTGCACATTAAATTGCAACGAATGCAAATTCAGCGATAATTTCGTTTGTTTGTGATGTTTTTATTGCGGCGTAACGTCGATTCCCATGATTACCGCCGAGTTCCGTAATCCTAAGAATTGAGTCTGTCACATTTACTAGCCACCGGCTTCAAAAAATAACAAGCATCGGCTAGAAAGCGTCGAACGACAATCACGCGCGAGCGCATCTCGCGTCCATCGGTAAAAGACAAAAACGACAGCAACAAACAGAACGAAGAAAAAGGAGAAGAAGAAGGAGAAGGAGAAGATGAAGAATCTCGTCGAAAACAGAACCACAGGTTGGACAAGAGCGTAGCGATAAGTAAATTCCAGGCACGGCTCGTTAGGCGCGCGAGATAATCGCCAACCTCGAGCGCAATAGTGCCGGGTAAGTGAGAGGCGCGCCGATGACATAACCTTTACGGCCCAACAGCCGATTTGTCGCGATCCATCGGTACTGCCGCGGAGGCTGCGCGTGGCATTGAAATTGGGAACGACTGGGATGGCTCTCGAAATTGCCGAGGATATACGTGCGAAGTGTCTAAGCGCTTGAAGTCGGACCGGCTGAATTAACGGAATCGCCGATCCTTAAAATGCCATTCTCGTGGCATCGATATCACGAACATTGTTGAGACATTGGAAGCGGCGGATGGATGCTCGGCCACGTAATCGTAGCCGCCATCTCGCTCTCCCGACTGTCAATGTAGCATTTGTCAATAAAATTCTATTAGATACATTAAGCCGACGCGAAGGTTAAGAAATATTGAGCCACAGTAAAGCCGCGGATAATCGCGTGTGTACCATAAAAAATGCTTGGAGTGAAATCCAAAGTCTGAGATTCGCCGTGTCAAGCTTTTTAGCACTAATTTCAAGTGTCACATCAAAGTCGGTTTTGGAATTTAGCACCAGTCTTTTAACTCCAGAAATTCACAACTCCCTCGCGGCACTAAATTTGACTTACAATTTATTACATTGTATAAGTATAGCCGTAAAACCTTTGGCTTTTTAACTGGACTTTTCAGAAAAATCGATTTAACACGATTAAACGTTTAAGCTTATACAAAATATAAATTGCCTATTTAAATTGATTATTATGCATTACTTGCGATAAAATACTTATAATAATCCGATATACTTTTTCTTTATAACCAATTATCATTTATGATTCTTGAATAAATTATTTGTCGATAAGTAATAAAATATGTAGCTCAATAAATTAGTGATTATTAATACGCATCGGCTTAATAGGAAATGTTATAAAGTAAATAATTACTTATAATACACCTAGTATAACTGCGTGTATCCTTGGTACGAGGATAAAAGTAAATAAATGCAGAGACATGCGGAGGATAATGATAAAGTTATTATTATAAAATAATAAACACGAAAATTCAAAATAATAAATATAAAATTTTAAATAATTTTTTGACAATAACACGAGTGTATACTCTTATTATAATTCCTAATAATTTTAATAATAATTTTTTTCCAAACAACTTCAGACTATTAAAATTTACTTAATACTTATTCAATTTCCTTTAATCTTCATCAACCTGTTCAATATTTTTACTTAGCACTAAATTAATACGCCTCATTTTCAAAATAGATAATTTGTAGCATTCATATCATTTTACATGAAGTACGTTATTAAAATAATTTCCAACGGTAAGTGGAATAAAATTTGTTTTCTAAAATGCCTCTTTCATTACTTGACTTTATAGTTGAGAACTTTTTTTTTAACCTTGATATTTCGGCTTATTCGCATAGGACAGAGATACAAACGATTTTTAACGATTAACATGCTATTGAAATTCTGATATTATCTTTACCTACGCTCGATGGTTTACAAACTTTTAATGAGTCTAAAAATAACATTAATCGCACACGGAAATGTGAATAAATAAACGATGCCTAGTCAAACAATATAAGTACTATTTGCGAGTCTATAATCTGCAATGATGAGTATTTGCAGGTGTATTGTAAATAATTTTACTTACCTCGAAAAAGACGCGCGGCTAATGGTTTTTTTTTTGTTATAAAAAAAAGGGACCGATGTTAAGTGAAATTTTTTTTGGTTTTCAACGGACATCAGAATGTACACGTATTAATCCATCGGAGGAATTTTTTTTTTATACATAAAAATTAATTTTTTAACCAAAACTCGTTTTTCCATAAGATGCAAATAAAGTAAGCAAGCTGATTTGTGATTTTATTGCGACGATGAAAGATTTCTTAGAAATTTTAGATGCATTAATAAGCAAAGAGAAGTATTTGCAGATTTTATAGGGATTCCAAAATTAATTCTAGACATTCAGTCATGAAATATTAAAATTAAATATATATATATATATATATATATATATATATATAAATATAAGATTTGCATAATAGACAAGTAAATAAATAACTTCTATTACAGTTATTTTTTAAATCATTTTTCTCATACTTGAATGTTTAAACAATGCGTACACCATTATGTAATGTAATTTAATGCATGCAATTAATGTTGATTCTTTGCAAATCACTTTTATTACTTGTGCATCTTTAATTGGTTGCCTAATGACAGATTGTAATAGTTAGAAATTGAATTATATCATACCTTTATTTCCTATTATTGCAATTATAAATTATTCATTGTTCATTCGTTGGATTAAGAAGAAAACAAAAATTTACAAACCATTAGGTTACATCGTTGGAGTACGATATTATAAAGCAAATAGTCGAATGTTTTATCTATTAGAACTATTTTGAGTGTAGTTGTCGAAATTTAGAAGGCAATTTTTAACTTTAACAATTTTTCTTTTGAAAAGAGTCATCAACTTTTGTCGCTACTTTATAATTAGGAAAATGCTTTCGAAACAATAGACATTTGATTTAATCGCAAATGGCCAGCTCTCGTAAAAGCAGTTTGCACTACGTATAATTGTTTGCATTATAAAAGCAATTTCTCTCCATAAACTAGAGACGAGCGAATTGTTTTGAAGAATTCTTGCCATCGAGTGAAAGCTCTTAAACGTACCTTTATTATGAATCATCCGTTAACGATTGAATATTTGCACAATTCTTACAACAAGCAAAAAATAGTTATCAACCAGCGCGCGACCACATATTATATCCATTATCATTTAATAGGCAACGACATAAATTATACATACTTTTTCAATATTGTTAATTTAATACTCTATTATTGCGCTCATACCCAATAAATCAGAAGTACTTTTTTTCATTTTCCTTTTTCTTTTTAATAATTCACGATAACTGGTCACCGAGCACCACTCGATTCTAGCATATAATAAGGCGCAGCCAACCATCATTCATAATGTTTTCAAACTCTCCCAATGAGCTCGACACAATAGTCAACATGGCAAACAAAAAAGGAAGCGGGAATAAAGAAAGAAGGGAGACAAGATGAAAGGGAAAGCATCGGGCCATTAAGTGCCGGAAATCAACTGATCTCTCTCCAATTCGTCGAACGCTCAAGAATGGTCTCGACGAGGCGAATTAGTCGCGCGAATCGCGGGAGTCGCGCGCTCGCATCTGTTCGGCGCCAAAACGAGGCGACGAAGGCTCCGCTCCGAGGGAGGTAAGTAGCAGCTGCTGAAAAGTTCAGATTCACGACAGCGTCGCCGCCTGCAGCCTGTCTCCTCTTCCCTCTTCTAGCCGCCCGATTCACCGGGGCATACATCGTCGAGATCTTGCGATATATTGCGCGATCAGTTATTAATCGGATGAGGCTTGGCCGCTTCTGCTTTGTCATTCGAAATCAGCGCCCCGATGCCTGCGCCCATTGCCACGACTGCCTTCTTTTGTGGTCACGGGCGGGAATCCATCGCGCCCATCTTCTACCCTGGGCTTTCCCTTTTCCCGGCGCTTAAGGCGATCCCGATGATAAGTAGTTGGGGCGCGATTTTGTATCTTATTGTCAGTATGGCCCTTTGTTTATCTGGGCATTACGAGCTGCTTATTATCCGAAACTTTGTTGTGCTTTATTACCGGGACGCGATGTTCGTGCCACTTTACCATTGCAGACGGGTAGGCGAAAATGTGGATTATCGCGTTAACGTGAGTATTGAGTTTCGTGCTCGAGCGGAAACCTCCATTTAAATGTTAAAGGTTTTTTTTTTGACAGTGATTTTCCCGTCCGATTCATTTGCGTCACGGTTTGATCGGTAAAAAAGGCACTACCATATGTACTTGGATGCAATACCTTAGGTTCATATTCGAAGTAATGGATTGTAAGTGTCAAGATGGTGTTTATCCGCATCTGCTCATTTTAATATTATAGCACTTTTGTATTAAGTATAGTCGATTGCATTCGCATCTATAAGGTTTTGCTGTAAAATTCACAAAATAATACTTTCTCTTCAGCCGAAGTATCGATACACTTCCAGGTAATACTTGGTGAAAAAAAAATGGAAAAAGAGGAGGACCAATGTCACTTTGTAAATACGCAATATATAACAGTTTTGTCTTGCATTGTTGTGCAAGGATTCCAACTCGTTTTATCGATTCTCTTAGTTTATTTCGCTATCCTTGAAATGCCAAAAAATTACCTATAAACTTTGAAAAACTTATACACTTCCGTAGTTTTAGTATATAAAAATAAATAAAAAAAATATACACGAAAAAAAATCGATTTAAAAAAAAAAAGGCTCTTCAAATACGTATGATGCTTATTTTATAATATTGTGTTCTTATTTTTATGAGTACAACCAACTAATCTAAGGTCTCGAGACATTTCTATATTATATATTTGTATTTTATAAGCATGTTCCCTATTAATTCTTTATTAAATTAAATTTATTAATAAAGATTGAATTCGATAAAAACTATTTCATATATATTGTAAAATGTTACGATGAGGTGTATTGTAAAAAGTTCGAAGTCAAATATATTACTGAAAGGAGTCGGCTGTAGGACTCGTAAGACAAAAGACTCGTGGTGTGCGTGTCAGCAATAACTTTGGCACCCAAACTTTCCAACATAAAAAATTAAAATTGTTTCTCAGAAATTTTTTATTAAGTACTTCTAATTCCCTTAAACGCACGACTGTCATTTATTTCTGAAATTAATTAATAGTGCTCAAAAATATGTATTGTATAGAAATAAATAACAAAAGTCCGATCTTTCCTTTTATTTATACTTTTAAATAAAAAAATTAAATGTACTGTATAATGGTAATGTAATTGTTTGTTATGAAATTTTGCATTTACTTATAAAATATTAACCACATACTTTGTTCGTGACTAATATACAATATATATTATAAGTTTAGGATAAATACCTGGTAAAATCGTCGGTTATGTACACAAGATTACGGATAACAATAAGAACGCTATAAAAAAAAAAAGAAAAATGAAAAAAAATGTGTAAAAAGAAGAGTTATAATATAGATTTCAATGTAGTAAAAGTACACTTACAACATAAATTACTCTCGCGATTCCGTACTCTCCCTATCCCCTACTCAACACCCATACTGTAACCGGTAGTGTCCATGTATAAAAACAAACTAAAGTTTAGAGAAAATCCAGATAAGAAAATAAACGCACCGAAAGATTTACAAATGCTTGGATCGAACGTATGCATTTTTTTCTTTTGTTTTTTTTTCAAGCGTGTGAGATCGTGCAGCATCCCAAGCACCCGCATACGCGGGAGCTCCGAAACAATTTTTTCTCCCTCTCGATCTAATTTGCAATGCTGATGTAATGGAAATGTTGGAACGGATTTATAAATCGTCCGACGCCTTGATCGGTCTCGTCATCTGGTCCCACTCCTACGCCTTTTTATCCGTAGCTTCTGCCGTGCGACCGGTAACGATTTATTTTTTATATATTTCAGTGTGCCGTTTAAAGCGCTCGAAATTTGAATTACGCGAGTCCCGGGAACGCAATTCTTGTTTATCGGCGCAATTATCGTTCATCACGCGACTTCATTTATATTGCGTACGGAAACCTCTCGCTAAATTGGGTTCGCGACTGTAAGTAATGCGTAGGACATTATCGTGGCGCGATAAAATTTTAACGACCTTATGTTTCATACCGTGGCTAAGTGGAATTAAATAATGATCATGCTAATTAAACCGCTTACTTACCGGCCAGAGAGCCAAAATTATTGGTGGATATTGCTTATCCTATTAACTAATATAAAGATGTATACTGTAAAGACAAAATGCCCATAAAAGATCGGCGAATTTTCTCGTCGCCGATCGTCCATACCTTATACTCCGTAAATTCGGATAAGATTGTAAAAAAGACGCAACAATTGCGAAAATTTTGTCACAAATTTTCAGCCACTCTTTTTCAAACTCGTCGATTTAAAAATACGTCCTCCTGCGAAGGACTTGAACTTGTCAGTAAGTAGCTGCGACTTACGATTACTAACATTTCAAACGTACGATTACTTCACTTGGCTGTGATTTGTTGGATGCAAATTGTTATTGCTCCGCTTCAATCGTAAGACTTAAATAAGTAATTAGGCGAATATGTGAGATAAAATTGTATTTAGAGTCCCGTCCCAGCTGCGCATGAATTTGCCATATACATATTGAAACGATATTAAGTAAGATCGGGAGTCTCGTGTAAACCAAATAATAAGATAACCCCGTTTGCATCTCGCATATTAATTACACCAGCAACTATTTACGTTTATATTTAATAATAAATAATTAGATTATTAATCATATTCTTCCAATCGGCATCCCCTACACTAAGTCACCCCAACGTAATTCTCACTACTCATGTCAATAATAAATGGCACGATAAACGCAACAACAATCGTCGAAACAATCCCTTCAGAGATCGTCTCAAAAGGTCTTAATTATCAAGGCGGCAAAAAGCAGTCACGACTATCGCGCGATTGTCCGATGACGAATATTCTTCATAAAAAAAAAAGATGCCTGCTCGTAAAGATATGGCAAAACTGGCTTTAAAGTGGCAAAGATAGCAGCCGAGCTAAGAGACAACAGACTCAACTTCTCCACGGGAAGCTCGCACTTGGCGAACGTCATAATTTAATCCCCCGGAGGATGAGAGAGTCAAAAAGGTGCGTATGCCCGCCTCGCACTCTCCTACGGTGAGCCAAAGACATTCGACACACCCAACCGGATGTGTGCGCCGGTCCCTGGGCCCACCTACACACCATCTCGCGCGATTAAGAGTGAAAGTGCGCATGGCCGAGTCGTATGTCGTTGCAGGAAGGAACAGCTGTTTCTGCTGAGGCTTCCTCGAGCTGCATTTACGAGGGTGAATCCCGGGGATGCATTGTGGCCGGCTCGTCTTTTATTCGAATAGACGAGTATCGAATTACGAGGTGGCGCGCTTTTCTCACTGTCCTTTGTCGCGCGGCGATGAATCGTCGGATAAATCAATCCTACGGGGCCGATTGTGTGTATGTATATGCGCGCGTCTTCTAAGGAATATCGTATACTTCTTATTGTTGTGAAAATTTTGTACAGACGTCCGATTGGAGATTTAATAGCTTTTATCAGGCTGAAAATTGAATGAGCTTTTCCTCTTTAAACTTTATCTGTTAGACAAACAAAATTTTAAATCGCGAGATATGTTTGCACGTTATACTCCTGTCTCTCTTATTTTTGACAAGCGCAATATATATATATATATACATATATTGAATTATATTCAATAAATCGAAGACTTTATAAACGGTTGTGGGGGGGGGGGGTTATTCTGGACTGCAACGTTCTGTACAATTAGTAGGTGTGATATTAATGCTGGAGTTAATCAATAACGATTGCTTATCGAAAACATTTCAAAGGAATTATTTCGAATTTTGTAATCAATACTAATTACTACACTATGAATATAATGACCTATAGATAATGAGTTATAATTTATTTCTACAGATTAGTAATACATTTGTAATTATGTATTGTGATATTATTGTCAATCATAGTTTCAAGTAAGTTTAAACGGCACATCATTTGTTTTCATTCCAAAGTTTGCGTTTGAAATATCAAATATGCATTGACTTCAATTTTGAGATGAGCTATTAAGTATGAGCAAATAAAAACTGTTTTCCGCGAATTTTGCATTGTAATGTCCAATGATAGTTAGGTAGACTGTGAGACGTATATTCCAGATACCAAGAATAGTTGCAGTTAATCTTTGACAGTTAATCGTTAGGTAATCGACAGATCAAGTGCAAATATTTATTCGCTAAAATTTCAATAACGATCAAGTGAATTAGCCGCTAAAATTATCTTCGTTGCTATTAACAATAATACGTATTACATATATGTAAAATAATAATAATGTGACATGGTCAAGGCCGTCGTATCAGCCGACTCTCAAATACATTATTCTGTATATGAATCACGTTTCATCATTATCGTTTTCATTCATGTGAAAAAGCTCACGGACACGAGGTCATTTGAACTGCATTACTGTTCTGCGCAGCTGGGAATCGGTAACCGAATGCTCTCCATTGTTCGTATTGAATTTCTGCATAGTTGACAAGAATTGCCACTGCAGTAGTTTTTTCTTTGCTCTGACAGAAATAAAATACACACATTTAAATTTCAAGTCTTTGAAAGCACGTTCTTGCATCGATAATTTACATATAAATGTTTCTATTATCGAGTACTCCATACACTTTATGGACAGACATATAAGTGCACCATAAAAATCAAAATTACCTGTTGAAGCTGAATATTTTAATTGAACAATAAAAATGCTTAGCTTTTCTTACCATTATTTATTTGCTTGCGGTATTAAAAAAAAAAAAGTTTTCGCTTTAAGATTGAAAAAGTGTATTCTGAAGAGATTATTTATTCGTATTCGTTGATTAGATTTGAAATTTTAAAAATATATTTGACATATATGCATTCATAAGTTCGAAATAATTGTATCGCGGATTGATTTCCAAAAATTCATGATATAAAACACAAATTTTTAGTATTTTTAAATTTTTATTCAATTTTACGTTATTGTTAATCACTAAGCGTCAATTTAATTTTGTTTTGTTTAATTGATTATAATATAATCAATAGAGCCACGTGGCTGAGACGATTAAGAATCATAATATCTAATATGGATTAGAAAAGCCTAAAACATCAATGTCTTTTAATAGATTGCCATAAGTTTGAAAGAAAAGATTAGTTTTCTATTTTACACTGTAATTCACAATGTTTATATAATGATAAGCATAATATTTTTATGATATATTGTTTATAAATATTTTATACTTACACATGCATTTTAAAATGTTAGTGCGTGCTTTATTAATTTTATGAAAATTAATTTTAGTAATAATGAATAAATTTATTTATAGTGAATTTGATGATCAATAAAATTATCCGAATAAGCAAAAGCATATTTCATGGAATAATTATAAGGTATCGTTAAAGATAATAACCAAAAGGTTATAATTAAGGTTACTTGGTCTTAAGAACTATAACAAACGAAAAGAGCATAAGAATAAATTTTATATGTTTGATCTTCTTGCTTGTTAACTTAAAATGTCTGCCTGTTAAGACTTTTTACACGCATTTTCGGTTTATTTTTATTTTCACGTTAGTATAAACTGCGGCATGAGCAAGCGGTTTCATATATAATCGTACGCACAAAAAGAACGTACTTTGATCGTAAAAAATTTTTTAAAACCGTCGTAGCCCACCTCAAATCAGCCACAATTTAAATTGTAACTCGAAAACTTTCACGTTTCCATGATTTATCAAATCAGATCGCGTTTCTTGCGTGCTTCCACGAGACTATCGAGACAAGTGTGACTGCTTATCCGATGAAATATTCTTAAACTACTAATGAATTTTAATAATGTTGTTTAATAATTTATCGTTATTTCATTCAAAGATATATCAATTTTATGCCCGATTGACGATTTTCTAATTTGTTCCTTCCTTACTTTCTCGAGTTCTATCATATTTTAACCAATGAATGTGTAATATATATGTTATAGAAAGGTTTATCTTATTGTTCTTTCTTAGAAAATGGTGTAACAAGTAGTACAACTTTCTTTATCAGATGCAGTAATAAAGCATGGAAGATTATTTTTTGTACTAATGGTTATGCGACAGTTTATCATTTTCACTTGTAAATGTAATAACCAAATTTACATAGAAAGTTAATAGAAAAAGAAAATTAAATTATACAGCCTGCAAGATGTTTTCTAGAATAACTCATAAGGCCTCATTTTCATTATTTAAAAATTAATTATATTTTACTATCATCTCGACTACGTTTCCGTTTAAATATTTTGAATCAATGAATTTGTCTCCTTAGACTGAAAAAATTATAAAATAAAAAAAAAATTTTCATTATTTTTCTATTAAAGAATTCTAAATTCTTTAATAATTATTTTCCCGTCATTTTCATAATTACATTGATGATTATTAAAAAAGGTTCAACCAATATTCGTATTTCTAACTGTAATACTTGAATTTTTTAGAGCTTAAAAGAACGTCAAGCATTCATAAATCAATGGTTATCTCAATTACTATTTCAAAAGTAAATTTGTAAACCGTATTTTAAGACATTAAGATTTTATCTATTTACACTGTAATAATAATAATTAAATTAATACTGATATGTGTGTGGTATTTCAGGTTATAAATGAAGATTGACAATCTTGGACCTCGTCTAATAAAACGTAAAATTACGCAATTAAAATATTCAATTACGAGTTCTTAAATATCCGAATAAACTCAATACTTTATCAATTAATAATATAAATATTGAGTTTTCAGAAATATGCTGATTTGTGACCATATATGGAATTTTTGTTAAGAAAATTATCAATTATCCAAATTCCAATCCAAATTCCAAATATACTGATAAAATATGAATGTTAAAAATACTTTATCCGTACACCATAGAGTAATCATTGACATAATTATAAATTAAGATTATGATATCAGTATAGCCATACACGTAATATGTAATATTACGTTTTAATTATCGTCTTTGAAATGTTTTATACACTTATATATCTTATATTTAATATATTTATAATTTTTAAGCAAATAAAGAATAAAACTACGCTTTAATAGTTAAATGGCTTAAAATAATGAAGAAGAAGAAAGCAGAAGGAATCTTATGCAGTTTAGAGGTTTCGGAATTTGCAAAGAATAGTTGAATACTAAATTGAGAAATGGAAGGGAGAACGTTCCATTTGTTACATAGTTACCAACTACCAAGGTAATGGTAGGAAGTAAACATGTCGATGCACATCTCTACACATTCAAATAGGTGTGCAGTCCAAGTTTACTTGAACGTAAGTTGCGATGAACGCAAATTATATTCTCATTTTTTAAATAAGATTATATTTACAAGAATTATATATATATATATATATATATATATATATATATATATATATACATAAGTTTTCAAATTCTATAAAATTCATATTTATTATTATTGAAACTCATAAATTGAAATTAAAAAAAAATCTATTATTAATTTATTGCGTCAAATTGACATTACAATAACGAATAATGATTACTTTTCAATTCTTCGGTTTCTATAGTTTCATAGCCACTATTAGCAAAGCTTGTTGGGTCACTAATATTCCGTGCCACGCCTTATTTCTATTTTAAATACTTTTGAATGGATATGCTGTGACTATGTGGGGTTAAGAGAACTGTGTATGAATATTGTTGATTGAAGACATTTCTTAGGTAAACTGTTTATTTAATGAATTAGAAAATAATTCCTTGAAACTTAATGTCTTTACAATTGCATATGTGTAGGATTGTATTAATATATATCTGTTAGCGTCGATAGAATTACAAATGTTGTCAATAAATTTAATGTTATTTCATTTCAATGCCATCAAGTATAGGTACAAAATTCATTTTTCACATTCTTTATATCGGATTTTTATATCTTTTTTTTCTACAAGCACAAATTGAAATATCTCAGTCCTAATAACTTGTTAATAATAAATGCGGGGCTTGAGATGAAACTTTACAAGCTTTTGTCTTACAATTATCTTATCCCTGCCCAAGTAGTTAGAAATAAAGAGTGCCGTACGTAGGCTCAAATGTGCATGCGCAGAAGCCGCAATAACAACAGGTGAGCGAGTTCCGCGTAGTGGATTGGAAAGGGCGTGGAATAAATCAGCTGACGTGTACGCGTCGAGGTATATTGTCCATCCTGTAGTCTCTCTTGTTCCCTCCCACTCTCTATCTTCTCCCCCACTCCTCCTTTCCCGTTCCACTGATAAAATCTTCTTTCGGATGTAAAGCGAGCTAAGGAGGAAGGCTTAGAAATACGCCACGCGAGGGACGACGAGCCGAGAGGATAGGAATGCTGGAATACGGAATGACATCCGGCTGTAGCAGAGTCTCGCGAGAGAGGGAGAATTCAAAGCGAGTGTACACTTCTCTCGCAGGACATTCCCCGTGTTTTTTCAAGGGAGTGGGTAGGGATAAGCGAGGAATGCTTAGCTGGAAATGTAAGGCATTGTGTTTGTAGGGAGTATTCCGGAGTACTCGACTACATGATCTCGTGTTGCGGATGAATCAATGATGGCGAGGGCTGAATAAGACTCAACTTTAATTTGATTTTGAGCCTCCTCGACTACCGTAGTACTGGTCAGGGTCTTACTGATTTATGCTTTCAATATCACGATTTATTTTCTTGATCTCGTTACATCTCCATTACGAATGTTCAGATTTAATAATTTCACGCGTGACCAAGTTGACATTGATTTACTCACACATTGAATAACAAACGTTACCAATGTAGCGATTTATTTTTATTGCGACTATCGAGAGGAAAAGAATTATTTTACTTTTTGTAATAAATTATCGCTATTATCGAGGACCATAAGTATCAAATTACATTTTCACTTTGATCAAAGCTTGAAATAAACAAATTCTGTTATCAAACCTCAAATTTGAATATTTTTTAATAATTGATTTTTAAATAGAGAATTCCTACGTTATGCCTTAGACTTACGCTGTAACATAATTAGGTATAACGAGAGTTGCTGAAATCTTACTAGTTAAGAGGAAAGTGTCCCGATGTAGCCGTACAAAAGTATAAGAATCAGATGTGCCCTACACTGTAATGGCAGTGCGTCAAAAGTGGGGATTTTAATTTATAAATGCTTGAGACGGTTAAAGAAGATTTCGTATAGATTCTTCAACTTAACTTTAAACTGATTTTCATTGTTAATTAAAATTTTTCTACCGTCACGCTATCAATACAATCAAAAATATTGAATTTTTATAACGAAAATGAGTAGCAGTCCCATTAAGATAAGTGAAGCTGGTAAAAGGGATGAGTAGAAATAAATTTCGATCGAATGAATGGACGTTGTTGAAAAACATGGCTAACCGAGAGCTAAAAATGAATGACCAACAGAAGTCGATGCAGCGAAATAAAATGATAGAAGCGCCTCTGTTTTGTCTCATACGTAAGCAAGAGCGGAATATGTCGGAGAGATAAAGATAGATAGATATGGAGAGATAGAGAGAGATAGTGAGAGAGTGAGAGAGAGAGAGAGAGAGAGAGACGTTCCGTTCTAATTATCATGCACTCTTTCAATGACCCCGAGGCTCACACCCGCAGCGTGAGCACTTGAATGCGAGCCGTTTACCATTGACCGCGAACTGTCCGTTGCATCCAGCGAGCACGAGATGCGCACACAACCGGGGATAAGTAGTTTCCCTTTCAAAGAAAGTTACAAGATGCGGATGCGTTGGGTGAAATTCCGTGGCGATAAAAGCCGTTGGCTTTACACGTCTCTCTGTCACGGAGCCTGATTGGCACTTGGCTCGGGCTTAATCAGCTGCTGATTATTAACAGTTGATAATGAATAAAATCTTATTAGGAGGGGAATGCTCGACTTGGGCTACCTGGCTACTTGGATTTTGATTGCGTGCCCGCGCAAACAAATCTATCCTAGGCTTATTAAGCTCCGAGCGATGCTAGCTCGATGTTCGTTTCCATTTCAAAAACGTGAAAGTCTCGATTCGAGTAAACGATGCTTAGTATTATTTCCAGCGACTCGACTAACTATAATTTCCGGTAATTCTACTTTAAAATAAATTATATTGGGAAAGCCGGTTGTAAAAATGTGCTGCTGGCGTTTCATTTGTTCGAGCCGTGCCAGTTAACATTGTCGTGATTAAAATGAGCTTTATGAGATAGCGATTATCAAGGCTATCGATAGGAAAGATTTAATTTTGAAAAATATGACAATGGGTAAAGTGGGAGAAAGACTAGGAAGGAGGATGCGCACATCCGTTATTTTACGTATTATACGCTTCCACTGCGCACTCTTTCGATTCATCGTAAGTTATAATAGCGGATTTTCAATTACCGCATTGTTAAATGATTAGTTGAGCTCCTGTGTACTAAATAACTTTCGCATAGCAGATTTTCTAAAATTAGAAAAAAATTTAATTGAAATTCCACGTTATTTACTAATCGCATTCGATAAATCTAGTTAACCGAAGAATTCATGTCAAGAGCAACTCTCTTCTTTGCTTTCAATTCAGCAGAGATTTTAGGGTGAAGTGTATCAATAACAAAATAACTGCACTGCTGCATAATTATTATCAGAGTAAGATATTAATTGATTATACATAATTAACGAGCTGAGCTCGGTCCGCTATAAATCTGAAAAATTGTTAAAAAATTACGTAGAGGCAGGGCGCTCGCGTATATCCCCGCTTTCGCTTATACGTCCGATCTTTGCGAATTAAATTCAAAGTCACGAAAATTACTTACGATATACTTGTGCAATTATTCCCATCACAACTAGCGTTCGGACTGAAATGAAAAATTCATGGCACAATTAGCTGTCTCTATTCTAAATGTTAAAATCCGCTCCAATTGCAAGGCAAATATCATACTATAAGCGAAAGTTTCATCGCATTGTGATTATTCTCAATGAATAAAGAACATATCTGGCATGCTCGTTTCACCTTAACGAACATCGAGAAAAGCACTAAAGGGAATGCATCGACGAACACAAACGACTCCGGGAATAGAGAGAATCTCGCGATCTGCTCTGCGCCAGGAACATCCGCTCGCCTGCATAACTAAGAGACGGTAACTTGGAAGGGATTAGAACGTCGTGAAAATGCTCTCGGCCGTGCATCGCGCAGCCATGACGTTGACGAAGCGCAGATATTATTCTCAAGGATGCGCGTCTTAATTGCGGCAGCACATCTTCATTCGCGGCTGAACTTTCAATTGCGTACTGCCGGCGGCGTAAAAGTGGCCAGCGGCTCGTAAATTACTTTTAACAAACGATTAATATTCATCCGATACCGAATGACGTTCGACCTAATCAGTGCGCTGACGCTGATTATGACGATTGAGCACCGCCCGGGATGATTTACCGATGCATTTAAGGACCTGAGAGAGCTTGCTTGGTACGTTCGTGAGGTGCCGCGGTAAGGTTCTTTATTTTTCTTTTGTTTTTGTTTTCTATTGACCTTCGTCGCGTTAACGAATGATTTAAGAAATCGAGCGAATTTTTACGACGATGTAAGAGAAGTGTTGATATGCCCCATATGGGGCTGTATTGGTTGGTAAGTTACACGGATACTTATATTTTTGTGTGTGTGTGTTTGTGTGTGTAACAAATTTAAATGTGGATTGATCTTGCGAAGGAATGAAACAGCTCAGCCTATTGAGCGATAAACGAGTTATTTTTTGTGCACAACTTTTCCTTTGCATTTCGGCTGAATCCCAAAGGAACTTCATTCGAACGATCATCATCGATCGTGGGATCGTGGTTCGAATAAATTACAAGTTCCTCACCCTACATAATTTCATCAACTTTAAATTTAAATTTAATTCTACACAATTTTATTCATTTACTTGTTTTATGAATTTAAAATGTTTTCTTTACTTAATTTGAAAGAGACAATTCATAAAGGTAATATTTATGTTTGGAAATAAACCTACTGTTACAGTCCATAAATACAATATGAAAATTATCGGTAATGTATTAGCGAATGTATAATTACTTTTTTCTCTGTATAATTGCTACCCAATATAGTGTGCAATTACTATCCAGAAAAATATCGTTTATTACCTAAATATAATACTACCGACGC
This sequence comes from Ceratosolen solmsi marchali, assembly GCF_000503995.2. Classification (NCBI taxonomy): domain Eukaryota; kingdom Metazoa; phylum Arthropoda; class Insecta; order Hymenoptera; family Agaonidae; genus Ceratosolen; species Ceratosolen solmsi. The sequence continues at coordinate 6,647,323 of NW_011948416.1, read as the reverse complement.
AGCCTATATAAACGGTCACACTCTAGCGGTTATACATATAAACAATCTTCTTTCAACGAAATGACTGAAATCATTGCAAATTAATTCTAAAAGAATATTACATTATGTAAAATGCTTAAGCATTTATAAGGTGAATTTAAAGTGAATATCTCTTTCTGTAGTGCATAGAAATTGACTACATTACAGTTAATTTATATTTATTTATCAACTCTCGTGTCATTTGAATTTTATTTTTAAACACTTTACGCAATAAACAATAAATTTGCCCGCGATGAGCCTTAAAGCGATGAACCAGCCTAAGGACAATGTAATATAATTTTTTAAATACAAATTTTTTATATTGATGCAAATGCACAAACAGCACATTTTCGTTTATAAAAATATTTTAAGATGAAATCGATTTATGCCCCCCCCCTCTCTCTCTCTCTCTCTCTCTCTCTCTCAGGATAAAAAATATTTATGTTAATGATGGTAAGGTATTTAGAATTATAAAGAAATTAATTTATATTTTAAATTAATTCATATTGCGGTGTATTTGTTACTTTAATTTTTAATACTTTGTTTAAAATATGATTGATAAATATTATTTATTTAATGAAATATTGAATAATTGTTTTTTCAAAGGCCAATTGCCAATTCCAATCCCAATCTTTCCACAACAAACTTTTCCTTTAATAATTTATTTCATCGACTTATGCTAAATATAGCTTTCGATTAAGATATGATGCTTCTTTAAAATTACAATACTTTACTACTAAAATGACGACTTGTCTGTATTTTCAGCTCGTATTCTATTTCCTTTTATCAAAAGAAAAGACTAAACCAAACCTAATAAAAACAATGCATATTAATATATGTTTCCATAATATTAATATCAATGTCAGCAATACCATTTGTCTCTATTATTACTGGCTTTCGTATCTTGTATAAAACACCTTCGCTGGCCAATTATGAAAACGATCGACCACCACCCGAATCTCATATCATCCCGATAAATTCGCGTATATTTAAAGGCCTGAGAGTCACTGGCAGTGATGTGCAGGAGGCGACAACCAGAAGGCGCCAAGTGAAGCATGCAAAAATACAAACGATGAACGGAATCCTCAACGGGGAAAAATGGAGGGCAAGCACGGGAAAATTCATCGGACGAGTTGGCCCGACTCCTAACCGAACGTTAACTCGAAAACGAAGATGCATCCAACGGACTTCTGAAATACCTGCAACCAGTCGAGCCTGTCAAATACCTCTCTGCCATTTCCATGTGTCGAGCCGATCGTGCCGTTCGCGGGCAAGATGTGCCCGATATATCGAAGATCGTTATCTCGTGCGTTCGGTTGCAGGACTAACGGAGCGCCCGAGCCTGGAATGCCGTTACCGTGAAAAATTACTTTGGCCGGGAAGTGCGGAGGGCGCTTCGTTAGGGGCGTCTCTATTATGTCTGGAAATTGGAATGAGCTGTGCTGTTAAAATTTCGGGATTTTTGTTGGGGCGCCGGGGCCCTGTATCGTTGTTTGGATAAACTGTGCTGTAAAGGGGAACTACTATTTGTTTTTTTTTCCGTGGGTAAAATTGAAAAGATAAAAGCATTTTGAGACGACGCTAAAAGCTGCGAAAATAATAAGGAAAATGGAAAGAATTAAATACTACTTTGATGTTGAAATGCTAGGTATTGGAATAGGATGACGATGATTTTGCATAGCTAAAAAGTAGTATCACTGTCCGCTTTCCCCTCTGTAAATCTTCAAATATTAAATTGCTTATAACTTTTTAGAAGGCCGTATAAGTATTCCGCAGGTTAAGAGACAAGCACACCTACACACATGGGAAAACAATCATCCTATAGAAAATTGAATTCTATAGCCGCAAGAGAAATTTCGTTCGAAATAGAAATAGAAATTGAAAGCAATTTGTTTTTTGAAAAAGGTAATTGACTTCAAGTAAAATAGTTTTTGTTCTAGGGTGAGGGATTCCATTGCAGCAAACGTCCTTTACTGATTGAAGCAAACAGCATTTACCTCTCGCAAAATTCATGTATAGTAGGAGGAGCTCATAGCCTTTGATAAAAGTCCGGAATATCGAAATAAATTAAAAATTTGAGATTTGTATTTTCAGAACTCTTTTTAGTGAAAACTGAAATATTTAAAAGTATATAACCCAGTGAAGTCATTGATTACGATGACTATCAATTGGCCAGTCACCAACATCGTAGTGGACTATGGTGTCCTAACGATGGCATAAAATAATATCTAGGAATTAAGAGCTAGAAGATGGAATCCAGAAAGAAAAATAGATAATTTATGCGATTACAACTGATATGGGTGATAAAATACATCTTCTTGGATGTTTGTGTGAATGGTATAAAACAAACAGGCGAAAACAACCTCGCTTGGAATAATTTGTATTATTTTCCTGCTACTGTATCGGCACACATTTCTTACATATGCTGAGTCCATATGCCTTCTTTTATCTGAATACTATTTTTTTTACCTTAATTTGCAATTACCTCTGCCATTTTTATTATTACAATAACATAGTGATTGAAAGTAAATGCCTATTTTACCGACAATGTAAGTCGTAAGCTTTTAATAATATTTTCACGATCTATATGACATTTATGTTGGCAAATTAATACAAAACTCAATATGACAGGGTGCAATGCTAAAGGACCAGGTAAAAATTACAAACCAGAAAAAGTATTTTATTTCAATGGCCCAAGTCCATGTGTACGTTCAATTACAAATTTAACACGCAAAAATTGTTTCAATGATATACAAGAAATATAGTTTTTCCGATAAAATATCATTAGGATTCATTGCCTCCACCCCATCCCCCACCCCCACTCCGAGATGCATTGGATCGTAAAGACTTTTTATCTCTTAAGCATGCACTGCATATAAAAGCAAAAAGGAAACGAAGAAAATGCGTGCGCGCATGCGTATGTGTGCACAGGTTCATTTATCTCTGACCTATCCCAATTCTGTTTTATCTGCGGGAAACGATTAACGGTGAACTATATTTAGAGGCGGCCAGCGCAAGAAAATTCTCTCTGATGTACGATGTAGGTGTACGAACTGCAACATACGACGCGACGAACGAACGTAGAAAGGGCGATATAGAGAGAGATAGACTGAGAGAGAGAGAGAGAGAGAGAGAGAGAGAGAGTGAATGAGTGAGTGAGAGTGAGTGAGCGGAAAGGGGGAAGCGAGGTAGAGATGGAGAGGGTGGCACGGTCGTTGCAAAACTTGAATCAGCAGCGACCTTCATAACTCAAAACCCGCTCGCCCTCGCCTCATGGTACAGCCTGACCGGACTTTGACAAATGACTAATAGAAATTCTTGATATCGGACGTTTTATTTGTATTCATGATGAATAAGACAATTAGCGACTTTAAAAAATACTTGATTAAAATTTCACCTCCGCGCGAACTTTTTTTCTGCTGCTGTGCGTGTATTACCGAGCAAGCGGTTAGGAATTATAAATAACGATGATTCAGTGATGAATTTATGATATCAATTTAAAGGGCACAATTGTTTTTAATTTCATTGAGCTTGATTGAAAGTTATTTAAGTATTTAGCTTATGACTTTCCCGCGGAATACTTATATTTTATAATTAAACAAGTGGTTTTTTATTTTGTGAGAATTACTCTTGTTAGATTAATTATATACGCTGCTATTTCATCTAGGTTTTATGAACCTTTTTTTAAGCGAATTACGTATTATTGATCATTAATAACAGCCGACTATAGATTCTAAAGTACTTTCTGTGTTAAAATTATAATTAAATGGTTCTAATTGACTAACTAATTTCTAATATACAAATATATTTATAAAAATAATTTAAATTCTATTAAAAATAATTCGATTGTGTACTTTAGCAATCAAGGGGTTAAAGCTTATTGATTAACGAGTTAATATTCTGCAGGACTTTTCCCAAAATGCCATGTTTCCTTTTATACCTGGAATTACTTAAAGATATAAAGTAAAAAAAATTAATTTTAATATTCGTTTGATTAATATTATTGTAAGAAATAAGACCTCACCTTATTTTATACAATAATTCATACAATTACTTATTCAATTGATCACACTATCGCTTAATGCTTCGACAACATATGTGTATTAGCTTTTATTTAAATTATGGAAAGCCTAATAATGCCCGCATTGCTTTATTCCCAAATTGTTATCATAAAACTGCAGTTATAGCAGTAGTCGAGCCCCTAATTCACAGGGATTTTTTTACGAAATCATCCAAACACATATTGACACATTTGGATTATACGTCAAAACATTAACGAAATTATTTCGAAACTGCAATAATAAAAACAAATCATTTTTAATTTATCGATAGAAATGAGAGAGAGAGAGAGAGAGAGAGAGAGAGAGAGAGAGAAAGAGCGCTAGAGCTTATTTCGTAATCAACTTTAATAACGTAAAATTGCCTTAAAAACGTAAAGTTTTCATTAACCAAGCCATTTGTAAACTATTAAAACCAACGGATTCCAATAAAAGGCAAGTAAATCAAATTTCTCATCTCGGTATGCTATTTTGCTCGTCTTCGTCGCGTTTTTGCGCAGCCGCAAATGCCGCCTTTAACTACATTTCCCGGAACTTAATATTCAAGGCAGCCTGACTTCCAGGAACGTATCCGCGCAAGTACAGCGATGATCCTATACGAGGCGCTCGAGCGCCAGTTCAAAAACTAACGCGAAAGTTCCAACGAAACTCCAGGAGCTCCATCCCATCGCTTCCTTTTTCAGTCACCTTTTTGCCTCCGGGCAATTCGATTCTCATTTTTTATTCACTGGAGGCGATAATTAAGCACTCGGTGCACGAAATCTGCGAGGGAGGAAATGTCTATTTGATTTGGAAAATATGACGTACGTTTGGCCGGGTTATGGCCGAGCATTGATTATTTATATCAATACGCGTGTACCAACGATGTTGTTTACGCGAGGCTTTGGCCAACAATGAAAAAAACATTCAATATTTTGCCAAATTGTTTCGAAATTACTTTACCTTGCATTATCAATAGTCTTTATCTTTGCTCTACTCGATGTAGCGCTTGATTATTTTATTTTTGCTATTAGTTAGAAAGGGGAATATTAATAGATCGACGATATTGTTGAAGGTTTTTTTTTCACTGAGCAAAAATACCGAACACTAATTATGATGGTTTTAGAAACTCTGTGTATAAGAATAGCTATTATAATCGAACATAGGCGTAAAAAAACTTTAAACAACAAATGTGGCACGCGCGCACCCATAAGAAAACCATACACGCACACACCAATGTGCAACGTGGAATCTATTTCATAATTTGTCATCGCTGTGTGCTAATGCTAATTCTTAAGTAGACCATTGTTTAAAATTAATCATAGTGTATATACCTTACGTTCGATAGAGAATATAAATTGATTTTCTAACTGTCATTATTATAATCTTTACAATTGCTTCTTAATTTCATTGATTAAATAACGTTCAATTAGTTTGTGCATACCCATGTATATAGTTTATAAAGTTACTATGGCTGGTCATTGTACTTTACGTATTGAATGTTTTATAAACTGTTGTCATTTTACAATTTACTATTACAATTCGCACTGAAACGAAAAGCTGACGATATTACATAACATTTATTTACGTTGATTATAAATGTCAGCGATGATATACAATGGATAAAACATGCAGCGATCGGCGTATGACGAAATCCGAAAGCTGGTTACGATGTTTACAATAAACGTAACATAAAGAAAATTCACATGCTGTATCCAGGGATAATACAATCCTGTTAATAGCACTTCAACGTCATCCGCGATAAATCAATGTAAGGAACGACGAACGTGAGAAAAGGAAGAACTGATGGTGTTAAACCACCCTAAAAAGAAAGAGATCGCGAAAGCACGGTTCGAGCTGGGCAACACGAGGTAACGCGAGAGAGAAGAAACGGAGGGCTCTAAAATGACGGACCGAAGAAGAAGAAGAAGAAGAAGAAGAAGAAGAAGAAGAAGCAGAAGAAGAAGGAGCGAGAGAGTGTGAGGGGGGGGGGTGAAGTTCACGCAGCACTCCGGAACCGGAGACGATGCATATGACACGATCTCGCGCGCAAGACCCAGAGTTCGCCTCCATTCCACATTCTCATTCTTCTCGCCTCGTATCGCCTTCACCCTCCCGCCCCTCCCCTGCCCAACGACTAGCTACCTCTTCTATAGCTGGCTTAGTTCTTTCTTTTTTAACGTTCTTTTTCCGTCTCGTACGCGACGTCGTAGTCACACATCCGCCCGTACGCAGCTGCGAGCGCGAGTTTCGATTTTCATCGCGCTTGGCTAGAACTCGGGAGTGCGCCCCTCCCTCTTCGCCCTTTGATTTTATATTTATTTACGCGGCCAGTAGTGCGCTGGCGACCGACCGATAGTTTTATGGTAGTTTGTTATTAAAGTGAGATGGCTTTCGAGAATCACGGCTCGGCCAAGACGCTTCTTTGTGTGATTGCTGGACTGACTTGGGACTGAGCCGGGAGATCTCCGTCTGCCATGTAAATTTAGGACGAGAGTCTGATACTCATAATGATATTAAAAATAAAATTTAACCCTTTCTCCTGGGATTTTCAATATATTTTTTTTTCTGTATTTGTAACCCAACAAACCGACGTTCCTCTTGTTTTTAAAAGTTTCGTTGGATAAAGGCTGCCCCTTTATAGAAAGACATTTTATAGTTGTAGTTCTTAAATATCGATCGACTAACACAAAGCAAGAATCCTAGAGGAATACTCGTACGAGTGTGCGAATATCCATACAAGTGGATGGATGAACCTTGGAGGTTATCGATGTAGGAGACGCTAGGCGGTCCTATTCGAATCTGAAAATAAGACGCGAGTGCACAAATAATAGAAGGCGAAAAATTCAAGATACAAAGCTCTAGCTGAAAGGAATCCGTGGAAAGTATATACTAGCTATTTTCCACATTGGATAATGAAAATGAGCATCGGTAGCGGCATTGAAAGTTTCACGTATTTTATGTTGTAATTGAAACTCGATAGGATTGCTCCACTGATTCGATAAGAGATTCGGACCATTTGACTCCAACATTTTCCGAATAAACTATTGTCGTATTATTTGTATTTTTAAACGTGACCGATTGTAATATTACTGAGGAATAAATACGGCAACTACTGAATCTTTCAAGAAAAAGCTGAAAGTGACTATCAACTTCGCCATCACTGATTTCTAATACACAAGTCATAACTAATTTCATTCGGTATTTAACAACAGAAATAGCACTTGTGAATACATTTCATATATTGCGAATGGCAGTATGAAATTATCAATGATGCCGTGTATCGATAACAATAGCTATGTATCTTTCGAATCGTGTATCGTTTAACATATTTTCTATAAGATCCTTTCAGAATACAAGTAGCATTGATTATCGCAGTTCGATGCAAAGTTATAAAAGTGGCTTATCATGTAAGAACAGATCGAGACTTATTCAAAGACAATTTAATGTACAAGACTATATTGACAAATGAATGTTCCGTTATCATTAAGATGTACGGTCGTTATCTAACTTTTCTTTTTAAAATGATAGCCATCGCTTGGTTTATTCGAATTTTTCTAATATTATTCTTCTCTAATTGTATTTAGTGCCTTAAACAAAAACAAAGAAAAAAACAACAAAAAAACGGCGCTTTACAAAGTCACATACAAAAATGCACTGAAGAGCATTTTTATTTAGTTATTATGATGGAAAGCCACTGCAAAGTTCTTATTTAACGTATAGCGATAAATTTGCATATGCTTAATAAGTTTAGAACGACGTATACATACTTCCTAGGTAACTCATATGATAATATTGTTGTCGTGCTTTGATTGGTTGAACGTAAAAAAGTTATTTATAAAAAATGAAGAAAAATTAATGTTAAAATTGAATGTTTACAACAAAAAAACCGCAGGTTAATTTAAATGCTTCTTATGAAAATAAAAAAAAAAAAAAAAAAAAAACAAGAAAGATAGAAAAAAGAATTCTTAATCAAAGCATGATAAGTATTAAAAAGTGGAGAAAAAAAACAAACAAACATAATCAAATAAAAAAGAGAAAACGAACGAATTACGTCGTCTCTTTCTTCAAACGAAATATTCATTTAATTCCAATAACCTTTATAACAACACGAGCATACGTATCAAGTCAGAACAATAAAAAAGAATCTGCATAACTTGTAAACTCGTGACAGTAAGCCCGCTTTATCAAAATTCTCATCAACCACAAAAGACACCTAATTATAAACGTATATATAATTCACAAGAAGAGTATATCTCTGCTAAAGCAGTAAATAAGCAAGAATTAAAATAAGGCGCGCTATTGTAAACGACAAGATACAATAATAACGTGAGATTATTCCAAGTCCATAAGCGGTCCATAAGCGAGCGCGTGTTCCAAATTAAAATTTAATGGAAAAATAACGATCGACGCACTTTCGTCGCCTGCGCCTGGTAATGCCGAATCATTCGACAAATACCCGTGAATGCTTCAAGTGCTAATTAACGAGCGGCTAAGAAAATGTCGTGCTTCAGGGATGGCGCATTAAATAATGAAGTATCGAAGGTGCTGATATCCAATCAGGGGCTTCGGAGTGATGCGCGCGCAGATGAGAATCTTACGAGTTGGCTGTTAAAGTTGGTCGGGATTCTTAAGAAAGTCATTTTTCACGGCGGCAAGGCCCGAACGCCGCCACGGAGATCGGCAGCACACAGGACGTCGGATGGAGTGCGAGCGAGAGGGACGAACCGGTCCCGGTGTGCCGTCCTCCCGGAGATTAGCCCGAGGGGCCGATGTGGCACATGTGCATCGTCGCGGACTCCCGGAGTCGCCTGGAGCGGGAGGGAAGTCTTCTCGCGGCTGATCTCCGTTTTTCTCCTCTTTCTGTTTCGCTGTCCCCTTACAAGTTCCCCTCCCCACGCGCTCGTCACCCCAATCCGGCTCTGTCGCATTATTTTGAGGGAGAGTGGAGCGAAAAGAGCCAAGTGCACTTTGAGCGTGAAATTGGATGAAGCCGAAGTGTTACTTTGAATTGGCGGTGACGATAACGCGAATGTTTATTCGAGACTTCCATTCATGGAAGGCTTTCTCGATGCGTTAAGAGTGGGAATTTCGAGTATGATTATTTCAAATTGATTTGCATGAAATTGGTGTTTTATATGAATAAGGGGACGGGGTGGTGGTGAAAGGAGGGGGTAGAGAAGTGAAAATTTGATGTTACATATTGCTTCTTAGGAATAGCTTGAGAAACATTGGCTCTTATATGAAGAACGTATTGAAAATTAATTAAAATTATTAGTTTATACGCAATTAGAAATATTTATATATTATTAAGCTGTTGTTTAATATTTTTAAAATACCCGCTTTTATTGGTAATACGGATCAAGCTGATGTGTCTTTGTCGATTGAATTTCGTGAAAACGCTATTTATCGAGATGACCAAGTAATTTATGAAAATTGTAAAAAATTCTATAACTGCGATGTATTTGTATCGTTAAAGTTTACTTACATACCATTTGAACGATCTTCTTCATTATTATAAATAATAATTATTATTAATAACAATTAATAGGTGAGCGTAAAAATTAATTTATCCGATGCTTGATATTGATTGTTTTCTATAAATCTGCGACTAGTGTATCAAAACTTATTTCATTAAAAAAGAAATCGAGATATGATATAATTTCAAATTTAATTTAAAACTAAATCTTGTCATACATATTTCCTCTCTCAAAACAACCAGTATATATCAATATATTATGATTCTCGTGATATGATTCGAAGTGTCAATGTGCGCGTGAGTAAATGAGAGTCGGGCGTCAGAACACGCAGAGACAATCTCAAAACACATTTACATTCAAACATATACATACATAAACGCGAGAAATGATAAAAGAAGAAAAAATTAAAAAACTACGTAGCTCAAAGAGTTTGCATGATGGACAAGGCAGAGACATTAAGAAACAGAATGAGTAACTGAATAAGATAGATAGAGATAGGGAGAGTGAGAGGGAGGGATCGAGAGAGATAGAGATAGAGAGAGATAGAGAGAGAGAGAGAGAGAGAGAGAAGAGAGAATGAAAGCAACTATACACAAGCAAAGAGGACAAAAGGTTGGAAGATACTTTGCAATACACAGGGTCTCACTCACTTCTCTTTCCCTCTTTTCTCTCTTTCTTTCTTGCTCTCTCTCTCTCTCTCTCTCGCTCTCTCTTTGTCTTTCTCAATCTCTTTCCCGCTCTTGTGCATATTGGCTTGGCGAAACACGTTCCGGAATCTCGGGGAGGGATCGCGCGTCGCATCCAATTTGTTATTACGCTCGGTTACGCATCAGGCATAGCGATATGCGCTGGGCTCGCACGCGGCTGTTTGCCACATATAGTGGAAGCGAAAAGGCGAAAAGCAGACGAAAAAGAGAGAGATAGAGTGAGAGAAAGTAGAAAAAAGAGTATGCGCGAGGGAGTGAGAATGGTAGAGATATAGATAAAAGGATCGAGAGGCTCGACGAAACGATCGATAACGGCGAGATGATCGATGCCCCCAAGGTGCCGTACACACGACTGGATGCGCTTCGTTGTGACATGAATACACATGAAGACGACATTTGCGTAGTATCGTGATCTGAAGATGCTCTGATTTATCAAAGCTTTTTTCACAACTTTCCGAAAAAATGGACAATAGCGCGTGTTCGTCTCATTTAAATTTTAAAGGACAAGTCTGCATCGTTTGTAGAATAGGCATGCAGTTAGTCTAAAAGGCTATTTCGTTTAATGTGTTAAATGTATATTTATTTACTGCCAAATTGGTTAGGAAAAACTTCTTTTTACAATTGTAAAATTTTACTATATTTAATAATCATCCAATTACGTTTTATAAAATTCTGTTATAATATATGTCTGTATTTATATAGCATATGCTTATCTTACAAATCAAAAGCCAATTAATTAATGATTTAAGAATTTCAGTATTTTATAGTAATAAAATAATTCTATAATATTAAAATATATTATAATATTGTATACTATGGTTAAACGAATGTAATAAGCAACTAGTTTAAAATGATTTTATTCGCAAGGAAGAGTAAACACTGTACAGAGACTCTATTTACCCACACATACATATATCTGCTATATAATAAGTAGTAACATTATGCACAGATATCAGTGCGAAATTCAACATACAAGTACTTCAACACTTTTGTTACTATAAGACAATAACAACTACTAAATTTTCAACCTATGGGTCCTAATTTTTACCCCTGGACATTCTATTTTACATTCTAATTTTACATCTGAAAATATTATTGCTCATTTTTATCTCACGATCTCACGCGACAATAGTGCCCGGCAATGTGCTCGACGAAATGTATGTTTGGTATAATTTTACTTTCGCTGAACAATCCCGACTCTTACACAACTTTAAATCAGGTCCAAGCCAGAAAATCAACAGTGCGAGAAGTCGAAACATTCCTCCAATAATAAATAATCTTATTAATCACAATTACCGCCGGTAATCGTGTACGGACGAAAATGCGCCTATTAAGCCCTTGGCATCACCCTCGTTTGGAACGAACCCACAACTCCGCGGAAATTTAGCTATTCGTATAAACTCAGTGCGCTGCGGTCTGCTCGACGTGATTGCCATATATACACGCAGCCACGCACACCGTTACGTTGTTGCATAACCACCAAGCCAGAATAGTCCACTCTACCCAACCCTTATCCAACCGATCGAGCAGACTCGCTTTGGTTTGTGGACTTAAGAAAAATCGCTTAATTCGGCCATTAGGCTGCGACTGCGATTGTACCAGCAACCAGGTGATGAGCGGCAAATTATTGAATCCCGATGTGGGAGACGCGACCTCAGTTTCGTCCCGCGACCCTTGACCCTTGAGCTCTGAGGCACGACGCGTGTGATGATGCAAATGCACGAATGGCTGTCACTTTGCCGCGCTGTCTTCGTCTTTGACTGCGAATAGTACAAATAGCCCGTGTGAGGATATTTTAAGTGACCGAGTGTTGCATGGATTTTAGCAGTGATTTTAATTTCTTACGATGGCTACGTTTGTCTTTTTGGCGGACTTTTTGGCCGTATTAACCTGGATTTAGAGCTTAGAATTGACAATTTTTCGGATAATTTGTATAGTCGTAAAAAGTAATGTGGAACTTTTTGCAATGCACACGTGACTATTATTAGATGAAAGAGGCCGAAAAATATTAGAATTTTGCTAAGAGACTAAACGAGGCGATTGTTGGCGAAAAATAATAACCAAAGCTCAAGTGATATTTCGAGAATGTACGATTGATAATCCAATATAGTTTTTAACTTTTATGCAAAAGCAAGACATATAAAAATATGTAACTAGTTGAACGAACTACTTTTCTCTCTTTTTATTGGTCATAAACGTTGAACTATGAAATAATTCTGAATGATTGTTTAAATGTTAAATTTATTACTAATCAATTACGAAATAAATAATTAAATAAATCAATATATAAATTTAAAATTAAATTGCAAAATGTAGCTATATTTATAATTAAAGTTCTAACGATGTAATCATTATATCGAGCCATTATATTTAATTGTAAACAAACTATTGATTACATTTTAGATTCTATAAATAATAATTACGTGATAATCAAGTAAATTTTGTATTATTTTATTAATTGTATTATTTTTCGATAATTTAAATGAGAGAATTGATTTTCTTCCTAATTGGATTTTTCGTACACTGTTTTAATATTTTTTAAATTAACATTTAAGATGTATCAAAATTTGAAGCTCCTCGACTTTCGCGTTCATTGACAATAAGAGGATTTTGGTAAAACTTACATTTACTTTGGCGAGATACATTTCCAGCTCCATGTAAGGATCCATTTCTACACGAATTTTTTCACTGGTTACTTCTTCATGTTTATCACCATTTTCAACAATTTTTAATGGTTTTACAATATCTTTACTTTTCGAAAAAGTCAACATAATGCTCCCTTTTGTTTTGCCGTGTATTCGCGTGGGACCGCTGCCGTTGCAAATAGCTTCCATATTTTCACATCACTGAAACACTTTTTGCATTTTCACCAATTGTCCTGAAATATATAACAGTTTCATTTTAAAATATTGTAATAAATATTGTTTAAATAATACTGAATCTCTTTATCAAAATGTTTTAGAAAATTTCAAAATTATCGATGAAATCCTGGCTTTCGATAAAGAAAATTAAAAAAAAAAAATAACCCAAACGTAATTATATACTAAATTAATAAATCATATGGATGAAATAATAAGTACATATATTTTATTCAATTATTTTTATTATTTTCAAGTAAATTTATTCAATTTATTAGAATTTTATCTCAATATGATATAAGTATTTCATTACAAATAATTAGGATTATAAAAAAAGAATATTGTAGTCCATTTATAATAATAATGCTTATGACATTTGCTAACAATTTATTTCTTACGCCTAATGTTACATTAACTTAACCGCCACGTATATTATAAAAAAAAAAAAAATCAGTTTATCAATTACTCTATAGTTATGAGTCAAATTGAAAACTACTCTAATCTTGCATAAAACCATCCTTCTGAAAGTCATGTTTCACACCATCTATAGTGGCATTTTCTTTATTCGTCAAAAAATATATTGTCATGTCTGAAAATTGTACGCGTGCTTGAACTGACAATCCCAAAAACTTCCCCATGTCTGTTGGTCACATATAAGGAACTGCGATCCTGACATGTTGACCAGATTTTTCCCCAGACTCTTTGATCTCGACTAGTCGCGGATCCCATTGGCGCGATAATTTATATCGCAATGTGTCTGCTGCACAAGAGCAGCAAAACGAGCAAAAACAAACCTCGAGACTCGGTGTGCACCAACTTCCAACGTTACGTCGACGATGAGCTACTCAACTATAACCGACAAAACCGTAGGTTATAATTAACGGCGACGCACCCATGGTTTTACTTAACTTTTTCTTTCATTTGCCCAAAGAGTTTCCAAAACGCAAAACTCTGACTTTGGAGTGTTTTTTTGTTTTGAGAATCACAATAGGATTTAGTATTATATTTAATTCGAGGTCTTATTGAAATGTCTTAATACGGATTATATGGGCTAAAAATGTAAAAATGTTAAAAATATTAGGACATAATATTAATACCTTTTTTTATTAAATGTCTTTTATTGAACATAGAAATAGTTATATTATTTCAAGTTTCGATGTGGTGATTAAAATTTAAGTATTTACATATATTTTATATATATATATATATTTTTTTTTAAATACTTAGTATGGTACACGATTCGTTGATTTTTTTTTTTTTTTTTTTTAAGAAAACACAAGCTGTATTGATTTAATAGAAATATAAATTTACAAATGCAATTAAAGGCGCTATACGTCAGTAACATTAGAGTCTTTTCATTGAATAAAAATTTCGATTTGCTCCTTTGCAGAACATTATTACAAGATCATAATAGATACGTACAATTTTAAAGTATTGTACAAAATAAATATAATTAAGAACATAAAATGGCCTTCAGTTTTTTTTACTAAATTTTTTCAAAATTATTATTATAAATACACAGATAAATTATTTAATATATTTTCAATAAATTGAGCATATTAGATTGTATATGCCAAACGTAATTCAATAAATAAAATTGCTACTATCTTTTAAATGTATATCCTATAAAATATGTAAGAAAATATAATTTTACTATGATTAGAAAAAAAAGACATTTTATATTATCTAACTTTGCGGCAAGTGAATTCATTCTGAATTAATTTTAATAATATTATAATACGATATATTGAAGCGTTATTGAATGAAAACACAAAAACTCACTAATATTATTCGTTGACATATTTTATGCACGTCAATATGTTATTTTGCTTCGAGTACTCCAATAAAACAAAATACAAAGTACTTATGTTATAATAACTTTAAGCTAATTTTAGAAACTCATGCTTGAGTCACGAGGGTTAATTATGTTCACTTAAATTATCTCCTCTCTTACGACGAAAACTTCGCGTATCATATACGACTGCGTCGCTTTCATTTGTTCTGTTAATTCAGCCGTTTGCACTACAAAAAGTTGTAACTATCTACATTGTTTCCCTGCTATCGCTCATTAATTTTATACTTATATAAAACGGGTTTTTTTTTTTTTTTTTAATGCAAATGGAATATTGCCATGGTTGGTGAATTAATAAGTATTGATTATTATTTATAGACAAAAAATAGGATAAGAAAATAGTTGAATTAAGGCCAAGTGTATTATATGGTAGATAAAAAGACGAGAAAAATAGAATAGAAATTAAATTATATTATTTCTATCGAATTGATTAAAGTTAATAAATTTACAAAATATATACTAACTTTTATAGTAATTATTACAAATTAATTTAATGTCAAAATTATCCGTATTCAAGTATATTTAAACATGAAAACATATCTAAAAATATAATTGATCTATACTTATACTACAGTACGTCCTTATCAATTTTACATAATTATGACGTAGCAAGTATTAATTAGCTGAAAAAAAAAGAAAAAGAAAAAAGTACATAAACGTTGATATAATGTAGATCGTTTGTTTTCATTTCTAAAAAAATACTTACTAATCAGTATAATATAATTAAATAACACAATATTACGATATTAAAATAATATTCATATATTCTTGTTATATAAAATAAGTATACATATATATATATATATACGCGTGTGTATTATAATATCTATATACGTGTATGCTGAAGCGTACACGCACACGTGTGCAATTGCTCATGTTTATTTGCACTTTCATAATTGTGTGAACGTACTATATGAGTTCATACCCACATGCTTATTTGTGTAATCGATATAAAATAAAGAAATATATTTCAATATAATTAATAATATTAGAAAATAACTGTTTCTAATGATGTATGGCTTAAATATGAAGATATGAGTGTCTTACATTTTGCATAATATTCAGAAGCAATTACAAAGCTGATTTTAATCTACAAGAACTCATTGACTTCAAATATATATTTTCTGCTACATTGCTTTTATTATAATATTAATTGGCGAATTAAATTTTATAGACAAATATAGCACAAACACAATTCACTTTCTTTATATAAATCTTTTTCTATTTATAATGTACAGGAATAAAGTAGATATATAAAGTAGATATCGAAATTTATTTATTTTATGAAGGCTTGGATAAACAGAGACCTGTATCAATTAAAAAAATTCTTTTTATAAAACAAATATGAGTATTTATTGCATAATGCATGAAAGATCAGGATAAATCTTGCCTTTTTCTTAATTAGACTTGTTTCAATGTTGCAAAATCATTCGATCCATAAGGAATAATTTTAATTCTATCTATTGCGTAATTGTATGATTTCTCTCTACATAAATTTTAACTCGCTAATTTGTATTGGCTTAACGTACATAGAATAAAGTTTTTAACACTATTGTAATTCAGCATATGTACGGTTTTTCAAAGTGATAACACGAATAATAACGCTTTTTAAATACATTAAGATTAGAAATATATATTTGTTTAATGAACTGTGGAGCTAATTCTATCGAGTTCATAGGTCGCTAATTACTAACTAATCCTAATTACCGACTGCAACAATAAACATACTACTCTCTATTTTCAATACTAAATAGTAAATTTAATTTATAATGTTTATTGCACGGCCATGATAGAGTTTTTTGCGTTTTAAATGCATTATCACATGTGCGTATCATAAATTTTAGTTATCATACATCAAGGTAGTTTTAACTGAAATAATTACATTATTAATCAGCCTTTTTTTACCTTTTTTATCACTCAATCGAAATAGAAGTCGCTTAAAGCAAGTTACACGTAGCCGCTCGTTATATTTTATTTCTTGGGCGATTTCGTTTCAGTATCATTAGTCATCGGATAATAATATTATTCCCCCAATTACTTAATTACCTTAGAATTATTTCACGGAAATGATAACGTACAGCAACCATATAGAAATTTAAAAAATTCTGATTATATCTTGGCGTGAAAAATATTGTAAATTGTTATATGAAATCGTATTTTAAAGAAAACCTTTATGGCCATTAGTGAGCTATTAATCCAAAGGCTTATTTATAGAATATCTAATAACGACAAGGAAAAATATTTATAAAATTTTTATTTTATTATAACATCTCTGCGCATTTATTGAACAAATCATTTAATCACCATCAGATCCCCGCACAGCATCTGCAAAAAAATTATCCTCGGTAATTACGCCACACGCTCGACTTTTAACCTCTTAACCCCACTTAATCCGAAGCGAAAGCGGAGCGGAGCCGAGTGAAAAACATTCTTATCACACCCGCTCGATCCATCTCCCTTATCTGCAGAGTAAAAAATGCCCAACTTCCCATCGAGGTATACTGGACTGGAGCAAGGTTCCACCGAGAAAAACCCCATTAAATAAGGCGGTAGCGCACCACAACAACGTGTGATCGGTCTGCCCCGATATCATCGACGTGTTTACGAAGCGTTTCTGGCGCGTTATCGCACGACCTCTCTTCCGGTCTCGCGTCGGACAGAAAATTTCACGCCTGAGTTATGCAACTGCGAATTGACGGGCCAGGAGATAGTGGTGACTGGCCAGGCGAAAAGCGAAAAGAGCATGGAAAAACTTTTTGACCCGCACCGAAAGCTTTATGGACGCGTATTGTTTGTTGGCTTTGTATCCCTCCACGCACATGCAACCGGATTCTACGATAAGATTTTACTACACTGAAATCGCCCGATACTTGTCCTCTGCCGACTGATAGGCTGAAATTTAAGATGCCGATGTCGGTGGATTGGAATGATTAGTCGATGAGGGCTTTTGATCAAATGTAGATTTCTAAATGCAAATTAATTTTTCAATAATGACTGAAGTGTGATTATTGATTGATTGGACATAAGTTTACGAGTTATTTATGTATTATATATTGGTTATAATGTTCGTACTATCGTTTAATTAAATACCGATTTTATTTACTTTCTGATCTACTATTTATGAGCTTGAAATATAACATTTTTGTATCAAATTGCATATCATCTAATTATATAAATTAAATAAGAAATAGGCTTAAACAATATATTGATTATTGATTACAATTGACTACAAATATTGATACAATTATGATTAAATTAATTTTAAAAATAATTATAAGATATGATGTCCAAATAAAAATAATTACCCCTACTATGGAATTTAATCTGTTCTATCTTAACTACCGTAATATATTATGAAAAAAACATTTAAATACAATTAATTATTAGTTTTTGTATGTACATAATAAATCTAATAGGTATATAATATATTATAAAATATATATTAATATAATAAATAAATAAAAAAAAATTACATATATATATAAATATATATATATATATACATGAAATAGTTAATTTGCATATTATATCCGCAAATTGATAAATTCATTACCGAGTAAACCAAAATACTCATTGAAACAATTGGCGTTTAAATCGATTTCGCGAGTCCGTCTATTCCTCCCTCGAATAATTAATTTCATTTTGTAAATAACAATGATCGCCGTAGCGCTTAACATATCAATTTTATATCCCGAGCAAAATCGGACCACGATCCTGCCCCCCCCCCCGCCCGTAGTCCCGTCGCGTACCGCAAATTGCAGAAAAGATAGGATCGCCCCGGACGCTATATGTGTTTCAGCAAAATAAGGTACTTGCGCCAAGAAGAGTTCAAGGGATCCTCGGCTCGGCCTACCCCGAGGATCTTCCGTCTCCGTTCCTCTCCCCACCGCTCTCAATCTCTTCTTCGACTCTCCTCTTCCCGAGTCTTTGCATAATCGGGAGAAAGAGCGCGCGCGTGGGCATCAGTATGCAAAGTGCATATTACCCATCGGCGTACGCGCACGAGTCCGACGTGTTCAAGTGTAATTCCTTGACGATGAATGCTATCCCCACCCAAGGTCTCCCTATTTTATCCCTGTCCCTCTTTCTTTCGGGCGCTTATACATTTAATTTCCCGTCTTTCTCACTCGCTCATATTCGTCTAGATCCTTATTCTTTTTTCTGCCGCTGTCTCATGATTTCTCTCTCTATCACATACTGAAATTCATCTAACCAGCAATATTTTTCTTTCTCGTCCACAGCTTTTCGTCCATTCGCCTTGTTAGGCCTCGGAAAAAATACAAGGATTATATCCTTCTCGCTATAATCTTCTTTACAACAGCTCCAAATATATAAGTATACGCGAAATAGGATACTTTTGTCATACATTTCACTTTTATGACGGAATAATATTGTAAATAGTTTATCGTCTACATGCTATTTGTTTACAAATTACAAATTGCTTATTGTATTATAATTAAACTATTTGCTTTTGTAGCGTGAATGAATGCTCATATAATAACTAATTTTTCTAAACTATCGACGGAGAAATGTATTACAGTGCTAAAAAAACATTGTCGTTTTATGGCCTTTCAGTCACATAATATCATTTATCACTATTCAGTCTATTTTATAAACAAATATTTTATATCTTTTGTTCGGCCCTTCGTCTCTAAAGCTTAAAAACCTTTTTAAATGTATAAGAAGTAAATAAGCCAATTTAGTAACACGATATTCATTTGCTTTTTTCTCCGTTCAAATGAGAAAAAATAAAAAAAGGTACACAGCTTTAGCTGTAACGATTACGTTCTTACTTCCTCATATACGTGTACTTACAGTACCCCCCCCCCCGCGGGCTTGCCAAGCATTTAGTATTTTCGTCCCTATCTACTTGACTCTCAATTTTCTTTCTGTACGTCTGTCATTTCCTCCTCATTCATGAATCTTTTTCTTCTGGCTCTAGTATACGGAGACCTTCACCTCGTCGATCCTCATCCTCGCAAGCCAATGCCATAAATTGCAAGTGCTCTATACTCAATACATGTCTTGCTTTTGTTCTAACCGTCACTCTTTCTAAGAGGTACTTCGGTAGCGTCTGTGATTCGCAGTAAATCGCATGAGAGCAGCAATGAGAGGCTAATGCTCCATCTTCATATATTTATTTTTTCATATTTGCACATCTGCAAATGACTTTTCAGGAATAAAATTACAAAGTGAATAAAATTATATCTGCCTCTCGGCGCACCTGATTGCACAGCGTGGCATCGGTAGAAAATTCATTAATGAATACAACGCTCATCAAGAACATCAATAACTATATTAATTAAGCCAAATTCTCCCAATCGATATTAATAACAGAGATAAAAAAAAAATTGTTCATGAAACTAGCAACTGCCTCGGCGATATATGAAATACGAGGTTCACTACGTTGATTTTACAATTTTATTAAAATCCAATATAAGCTAATAATTAACAGTATTCGATGTGAAAATACTTAATGATAATATCGAGTGCGAATGCCATTTTATTTATAGTACAAACATAAGATACAGTAATTAAAGAAAAAATAAGCTCATAATCGTTCGTTCCCTATCACATGGCCAAAAACATTGACCAAACGCTAATATACCTACTTGATCATTATATCTACCCTTTTAAAAATCCAATTTTACGCAGCAGCCATTATCAGCTTTTACAATGACAAAATAGAAATTATCGACAACTTCAGAAAGACGTTTTACAGAACCGAGTGGTTTTAATAACTTACGCCGAGTAATCATTTCAACAACAAACTCCTTACTCAATGATTGTTCATTATCAAATAAATACGAACAACACCTTGCCTTCTCCTCCCCAACACCTCTCGTGGTACTTTCACAAGTACCCGCACTTACGAATCCTCTTCACAGATGATTATCTAATCTCCCCCTTTTTCCATTCCATCTGTCACATCAACAGTTACATCGAGTTTCTCCTCAATGACAATCGATAACCAACAAAGTGCGCGAGTACTCCATAAAGCGCGAGCTCTCGGGTAAAGATCCAATATCTAATCAAGCCACAGTATCCAACTATCCTTTCATCATTTATTTTCAAAAAACCCTGTGGCATCCGTGAAGAATTAGCCGAAGATGCGCATCGGCGGCGGTGATAAGGATCGCCGGGAGTCGCAGCAGCCGCCCGCACGACCGCAATTAACCTTACGTAACGCGGCCCCTGCTTCTACAGAGGTGGTGGTGCTGCCGCTGTATGAGGGGGGCGGGGCAGCAGCGGTTACCGCAAGCCGAACCGACAATGGCCGCCCCGTGGTTTCTTTCAGCTTCCTTTTCCTCGGTTATACACATCCGGAATCCAGTTTTACGCACAGGAGGCTGGCTTGGGCTTGGACCGTCGGTAACTCGCCAAACGGGACGTTGACATTTGATCAGGACGATTTTCCGATTTTACACTTTATCGAGAGCTTATTGAGAGGAGGCAAGTGTAAGGATTTTTGAACGAATCTTACTCGTCTCTTGCACGTTTCTGGCAATGTGATTCGATAACATCCAAAATACTGTGGCAATACTTTTGATATTGGAAATACGATGCATTGCATTCCGATGATTAATTTCGAAATTAAGTATCGAGACTCTTGTACTAACGCTGCACTCACGCTGTGCCAATATATTGCTTCTTAATCATTTAGTTGGATAGAATTCGATCTTATAGGGAATTGTAGAATACATTACCCGCAACTTTATAGATGTAGAAAAATCAATTTTTTCTGATTTTTATACAAAATTGTAAGTCTTTTAGTGAAAATATAAAACCAATCGTTTATCTGCTCGGCGTGCATAAAGTCGTTCTAAGGATTAATCATGTATATAATGATTTTGTTATTCAATCATTAATTTGATGTTCATTTGATGCATTCGTTGTTATATATTTTTAAGCATTTATATATGTATATATATATATATATATATATATATATATTAATATATAGTATTAATATATATATAGTTAGATAGACAGTTAGATATGTCTAATTGTTTCAGGCATTCTCTCGCATTGCATTGCTCAAGAAGTTAACGTAACTTTGCACGTAATGATACAACGACACATACATAATAAATTAGAGAAATTTAACAATATGCGCTACTGTAAGAATCACGTAGCCAAGTACAAAGTAACTTTATATAAATTAGACACGGAGAATATGTATGATAAATTAATGTACGAATGATTCAATGGCGATAATCGACAAAGTCTATAAATCAACTATTAACCATTTCGAATTACATCCCTATTACATACTTATTACATCTCTAATCACTCAATGGATGGTAATTGCAAATGCTACAAATGTTACTTTACGTAATATTGTAATGACCGTTGTCTAACGAAAGAACATAGACACCCAATGGAAAGGAGACGATGACATTGCCCGTTGAGCTTGAGCTCCCAACTTATTACTAAACTATACTAAAACGTATTAACTATTACTAAAATGTTATAATTCATCAGAAAAATAGCCTTCGTGGTTCATTTTTTCTCCGTTCTTCTTTTCTTCTTCTCCTCCTCCTGGCGATATTTTTGCAAGGCTACACGAGGAGTAAAATATATCCTTAACGACCAACTGAGTTCCGAGTCACGACGGAGAGATGCTTTTGCAACAGAGGATTGCGTTGTAAAATTTCATGATTGCACGACACAATGCAGCACAGATGTTCTTTTATTGCCCAGACAATTGTGAGATTTTTCTTATTCGTATAGTTAGAAAGAGAGAACGAAAGACAGGGAGAACAGAACACAAAGAGAATGGAAGGGGAGGGGATTAGTTTGTGTAAGTGTGCTGCGATAATAGATAATTCGCATGAGAGTTAATGGTGTGCGATGACACCGTGTCTTTATAAAATTTGTTTATCACGTTAATAAGAACATTCATATAGCTCGACATAAAGAAATCTCGAGATATAAATATGTTTTTACTAAGACGCATATAATGTGTCATTGCGAATATTTTTATATTATATATAATTTTAGGACGTACGCCCGATTGACTAATAATGCAATTAAAATAAGTATTGTATTAGGCAATCGGTATTTAAATTATATATTTGTTAAAGTATATAAATGCACAGAGTTAGGAAAAATTATTATTTGCTGAGAGTCATTTAACTTCTTTATATAGTTGAAAATAAGTTTATAGTTCATAATAATAAGTAAGAATTTTCTGCATGTAAATAGAAGTTGATGAAAGAAATTTTTATTAAAAAAAAAATAATAATAAAAAAAAAATTAAATTAAATATATTCATGAAAGTTGTTAATAACCAACAACTATTTCATGGCTGCTGGTTGAAAATTACGCAGTAAAATTTTATGATGGTAGGTTAGTAAAACTTAGTTTTCTAAACTTAAAAAATTGTCTTTCTTAATTAAAGGGAAAAAAGTTAACTTATTAGTTAATAAACAACGTGAATAAAAAATTACTCAGAAAAACGGAAATTGCATGTTGTAAAGTATACATATTGTACATCCATTATAAGTAATGGAAAAATTTTCATAGAAATTATAAAAATTTTATTAAATCAAATAATTACTAGATTACTTTGAAAAAAAAATAATAATAAGGAATAACAATCTCGATATTTACCGAGCTAAAATACGTCATTGTAATTTATATTTAAGAAACTATATCTCACGTATGGCATTCATTGAACATCATTGCCTACTTTAGTATCACGAATTTAAATAATCAAATTATTAATATGTCATTGTTTTCATTAAGCTCCAGGCAATATAAGGACTTACAATTATTATAAATATTATAGACATAATGAAATGCCAAAAATTAAATCCGCGACATGAAAGTCGCTAACTTTCCTTAGATCTAAATCTCTCAAACCACTACTCATTAAAAACTCAAACACTCTAATTAAACGGGTTACGCGAGCTCATAATAACATTGGCAAATGTTAAGAACACTGTACTTAAATATTACGCGTTGCAATTAGTAAAACGTGCCATTAAAAACATATCACAGACAGCCGAAAATTCTTGACGATCAAAGATCGCGACTGCCCGACTCGTCTAAAAAAGTAAACAATCGGTCAGCTTTGGCGACTAGTCAAAGCCCTCCCCCGAAAACCTGCCGTCACGAGAGTTCAAACCCGTAAAATGTCCAAGGAATGCAAGGCAGTAAGCGACCGGGAGAGTAATGCATTTTATGCCCCTTGGACTAACCTCTCCACCGGTATCAGGAAGTTCGAAACGGTGGTGGGTACCCGCGCGACTTTCGCGCTAACCGAAATCGTAAATCTAACAGCCACAGACGTGGAAGGACGATGACTGTCTACTCAAGGCAATATTCATGGAATTTCAAGAGCTCGCGATATATTTTAATGATTTTACCTTGAGTCTGACCAGCTCGCCGGCTGGAAAAATTACGGGAAACAATATACTAGTGTGCGTTGACGCAACTTTTTTCATTTTTCATTTTTCCTTCATGTCCGATGGATATTACGGATAACGCGCTTCCCGACTGTTTACTCGCCCGTTCGAACATAATGCTGCTCTCTTATTTCTATTTCATACGTTTACAAAACAAGAATAGAGCTATATTTATACAAATCAACGACCGGTAGTACGTGAAAATAGAATTTATAGCTTGTAAATCGTGCGCGGTCGTCGTTCTCATGTCTAAATTTATTGCTATCGATTGATCATCCCTCCATCGATCCGGTCGATCTTCGAACATTGATGAACTTTTTTCACCGCCGACGATCAAATATTTAAGAATCTTTCAATCTCTTCAAAATTTGAATGCAATTATATGTTAATAAACACCCGTCTAATGAGATAGATAGGACTTGAATTAATGGAAGTATGAATATCGAAACGTATGAGTGTTCGACTTTCTCTCATTCCCGTTCGCAAGAAACGACCAGTCGAACTAAAAAAAATCGCTCATCAATAATCATCTACGGAATTTTTTTTCCCTTTATCTTCGTGATTGTTTGCGGATCGCTCCCTCGAATGATTTGACTTCGGGTTAGCTGCGGTCAGGGTGGATCATGAAATCAGCCAGTCATATTATTCGAGGACATCAGGGCTCATTTTTTAAGATGAATGATCGTAGAGCAAATTCCAATAAAAGGCTTCCATTGTTATAATGTAGTGTTCATATTTTCGCGTTGCCCTTTTAAGAGAATTTTCATTGGTTTTTTTTTTTTTTTTTTAGACCTACAAATAATATTTACAATGTTTTTCATTGCATTCGATATTAGATATTATTTGCATCTACGAAAGGCTTATGTACTTTACATTAGAATTATTAACTTCTTTGCATAGAAAATATCCAAGAATTATATCGTTAATCGAGAAATTTCGCAAGCTTCCGAAATAGAACAGTCGTCGATCGTGAAATTCTTAATGCAATGCATATTGAAATTTTATGACAAAAAAAAAATGAAAAATAAAATGACCTGAAAATAGAAAAACAATGCTACTGGACTAGATTAGGATGAAATAAGTATTGTCTTAAAAAAAAAAAATTAAATTTGAAATTTGCAGTTATTGTTATTAATAATTATATATACCTATATATAAATATGAGAAATGCAACATTACGGAACGTAGACTTGAAAATATTTGTAACCGTACGATAAATCCGAAACTACTTTAAAGTAGACACTTTCCTTCCTAGAATAAACGTCAGTGTAGTTAACTTTTAAATCTTAGCTTTCTCGTGTATACTGGAAAATCAAATGCGGCTGTAAGTTTTTTCAGAAAATGCATCATAAAACGGCGGATTGTTGTTAAATCAAGCAGCTAACAAAAAATCCAACTTTCCCTTGGGCTAAGTTGGAACTTAACATTTTGTCGAAATTTCTCGCGAGTGAAATGCACTGACGAAAGTTTCTAAATCAATTACTGCACGTATTGCACATTGTTTAGTATTGTAGCAGATATAGGTGGTGCAAATGAGAATATAAATATGTACGATCGTGGATGGTTGGAAGATAAAGAATTTATTTCGCTAATGAAGCATATAGAAATATCATATTTCATGCTATTAATTGCCTACAATATAATTTTAAATTTTTTCATCGGCTTAAACAAACATTACCAAGAGACAATATAGTTTAAATATATATAGTGAGAGGAGCGATAGTAAAATTTATATTATTCTCAATAAGTAAGTATTTAAAGTTCGTAGTAGTAGACTTATTCATGATAATAATAACGAGACACATGTTAAAGAGGGAAAAAATATTTTGTTGGCCTGAGAAGCTTCTAAAACCTGCCCATTGAATGTAATACGTTTCGCAGTAACGAATTTTATTTGTAAAATAGTTTCATAGCTAGATAGGGCTGATGTTATATCCATTGCAATACTAATTGCGATACATAGAAGCGTCTCTTAATATACGATTCGACGTTCAATTATAAAGAAAATAATAAGCACCAAAGTTAATATAACATTCAGTTAAGCATGTCGTCTTCGCATAAAAGGCAGCCGAAGCAAAATTGTCTTGTCTTTTAATTTTCCTACTTGCCAATAAATAAGTACATTAAATAGTCATACGGCGATTGGTCGCTCCTTCTCCTCTCCCTCTATCTTCCTTCAAACATGCATTATTTAATATTTTTGTCCATTACCACCGAATAAACCCACTCTCCTCAGCCAATTACGTAGTCGCACTACCTCACCCCAAGGACGGAAAAAGCCTCGAAGCTCGAATTGTCGCGAAAGCAATGGCCCCTGATGCCCCGTAGCATACATCCGCGATCTGACGTGCAGAGACTCACTGCCATCGGCATTGATTATCTACTCGGCGATGCCCTCCACGTCTAACACGTCGTGGTGCGCTTTTTATACCAAAGTGCTCGTCCTTAGGACGAGCCGCTTCCTGTCGCGGCCCCGAGAGGAAGTGAATCATCTCGACATTGGGGATAATCGGGAAGCCGCGTACATTCTAGAAGCGCGCCTCTTTCCACGGGTCTTTTAATCACGTTACGTACATCGTGCTTCCTTATCTTGCCGGGATAGCGCTCAATGAGACTCTTGCTGCATCGTCTAGCAGTCGTTCTTATTCGAATTTTCATCGCTAGAATTATTATTACGAGCTTATTATGACGAGCGTACGTGCTAATGGGTAAAGTAAGGATTGAGTCACTTATTCAAGGACCGAGATCTTATCTCTCTTTCTCATTCTTTTAATTCTTTTAATTAAAACAGTATATGTGTGCCGAGGATACGAGAAGTATTACGTCTCATTCGATCGAATCTTATAACACGATACATATTTTGCGTATTTCTTGCAGATATTTACAAGTTCAACTAAAGATTCGATTATTAATAGCTCCAACAACTAAGTGAAATGATGGAAAAGCGAAATAAATGGATAAAGCAGAAAATACGGTTCGTACGAATTCATAATACCGTTATTGCTCATTGCCCGGTTTCAAATGTATTTACGTGTGGCTCGATTAATAGCCACAAGATACGCGATAATCTATTTCCATCGGTATTATTTTCGATTTACGCATTTTTCAGAGCTGATGGTAAAAATAGCGATTTTCAGGTAATAGACGAAATCTATATTTTTAAATGCCTAAAAATAAATTGGTTCAAGTCGAACAGAAATTTCGTTATTAATTATAGTCATTTATCTTAAGTCATTGATAATAATTAATAATATTAAAATAATAGCTTTTCTATACATCTCGAGAACTTAAATGTAAAAGTGTAAGAATAATGGGCTCGTGTAAAAAATTTTAACACTTCATTTTGTTCGTTTACATTATGAACTAAAGTTAATTAGAATAATTTTCTGTGCATGTACTATAATTTACATGTCTCATTTCATTAAATCTTAATTAACGGGCCTTCTAAAAATTGTTATTAAAAATTCTAGTGAAAAACACTTGCGATTGCAATTGATAAAAAAAAATAAAAAAAAAATCATACAGCTAATTTTACGAGTTAATTATGTAATTAATACAATTACAATAGTTTGGCTTCAAGCTCAAGCCACTTTATATCTACAATAATGAAAATGTAACGTCATATTATCATACAGCTGTATTATAATTTTTGCACATTAGATTTTCCACATACGCAACAGGATGTAAAATTAGAAATCTTTTATAGCGCGTCGCAATCATTGCCGTACATGAAAACGATATCGAACGGTAAATCGCATACAAAAGTGCCATGTTATTTTAGTCGACCAAACTACGAACAAAAATCCTATCGAAATCTCAATGACACGACAAAAACAACGTATCTAAGATAATTGCGATATTCCATTTTAGCATAAAGTGGATGGATGGTTATATCAACAAGAGTGTCCGATCAGATTTTATGCAACTAATAACGGAAAAGGGCTCCCATAAAAAATGAGTATCGATCGCTTAGAAACGGCGAATCCATGCATTTATCCGCATGGATACTTGGTGTATGATTCACGCGATTGAAGCCAGGAACGATTCGCACCTCTTAACCCCAGCGTAACTGCGCCCAGGAAAATCACGAAACCGAGCCCACATTTGGTCTCTCTCTCTCTCTCTCTCTCTCTCTCTCTCTCTCTCTCTCCATATCCCTACCCATTCAACGACGCGCACACTTCCCGTTCTCCCCGCTACCAATTGTTGCGAAAGCATCACTAACGCGTCACGCCGACGCATCGGAATTTCATTTATAGCCGCGTCAGCGACCCTTTGGCGCAGGGTCTGCTGGAAAAACAAAAGCCTCGTGCGATTCTATTCCGAGAGAAAGAGAGAGAAAGAGAGAGAGAGAGAGAGAGAGAGAGAGTGAGTGAGAGAGATTAGGTGAGCGAGAGCACGAACTGTTGGGGAGGGGGGAGTCCGTGTGCCTACGCCTGTAACGGAACAGCCGCGGAGGCGGCAGACTTTGCCACGCAGATTATCGCGCAGCTGCCCTTTTCGGACAGGCTGTGTTCTAACAGACGGCGAGACCATTTTAGACGACACGCGATACGCGAAGCCCAAGGTGGAAAAAGATTGCGCCTGCTCGAGTTTTTCCTCGACCTTGTTCATCGATTATGTCCGCTATTTCGCGCGCACGGATGCTTTAATTAAATGCGTGATAAAGGATGCGAAATCAATGGCAGTGTCGTCTAAGTCGCTATTAAAGCATTAAAGTCTGAATTATAATATATAGGATGGTTGGGATTAAGATTACCGGGCGGGCAATTTTAATCGAATCGTTCGAGCTTCGTTTTGAATCCGTAAATAAAATTGTAACCTTACCATTGTTGAGAGTCAAGTTTACTCGTATCATACGTTTGCATGTGAATTATTTATTTTAACATGCCATGTGTGGCTTAAAAAGCTTATTTATTTACTTAAATATATGCGTGATCGCATGCGAGTATGCGAATGTAATTGTAAACATTATTTTAAATAAAAGAGGAGCACTTTTTCACATATGAAATGACGATATTCAATATATAACATTCCGATAACTTCTCTTGACAACATATTCTCTCTTTTTCTTATTTTTACCAATATGTACTGGATAATCAAAGATACGTTAATCAAATATACATAAAATATATGTACGCAAAAGTCACTCGACATTCCGAGACAATGAACTTTTGATACACATTTGCAGCCGTGTACGTGTGTGTGCACGTGTACATAATAGTACTCTTGTAAATTGAATAAGTGTTATTGCTATACGATGAAGTACTTGCTTTAATTGCAGCATCTTTGCAATTAATAATGCAGCGTATCTCTCGCAGACACGTAAGGAAAGGAATAAATAATTAATAAATTAAATAACATTGATTGAAAAAGGAATCGGTCGTTTCAGATAGGAGATTCAGTGGAGAGTAAAGTGAAGTTAAAAATTAATTAGCAAAATTAGCATTTGGCTGAAATTAATATTAAAATGAAAAGATCGTAGCATGGATTAATTATCAATTGATAAGCACCGACAAGAAGCTAGACCGATCAAAGATTTCGCTGTTACGAAAGTCAATATATCGGCATACTTGGCAAGTTTCTCATTGTCGCCGCGGCATATCGCTTACGCTTGGCCGTTAAGTTTTAATAATAAAGAGTTCATTGTTTTGATCGGGCAGCATGAAGCCGCCAAGCAACCGGAGTCTAATTACAATGTAAAATTCATTTGCTATCAATTTGAATTTCAAAAGTCCCGCGCTCCGCGCGATCATTCATTATTCAGCAAATTGAGCAGCGTTTTTTTTTTCAGCGCGCACAAAATCTTCTGTCAGGGACAAAAAGCAAAAATTCTCGGCACCCGCTTATTCATTCATGATAAAATTCTTGAGTCAAAAATGTTCCCCTCTTGTTATTGTAATTACTATCATGTGTACAGGATTTTTATTTTATCGTCTGCTTATATAGTTATCGACGATATAAATTATTTTAATTACAAAATGTTGGATAATGTCGAGTAGATATACAGTTGATGGTGCATTTTAAAAGCCAATGGAAAAGGTATTTCGTATATTCTCCGTTGGTGGTATTTACAATCCAACGAGTTTAGTGCATTTTATTTGAAACATTTAAAAAGAATCGAAGTAGATTTGTAGAAATATCTTAAAAATAGGTAGAAGTGTAAGATTTTATAGGAAGGATTTAAATTATTGTTATTGTATTGTTGACTGTCCTCTATTGATTATTGCAGACTCATTCGATTCTTGAGACACTTTTATGCTTAAACAACATACGTTTCATATCGTGGAGAAAACTGAATGATCAATCTTATAATTATTACTTTTTTTTTTAACTAACCGTTCATACTCACTCAATTATTCATATTAATATTTGAAAAATGCATTTTTTTTTTTCAATTCCTTTATTCATGCACCAGAACGTTAATCTGCACACACATACACACACACACACACATATAATCACGCACGCACACACACACACACACACACACACACGCACATACTCTATGAATGCGCATAGATGTGCGCACGTAGAAAGCCACAGCATAATTTACGTAAATATAATGTACTATTATGTGAAAAAGGTTCATAGTGTATTGAAATATATTTTCTTATTCGTACGATAAACATTTGTATATGCATGTACTAGACATCCCTGTTTATGTCGTATAAAATGAAAAGTTGTAATACGCGTAAACGAATTTCATAGAAAGTAGAATAACGATATAAGAAAATAGTCAAGGAAAGACAAAGTAGTGGGCTAAAATGTTAATCGAAAATTAATGAAACAAGGTAATCCGAGGAAATACTGATAGCATCGTCGACGTCGTCGTCATGGCCATCATCCAATGAAAATAAAAAAGGAACTATGCACTCAAAGAGATAAGCCAAAAAACAAGGGACACTCATCGATAATGTCTGAAAATTCGATAGGATGATAAATAAGGACAGTGCGGGATAACAAGTGAAAATAAGAGAAGCACACATATATACACAGAATAACTTGAGGACGTAACGGAAAAGAAGACGAAGAAAGTAAAAGGGAGAGGGAGTGGGTAAAGAGCTAAGAGATAAGAGAATGGAAGGAGAATGAGTGGGAATGAGATTGGGCGGCGAGAGGATGTGAGATAGACAGGCTGAGAGAAAAGAAGACAGAGTGCGCGAGAGGAGCTTTTTAATAAAATCCCCGTGGTTTGGAAACAGGTTTCACCTGAGCTCGAACCTGAGAATTTGTACCTTGAGGAGGCTCGCGTAGATACACCGCACTAATTGGAATTAAATGCTGGCATTTTTGTAAAGGCGGATGAATGACAAATGCCGCGATAGCGTCAGTAATTAGGGGTACACGGTACCTCCATTTTCACGGTAAAGGCGCCAGCGTCTTCCGGCTCTGCGCACTTACACGTACTGTAAATGCAGCTTGTTTTCGTGAGATTTTGCGGTTCACTTGCGCCGATGTGCTTGTACGTGATCTCGGGCAGATAGGCACGTAAAATCTTTTCATAGACGGGCATCTCTCTCCTCCCCATTTAGCTCTTCACGCACTGTTATATTTATTAACTCTAATAAAGTGACTTTGTATTTAAGGAAGGAGACGAGGCGAGTGAATTATACGCATTTTTAGGCAAGGTATTTTGTAATTTATGGTGTGTAGCGATTAATCTGGTATCGTTAAATATTTAATTATATTTTTACTTAGATAATGCTCGTGAATTATAATGATTTAAAACTGAAGTATGTTTAATATTGGTTACACGCGTAAGAGTGTGAGATACGCTTTTACTTTTGAAATTGAAATTATCTGCGAGCTTTATATTTTATATTCGATAATTTTTTAACTTTACATGATACGAATTTTCGTTCATTCACAATCAACGGCGCCGTTACGATAAATCGAGACACGAGTATAGAAAATATTTACTCGGTAATATCAATTTTGTTCCCCTCAACTTTATATCGACGCTTTCTTATTACTCTATTATGAATGTATTAATTTATTATAATTATAATTTTCCTATATTCTTCACTTCATATAATATATCAACTACTTTCCACATGTACTTCTTTAATTATTTCACAATGTATTATGTAAAACTCAACTACAAGCAAATCTCAAGTTTTGTAAAATGTTGCATATCGATTTTGTTGAATATCGAGGCAGTTTGACCAGTTTATCTTTGATTGTGGTAAATAATATTTTTTTCAAATGAATGCAGTCAAACTGTATTTCAATGTGAATATAATTTAGCAAATTCGTAATCTGCTTATCATTCTCTTTTCAAGAAAATAAAAGTAACTCCTTTAACGTAAACAATCCGCGTATCATTTCTGAGCTGTAAAATAGCTTTAGTTTTTATTTCAATGCGTTTTTCTCTGTACGGCAATTTAATTTTGATTTTGTAAAAGAGTGTATCTGTTTCTATGCATATTGTGCAACGAGCACAAATGTTCTCTAGCTTATGTTCAATAATTCTAAGCTATGTTTAAAGAATTTCGATCGTTCGTATTTTCGATCATTTAGAAGTACACACAAAACACATTGCGTAATCAGATTAATCGACTAATGTTGATTCGTAAATAATATTAAATACCAATCGACGTAATATATTTACAGAATCTGTAATATAAAGTGTGATTTGAATCTTCCACATCTTCCACTCTCCATCAAAAAATCAATGAGATTTTCTATTATTTCTCAAGTGTTATTCGAAATATGGATGTTCAAGGTGATCACGCGACACTTATACTCATACTACGTCATCTGAAATTCCTTTTATTTGTAACAATTATATTTTAGAACTCCGACATAACGACATAAGTATTTATTAAGGTTTACTATTGTCAAAATTGTCACAATGTTAATTTCAACAATGGTGGTTTCACGTTTTTTTAATTTATCTTTAATTTATAATTACTAAAATGTAAAACTATTCATGATTGGACTGTGATACGGAGTGACCTATAAAGTTATTGTTTAAAATCTTCTCGCTTTATAGGTTTAATCTATTTGAAATACTCAATAAAACTAAAATTATCAAGAAAACGAGGGCGATGATAAATAAGTCCCTAAAGACAGAGTTTCTAAATGTACCCGTCACAATGATTAAATCATCAAATAGATTCTATAATTATCCAATCTTGTTAAAGTTTATATCTAATACGAATCAAATTTTATGCAATGTTTATTTTTAAAACAAATAATATATAATTTATAAAAATCACAAACAGTTGAAAGTACTTAAATAGGTTACATACATCTATAGTTTTATAGAGTTATCATTAATTAGAAGAAATACAGTTAATAATGTAATAAACCAATAATCGATAGTGGTATGATTATTGTAAATAAACTGAAGTCAATTGTAATAATCTTTCAAATATCTTTGAAATTGGCACACTTTCATACAAATTCATTAGTTCCATTAATTGTGTAAAAGAATATAAAATTAGTGATTCTGTAAATTAAAAAGTTAATGTTTGACATTTTTTTCACATAATAATTTATTATCTGCCAGCTCTTTTTTTTTTTTTTTTTTTCTTTTTTTTTTTTGTTTGTTACACGTTACAAGACATTTTTGCTTTATTTGAACAGTTCTTCTACAATTTTGGCGTTGACTTGGATACGCTATTGTATTTAGCATTTTTAAGGAATAAGGAATAAATAATCCAAAGCTTATACTCATAATTGAAATTTGGACAATCAATGATTATTATACAGTTTGATCAACATCGATACTATTTAAAAAGAAATAGGAATTTTTAAAATTAATTACTAAATTAAATTAAAATCTGCTTAATTGTATGCTGAAATTTTTGAATAAATATTTTATTACCATTTTTATTATACTAATTTAAGTATTAGTGAATGATAAATTTTTTTCTGTGATTTTAGTAGTGTTTTTAATTAAATATAAAATTTTCGATCGTTGCTCTATAAACACTAAAAAAATTAATTTTATTAAAATGAATATTTAATGAAGTTGATAAATTACTTGACTGATTTCAAATATTATTGCCTCGTTTAAAATAACTTGTAATAAATTGAAACTCTGTTATAATATTCGTGATTATGTAGATGTTATTTTTATGCGTGAATAACCAAGAAGTCTAATGAATAAAAGAAATTATTTGCTTTATCCCCGGGTACTGAAATTTTATAATATTCAACCACGACGTTTAAACTATCTTAAAGAAAAGTTGGAGTATAATGGTGCAATTTACAAGGGCGTCGGAGCTGCTCTTATAATCATCGCATTACTCTGAACAACTCGTATGATTTAATGAAAGAGCGTAATTAGACGATGTAGAAATTTCCATACTATTTATGCATATATATATATATATATGCATGTAATATAGCAGATAATTAACGCTGATATAGCCTACACTTATGTTCACACCGAAAGTGAAGAAAATAAAGAGCATTGTATTTTTTAACAAACATACACTCGCACGCGCGTAGAAGAAAGATATAAAATAAGAACAGAATGTAAAAACCTGTACCATTTCAAAAGAATAATATGTATATTTAGCTGCGATATTGAACGAAAAGTCTTTACATTTCTTAATTTATGCCTAATGAAAATTATTTACATATAAACTAGTTTTATTTCAAGAACATTTTGACAGCATTTGACATTTTTGTTCTTAATTTAAAGGAATATATAGTGTGCATGTATTTATTAACATGTCGATAGTTAAATAATACTTACGAATGCTTAATAATTAACAATACAATTTTATAATTTTTCATCTCTTTTATACAACGAATTAATATATTTTATATAATACAGATATATATATATATATATATATATATATATATATATATACACATCTATATACAATTATTGAAATATACAATTAAAATAATAACATGTAATGGATATCTCCTATATGTTCAGAACCATTATTTCATTAATTAACATTAAGTTTATTATTTATAACAAGTGCGCTACACATTTCTACATACTCGTTACAATTATACAAATACTTTATATTATATTGTATATATATGATTATTTAAATTACTATGACATATAATTTATTACATATTTCCCAACTTATGTTATTAAAATCATCGACATAATGATGTAACACAGCTTATATGAAAGCGCCATAGGTCATCTGCAATAAATTATGTTGCATAACACACGTATATTTTTATTCGCCTGTTAACGAATAGAAGCTTATTGTATTTCTCAATCGAGTATCTTATAAATTCCGAGAACTTGCATGTTATAATTAAGATCACTAATCCTGCATCTAAACAATCCATTAGGCTAAAGAAAAATTCAATTTCTTACATTAATCTCAATATAAAAAATAAAAAACTCATTCGTCACATAATGAAAAATATTTCATTAATCAATATGACTCGCAACATTATCTAAAAATGTAACTGACACCATATTTCACTACAATTTGGATCGAAAATTAGCATATTTTAATAACAAAAGTCGTATCTAATCGAAGGAATCGACCGAAAGCAAATACATCTCATAACTCAGGTTAGGTGAAGAATTCTTCTGATGTCTAATCGAACAGTAAATTCCTTGAATTGAGAATTTTGATCAAAAGTTGCCTCCAATGACTCTCTGTTACGACACACATACATATAAATAAATAAATATATATAAATATAAACTTGTATAAAGGCGGAGGCCGCCTCTCCTACCACTTAAATACGCACACGCATGGGTCTTCATAAATATACTGGACAAAAGGCAGAGGGAAAGCGATAG
>NW_011948416.1:6610630-6611052 GCF_000503995.2 Ceratosolen solmsi marchali | reverse complement strand
TACTGGACAAAAGGC
This sequence comes from Ceratosolen solmsi marchali, assembly GCF_000503995.2. Classification (NCBI taxonomy): domain Eukaryota; kingdom Metazoa; phylum Arthropoda; class Insecta; order Hymenoptera; family Agaonidae; genus Ceratosolen; species Ceratosolen solmsi. Next base: position 6,611,037 of record NW_011948416.1, on the reverse strand, counting down.
AGAGAGAGAGAGAGAGAGAGAGAGAGAGAGAGAGAGAGAGAGAGAGAGAGAGAGAGAGAGAGAGAGTTAAGTTAGGGTCAGGTTCAGGCATACGAGCCGAAGCCATTTAGAGCCGTTTAACACCCGCTAAACACCGCAGGCATCCCAACGACCAGTCCTTCCAACCTCTCTCTCTCTCTCACTCTCTCTCTGTGTTTTCTCCTTCTCGGCTGGGGCTCCCTCTTCCACGCACACCGTACATATCCCTTACTCCTATGTATACCTGCTTGCATATAATCGTGTCAGAGAGAAAGAGAGCGAGTTGACTGGCGAGAGAAAAGGCCTTGCAAGGTTGCCCGTATGGTTGTAGCTAGCGATAGCCGCGAACCTCTTACGAAGCTGATCAATGGGCTTGTAAAGGCCGATAT
>NW_011948416.1:6508127-6610620 GCF_000503995.2 Ceratosolen solmsi marchali | reverse complement strand
TTATCTTACTCGACTTATCGGATGAAGTGAAAACGAGAATGAGAGTTTATTCGGGGAGAAAAAGGTAAGCAACTTATGAAGTGAGATTGTTGCGGTTTTTACGTTTATTGAGTGAAATAATCGAAGCTTACGAGATCGTTCGGGTGTTGCTAAAACGATCGCTGGAATATTTCAATGTTGATAAAGCGAAGTTTAATATTGAGACGGGAGAGTTTAAGTGATTTAGAGATTAATAATTAAGAAATTTATTTATTTAGCAGCCTCGTGGACTTTATCAATATCGTGAAAGCGATCTTCCTATTGAAGTTTGTTTAAAGGAAAGTATTAGACATCCAGCTTTTACTTAGTAAAGAGAAAATGCGTTTCGCGTAAGTACATACGTGCCATCTTCTCTTTGATATTAACGACGTTATTAAAAGGACGTCATTTGTTATTGCAATAATTGGCAAGAGTTGGCTATCCTCGGGAGGTTAAGAAATATTTAAAATTTAAAATATAACAGAATCATAATAATGTTAATAAATGTAAATGAAATGCACATACAACGAATGCATCTTATTTATTTGCCTTATTTTTTTCTGTTCATTTCTCTTTACGCGAATCGACAAATGAAGTTAATAATAAAATACCACGAACATATATTCGAAATAGTTTTTTTCCCAGCTATTACTTGCCAATAACCTTAACATCTATTAAATTATCGATGTTAGCGTTATTGAATTAATTTCGCATTTTATAAACGGTACTATCATAACAGTTATCAAAGTCATCAGGACTTGTTAGCGAGATCTACACGATTAAATTGTGAAACAGCTACATCATTACGAACATAGTTTTTTATGAATTAGTTCCGGTGAAGTTTAACAGTCTAAATGGATCTAAGCAAATTTATTATATGAATGGACTGTTAAAATGCACGTTACTTAAGGTAATTGTACTTTACTTTACTTCTAATCCAACTAATGTTGTACTCGCTGTTGTATTTATTTGTATTAAAGTACTATTATTTAGATATTTTTTATTAATCTCTAGAGAATTAAATTTTAATTACCATTACTAACAATTTCATTATCAAATGTATTTATACGCTGATTATTAAACTTCCTATAATTATTGTAATTCATCTTTTAAATTGCCTCATCTAGGCAATCCTCGTGTAAATTTATAGGACGAATTTTGTATACATGTCGAGGAAAAATTTCAAAATTCTCGATCATCTCAAATGTAATTATTGCTCAAATATAGTGCTTTGTGTGTAGTGTGCAAAAATGTATAATTAGCGTCGTTAATGGAAGGCAGAATGTAATGAGAAACGCGACCTCTTCACAAAGGGCGTGAAATATATCTATCCATCAAACCCTTAACGCATGCCAGAATCAGAAAAATGATCGAGAGAAAGAGAGAAAGAGAGGAGACGATGATGAAAACCTTGTAATGATATATTGATTTCCCGCATGAAATGTAATATTCTTCAATGCAGCAACTACTAACCGACGTATTCGATCTGAAAGCCTCCTTCCCCCTCCGCTGTACCGAGCTGTAGAATCATCAGTGTCATCAGCGTCCATAACTGATGTAGTAATAGTAGTAGTAGTAATATAGCAGTAGCAATAGCGGTAAAAATAATAGTAGCCATATAGTACTGCTATTAGTAGTTATAGTAGTGGTTGTTCGTAGTGTAATTATAATTGTTAGAAGTAGTAGTAGTAGCAGCAGTGATCGTATGGTTGTAGTGGTGAGTCTCCTTCAGCAGTAAACGAATTGCTTTGAGTCTAACGTGTTTTGGCATTGTTCCTTGTATAATAACGGGGAGGCAGCGACTTTATTCTTGCTAATCTTCTTGCTCTGTCTTTGACATACAACGCGGCCCATTTCCAGCGAGCGCCTCTCAATCGACTTCAATTAGGGCTTCGTTGTGGTTGCAACCACCCGGCAATCCAGTCTGCTTTCGTTCAATAAAAGACTCTTCCATTATTCGATTTTTTATTCTTGTTCGTGAACGTATGGACTTTTTTTTCGTGAACATACGTGTAAGATAGCTGATTGAGGAATTCGATTATAAAAATTGAAGAGCCAAAGCGTCTGTTAAAATAACCGCTTGTTGAATGTTCTTCAGTAGTCTGTACTGCCTGGCCTCTTATTGACCTTTTTTTTTCAACGTTGACAAATTGTAATTAGGGTCAAAAATATATTCAGCCCATAATATCACGATATTTTATCATTTACTAGCATTAATATATTTCCATTGTATAATCAATAAACTTTATAATCATTAGCATTGAGTTATTAACGCGCGTGTGCCCGTCTATTTGTATATACATACATATATATATATATATATATATATATATATACGCTAGTTATTCCATTCGTTTCACATATGATTCAAGACATTTCTTATGGTATAGTATGCTTCTAATGAATTTTCAACTGGTCTTTTGAATGCAAAAAAAATCGTATTATTTCTTTTGTACCCAGAATAAAACTTTGTACATAAAAAGATTAACCATTCTTACAAACTTTTTTTAAAAAGGTTACATTGACAAATGATGTACAGAAATGCGAACCCTTCGCATCATTTTCACGACCTTCGCGTCACTGCAGTCCTGAATAACTGGAACACTTTTACTACCAACGACGATACAATAAAGCATGACACACTGTTTTCACTATTGCGCGTTTCTTCCTACAGATCATCTCTTGCAATTTAACAAAAATATATCAGCATTCATAATAATGCTCTATAGGATTTAACGATGTAATAAATTTATTTATACGCCCAAGAGTGCTTGAATATATTAACACACAATTTATTGCATTAAAAATTTTTATATATATATATATATATAAATATAATATATATAAAATTCAATTTATATTAAAATTCATATATAAAATATATAAAATACAAGTCTTTATATATATATATATATATATATATATATATATATATATATTTATAGACTTGAAAATAAATAGCAAGTCTTGTCTAATTACGTAGAATGAATGTACAAAATATCATGTTCAGGAATAAAATTTCATTTTGATCAAACACATATTTTCATTGTAATTGACACTTGCGATACATTGTTTGACAATTGTAATAATTGTAATAGTTGGCAATAATAATTTATTAATTATTTACGTAAAGATTGTACAATTTGTCGATAATCTCGGGAACAAGTATCCAAGTCCACGATAATAATATAAACATTTTATTCAAAAGTAAAGCTCTCTGAGAGGCGAAACGTTGTTTCCTTTGTAGAGGCAAAACCAAAAAAGTGGCTCGTGCCGTCACGGAAACCTTAGGCTTGCAATATTTATCATGACTAAAGTATGAAACGACAATTCACAATTACAAAACCGAGACACTTTAGCGAAGCGCAAAAAAGTTCATCTGCACGGGTAAACATCGGACGTTATCCAACGCACGACTACTCTATTAGTATCGTCGTCCACGGCGTCGTCCTCAACGTCATCGTTATTATTATCATCGTCAGCATCATCCCCCTGTATGCATTAAAGTTCTTTTCGCGCTGGTCGCGTGTGATTAGCGCATCGCGAGCCGCGGAACAGGTTTCCAGGTTGTGGGCACAGTAGGCGACGAGTCCGAGCGACATCAACGCGAGAGTCCCGGGAGGATCGTTACAGCGCGCTAGCCAAGCATGTCCTTGCAGTTCCTTGAATTTCATCTAATTGGCATCGCGCTCTCCCCGTTATCCTCGCGCAAATATGCAACAATAAATGCGGGCTTGTCCGCGGATAGTAAAGGCGGTAGCCTGACACCTTTGGCCCCTAGTCGCGAGATTTCTATGTCGTTCCGTTTCACAATCTTGCGGCCAACATATTTTATATTTTATACTTTCTTCGAGCTGCTGCCGAGGCACTTAATTAATTTTTATCGGCAAGGATTTTTCGAGACATCAGCTCGTGCAAGTTATTCGGTGTGTTTGTTCCGACGTTAACGAATTTCATCTTATGCAATGCACAATAAATTGCTCAAATGTTAACTTAATTATAATTAATTTTGCAAATTTTTATTACGTAAGCTCCGCTAACAATGAAAATTGTCGTCGTTAATTAAATGCATTTTTTAAATATTAATAATTTATAATTTTATATCGGCTTTTAAAGCGTTGCGTTCAAGATAATACTGTTGGCATTTTTAGATTCAAAATCACTTTATAATTAATAATACAGTACATTGGCACGGCATGAAACAGGCGGTAAAATGCTAGGTTAATATAATTTAATAATTATACATTGTACGTAGCTCAGTGGTTGTGGCCGAAATTAATGTTTTACAATTTAGCTAGTAATCGCGTGTATAATTACCTCGTGTTCAATATGCGAACGCTTATCGGAATTATAAGCACTAAGAGATAACAAAATTTTAACTTTACAAGTTGTTTGATGATAACTAACGTAGATCAAACAAAATTTATGTATACGACGCTAAACAAAACAAAACAAAAAAAAAAACAAGGAAAACAGACACCCACGTATTGTGAAATAAACATTTGTAAACAATATAACATGAATTTCGTGTTCCACATGACTACTTTGAAGCCACTTTTAGAAATACTTTACAGTTTTCAGCTAATAATAATGTCTACACCTAGAATATCTATTTAAAAGTCAAGAAATCAACGCCCGATTCAAAAATATAACACAAATTAGAGAGGTGCTATCAGTCGTGAACAATGGCACTTTGCCATTGTTCCCTTCCACATGGCATGACTGATAAACTTACGAGTGAATTATCGTATCGTATAACTAGACGCTTTTCAACCGGAAGCGATTACTGTGACTCCCAACACACGGGAATTCTATTAGTTGGTAATGGCAAAGAATACCATTAATACTGTCTCCCGACTATCGAAGCACGAAAACGAAAATACGATGGAAATCAGTGGAGCCACATGTTTAATGGGTTAAAAAAAAAACGACGACGCGCACGTCCTATTTTTTGTTCTAGGTCAATGAGAAGATGATAGATACTTGGTATTATTGCTACATAGATGAAAAAACAATGGGATCTTCTTCGCGCCTGAGCTTATTGTCTCTGGGATGTTTAGCTATATTTAAGTCACTCGATGTGCCAACGTGACATTCCGCTCGTGTAAAAATGTATTAACGATATTTAATTGTCTTTTATTCGTGTTAAAAAATCCTCTCCCCCCCCCTCTTGTTACTGCTAATTATGTACGTATTCAATCAACACATGTATGCAAGTTATTTGATTACTTTTCGAAAATTCTGTATTATCATACAATTAATATTGTCATTGCACATAATAAATTCTATATCGTTTAGTTAAAATAAAAATTGAATATGGATTTCGATTTTTGTTCAAGCAACTGATTATCTTAGACTATAAAAATTCTAATAAAAATTTAAACGGGTCAGAGAACCAAACATTAATCATTATAAAATTGCTAGAACAATTCGAGTGAGCGTGCGCGAGCACACCCACAGACTAGTTCGACTAAATTTAAACGCATTGCACGTACATAGTTGAAGCTAAGATGAATTTTCATTTTTTGACCGACAATGTATTCTTAAATAGGCTACCACTTACAGCAAAAATAATTTATTACTTAATGAAAAATATTTCATAAGGTGCTTGAAATGTAATTTCGATTGTGAGAAAGTGATGTATCTTTGTCGATTAACCAAAAATATTTTATTATGCTAAATTTACGTTTATGATAATTGAACCTATTTGAAGGCATTAGAAATAACTACAATTTATGACACGGCATTTTATTAATAATAACACTTCCCATTCGCATAGTCATATATTTTTGTAAGATTATAAATAAAACACTCCATTATGTTATATATAAATACTTCCCAATAGTATTTTCGATTCAATTTATCCATTAGCATCTGCACCACATAACAAGACTGAAAAGCAATAAGTACATGAAAATAGATCGATACTCAACAGTCTACAGTACAATAATAATTTACAACCTGCGATTATACTTAAACTTGACAGCGGAGAATGCCGTTCTCGTTATTTCTTTAAGCAAAATCGTTCAAGCCAGCTATTTCAACAACCCAACGCGCAAACTCAAAACACAGAGAAAAACAAGGACTCTAGCTCGTTCGTTAGCTTCCGGCATTCTTCTCGCGCCTACGAATTCAGGTCACAGGACGTTACCACGTTTCGGCGCTGATAAAAGGCGCGTAGGCTTCGGCGCGACCTCGTGAGAGAGAAAGAAGGGAACCTTGTGCACGATACGCGTGCTGAGGCACAATGGGAAACCATATTTATAGAATGTGAAACACACCGACGGAAGGAGGAAGCGTCTCTGACGGCTTGCGCCTGCGCAGTCGACGCTTGAAAGAATGCTTTTGAATTTATTCGACGGAAGCCGCGAATAACCGTGTCATCGGGGATTTTGCCTATTCGTGTCCACGAGCCCTTGACCGGGGTTTCCATGCACACCTTCAGTGCCCCTCGTTGCCGAGGATAATGGGGAATTTGAGATGCCCGAAGGAGGTTAACGAGGTAAGGAGGCCCCATAGTGCCCGAGCACAGGTAAATTTATATGGAGGCTCGGTGGATTGTCAGTATCGCGAAGGTAGGACTTGAAAGCAACCGCGGGTTCGCCATGAAATACGACCTTTTCTTTTGCAGATTCGTAGCTAATCTGACATTCCAGCGCTTCCACACTCGTGGGACGATTTTGAATGACTGTCCTTGTAAAAAAAAAAAAAAACTGTATTTTATTCGCTATATCGTAATTAACGAAAGGGTTAGGTGTGACTCGGGCAACACGCAAAGTCAATATTATCCATACATTGTGCCCCCGTAGTACGCCAAGCTCGTTCGATTAACGTCGTTTCCTTCTGCTTCGTGCGCAATTCTTCTATCTCGTGAGTATCAACAGCAGCATCTTCAATAAGCGCGAGCAAATGATTGTGATGGCAATTAACGCGTGCAACATCCGACCATTACATCGTTCGATACGAATGTAATGAGAGGACGAAAAGCCGAAGAATCGCTCGAATTTTGCAGTCACTTTTTCTATTCGGCCGCGGCGTTACTGCTCCGGTGATAAAATAATCGGCAGGATCGTTGCACCAATTGCACAGAATTGCACGGGCCCTAAGTCTACCGCGGCTCGCTTCGACCTTTCCATCACGAAGCAACTTGGCGATTCGCGAATAAAGTGACGCGACGCGGGCGAATTACGGATTCCGGTGGGAGGCGGCAGATTGGGGGGGAGGTGGGAGGGGGGAGGGGGGTGAGAGCGATTGCATAATTTTGAGAAGTGAGTCGTAAGTTATGGTCATAATAGTGTAGAGTTTTAAAATTTAAGCCTATACGTGTTTTGATATCGATCTTAATTGATGGACCTGTTGTTTATGACGTATTATAATAAAATGAATCGATTTGCCGGTTAAAGTGCTTGCGATATTTAACCCGATTGCTTTATGGTTCAGTGCGATATCGTGCTTTAATATTTCTTCAACGCTTTGAATCACGTTTATCGATTTATCTATCTACAATGTAACACACAATTTTTCATTATACAATAGGCAATTTATTCAATTGAAATAGAAAAATGTATTAATTGCTCAAGCGTATATTTTTATAAATTTCGAATAAGTTTTTATGTCTTATCGACATCGTTCGTTACACTTTGTACGAGTAAGTATTACCACTCTATCAATTTGTGTTTGAACTAAATAATAAATACTAAATATTTTCAATAAATAGTTAATAATTGTGTGTTTGTGTGTTTGTGTGTGTGTGTGTGTGTGCGCGCGCGCGCGGGTGCACCCGTGCTCAACTCAATTATAATTTTAATAAATTATATTCATTATCATCGATATTAATGGCCAAACCAAAGAACGTGTAACAATACAACACTGTATTCTTGGAATTCTATGATTATGATTAATTCTGTATCGACGCTTACAGTTTGCCATTATTGTTTTACTTTTAATCTTAAAATTACTACATTCTATAAAAGTCGCGCGTTTTTGAGATTTCAACTAGAATTAAAGCAAACATCTATAAAAATAACAAATCATAAATACGAGTCTGAAATTCAAGAATGTCGTTGAGTTTGTGAGCAATTTACGATGTTTATTAACGAACAAAGTTTCATTCGTACTCCTCAGCATTAAACGAAATACATTTGTCATGTAATTTTATGACATTATAAAACTTGTAAATGTTATTTTCTTACTTACAATGGAACTCGGCTACCGACGAACTATCTCGATTGTACGTAAGAAGGAAGGGGGCTCATTTGTACCGGTGTAGTATTTCACTTAATCAAATAATATAATATTTTCTTAGTGTATTTCAATCGATTATATATTACTGTTATTTATTTAGTCTATTTTTAAACAATATGAGGTCTTATAATATTTTACGGAAAAGTATTGGTCAGTGGCTTATGATATAGATATCGCATTTGAGAGGTTATTAACGTAAACACTGTAAATAGACCTTTGCGAATACAATTTTATATTACTATTATCTACTATATGATTGTGAAAACGATTGAATTGTACGTTTATTATTGTAATGGAAAAATTTGTCTTTGAAATTGCCTTATAAAATGTGTGGGTTTTCAGGCAGATCTCATAATTGTCTGTAATTTTCTATTTATGCTTGTGCGATTGCTTGTGACATTAATTTGCGAAATCATAGATGAGAAAAGTATGGATGAGCAAAAGTACAGATAATAATAATAAATACCATTAGGAATTGAGGAAAAGTTCTAATATGTGATAAAGTAAGGTATTTAGTTGGTCTTAGTTAAAAAGATGAATTAAAAGCTTTTAACGACTGCTAAATATTTAACTCTTATCGGATAATGTATGATTTTGTTGCTTGTTGAAAACTTACATAGTCGTAATGCAAACGATCCAGCCACTTTATTGTTTATCAATTCATTTCAATTCACTTCATTTATTGTTGTAATTATCAATTGACTGTTAGTATTCTATCGAATCAAGTGCAAGTCTAAGGAGAATGTAACGGTTAAGGTATTAAACAACAAATACGTTTGACAATGCATAGATGACATCAACAATATCAAGCCGAGCTTAATCTTGCGACGAATATCTTGCGCTACTTATATTATTCTTTTAATCACTCATTGTTGAATTCAATCCAGTCACACAATATCCACGCCAATATTTCATTCGATGGCAAACAAACAAAATGCTAATTAATCTCCGTAGGGTCTCGGAAAAATGCAAGGTATTCGGGTAATCAATACGTGCATAAATTCTTATGCCGATGACAAAAATCGTAGAGAAAATGTAGAATCGACAGTCGGTGAGGAGAAAGAAGGGCTAATCACGGGCGAGTGCGGTTACTTCGCTCGAGTTCCACGCAATCGGCATAAACAATTCCGCGGCGTCGATTTGTAATGCAAAGTACAATTATTATCGCCAGTGCCGCGTCGGCCTCCGCTCTCCCCACTGGCATGCCCTGGAATGCCCGACGCATCGGCTCGCGCGCATGCCCAATGGATCGAGGGATGTTGCCTCGACATGCACTGAGATAAATGGCTCCGATTGTTTTGAATCGAGGGCCGAGACCTTTTCATTTGCGCGAGTTAATGCGCGTCGCGATTAGTCGGGGGAGAGTGAGTTAACAGTGAGAAGTGATTAGAAAACAATTTTAATGATGGAGGACAGTTGGTTCGTTTGAGTTTTATGTGAGCAATAAAGTTTGGCCTTTTTAACTTCTTTATCCCTTTATTTATTTCTTGCTTTGTTTTTCATGTAATGTCATGCAGTATGGTGTCGGAGCTTATAAATCGGCACGAACAATTCACTTTAACGAAATAGCAAAGTGATTCATATTGGACGTTATGTCGCGTATTTCACAATACTTATTAGACATGTATGTAAATTTTTATTATGGAATTAAATTGGAACAACGATGAAAGGTAATGTATATGCTACTGGCTGGTTTCCATGATATAATGGTATTTTTATAACAATGTTGTAGAATAAATGATATGTATATATTGTCTCGTGTCTATAAGTAAACAATTAAATATATCGATATGTACGCCTACTTTATTAATTGCGGATGAAAATAATTTTGATAAACTGTATAATTGTTAATGTAATCCTTCTTTATTTGTTTCTCGTTTTTTTTTTGTTTTTTTTTGTTTTTTTTGTTTTTTTGTTTTTTGTCTCTAATTATAATCATATCCCTCCTGTACAGTGACAACGATGCATTCTTTCTTTCATTTAGAATTTCTTATTTACGCATGTCACACAAAACGTAATTATAATTGACAAATGTCTATAAACGGCAATACATTGCCATTTTATAAGAAATAATGAGAAAGCTTCTTGCAAAACAGCAAGTAAAAAAAGAACCGTGCATGGAAAAAGTATGAATATTATACTAAACGATCGATGATTTCTTAGAAAATATAGTCGTGCACGTACACAACAACCACTTAAATATATCATCATTACACTATTAGTGGGTTTTAATTAAAATTGATTTTTCTGTGTGGCCAGTGGCTGTTAGGCAAAGCTCATTCAGCTGCTTGAAATGAAAAGGAACGTTAAATATTATGTATATATTAAAGAGCTGATTACTCATTGCAGTGATAAATTATTGTTACAATGTCGCGGTGCCAGTTTTCCGCTCGAGTCACGCGAGCGTTGGCTCCGCGCATTGTTCCTTTACGAAAATTATCGCACAATAATACCTACTAATGGCATTCATAATGCCTTTTACGCCTTGGATATCGGAGTCGCATAAAAACGCAGACTGCGCGCACACACTCGAGACCAATTATCGGTTGTCGGCTTGGTCTGTTGCGCAACAATTGCACAATAATCGGCGTGTAACGTACGCTCCGCCCGCTGTATACACATCCAACAAAGTTGGGCAGAGGCTTAAGACCGGGCGGAATTGAGAAAAATGATCCTATAGAAGCGGCGACAATTACCCATGACAACATTGGGTTACATTGTCCGCTACCGACTCTCTCCTCTCTCTCTCTCTCTCTCTCTCTCTCTCTCTCTCTCTCTCTCTCTCTCTCTTTACCCGCAGACAAATCGGATGTCAAAGTCATCCGTCCCAATCTAAATAAAAAGCCGTCAATGTCTCGCCCGAGGGATTTCGACATGGAACGCACAAGGCTAATAAGGCCTGTGCACCGGGAGAATGAGGTGTAGTCTTGCGAGGACAATGCCGGATAAGCACAAGGAAGTATTCCTTTGACAAGCAAAGACACGAGCTCAATCCCTCGTGTATTTTGCACGAGTGACAATCGTGATCTATCGATCCGCTGCATCGTGTCGATCGTCGCCTCCCCCCCCCCGACTCCTTATCCCTCCCACGAGCGGTGTATGTTGTTTCGCGTCGAGTTTCTGCATCGTAGAACGTGAAAATGTACCATTGTTGCTAGAGTGTATCACACAATGTCTTATTATTTCAGAGTTGTAAGATACAATGGATTTGCGCTGTTGTGGACGTGGATTTATTTCCTGCTCTCTTCGTAATTCGAGTTCTTAATTTCGGCGGTAGGTTAGTGTCAAGTGACTGGCATGGATTAGCATTAATTTTTCTCGCAAATATTATTGTCTATTTTTATAACTATAATTCATACTATCGCGCGCACATTGAAATGCCGTGTTTTTTCCTCCTCTATTCTTGCAATCGTCTTAAATATTATTTTTATTTAGATAATTCGTACGATAATTTTCACCTACCTGTGTTATGCGTAAGCATAAGAAGACATTCGCATAGAATTCGCAGCAGATATTTATTCGAAATACTGGAAAAAATCGAAACGTCAAAGCAAATTTCATCCTCTAAATACTCTCTCGTCTCACAAATGTGTGTCATATATTTCACGCGTATGCCGCTAAATTACAAACATTCGCGAGAGCAATCAATTAGTAATTTCTAAAATTCACAAAAGTACACCCAACACCGACAGCAGAAAAAGAAAATTTGCATTTTATCTTCGATTTTATCTTTGAATACTAAAGTTATTTAGACAATTAAAGTCGCAAAGCAGTTTCAAAATACATTTAAGTAACTACACTAAGCAATAATAAAAATAACAAGCATATAGATTCCCTTGGTAAAGCAGTTGCAATTTGTAGATTACGAGTCATTGTTATAAATAAGCTCATTTTTTAAACGGACAGACATCATTATTAATTGATAAGGGGCTTACATAGTTGGCTACTTTTTTAAGTAGGTGAAATTTAATAGAAGTTCCATCTCCCCGAGCTATTATATAAATTTAAAAGGTACGTGCTAACATCTAGAAGCATCCGACCAAACAAGCATTTTTCATGCGATTTGCATGCATATTAACTACTGACAAGCCTTAATGAACTTTGTATCTCGATCAAGATATACAGATTGTTATAAATGCTTCGCGGAATTACACACACTGAAATACACCACTGAGACGAAATGGGCCTACACTTAATTAAATCAAGTCGGCTAAAGAGGGCCCTTTACAACTACAGAGATCCCTTATTTCTGGCTATTTTTCATTCTGCTTGTTCTTTTACATCATTAAACGTTGCAAAAATATTCAAAAATATCACGCGATTATAGATGCGGTGAGTAATACTTATCCGTCGAGGGAATGGTGGTTGGCCACCAACGGCCATCCAAGCATCGATACCGCGCTCATATAATAAACCAAAGCATTGTAATTGAATGCTATTCTTCCATAGACACGGCGCACTCGCGTACAAATTATTCTGACGATATTAAATATTGCCGCGTATAACTCACAGCGTCTAATAATCACATTCGCTGAACAACAAAGTCTACTAGTAATGCCAAGACGCCGAGGAAGGAAAATATTTGCCGAGCATTATGAATGAGTAAGTAATATTAATGACTTGGCGATATTATTAAGAGGAAACGCCGACTGAGTAGCGACGTTCAATTTCCCATTATCGCGAATCTTTATCGATTCCCGATCGTTCCGATCCTCCCGTTTACACAATGGTCGCATCCTCCCACTACCCTGCCGCGCCTCGCCCACATTGTACTCCCTCCTATTAGCCAGCCATAGTCGCCCTAACGAGCCTTGCCGAATATCATATCCACGACGCGTCCAATGTCTCATCGAGTCGAGCGCAGAGTCTGGTCTACATAACGCCGAATCCTCCGGAGATACTCAACTAATTCAGGGCGACTGAGCCTTCTCGCGCGACAAAAGTCCGCGAGAGTCGCATTAGCCGGGCATTACGACTGCGCGTGTGTCATTGCAGCATCAGGGCCAGGGTACAATGAACGGGGCTTCTCTCTCCACGCCACGTGTACTTACCCCCCTAGTATTCGGGACGTGCCGATGCGTAGGGCAATTGCTCGCCGCCGCCGATGCGTAGGGCAATTGCTCGCCGCCGCCGATGCACAACGACGACGTGAAAGGAGCAGCGACTCTTCGGGATGCCTAGAAGCTACCGCCGCGCCTTCTTCCGCGCACTATAATAAGGGCTTCACTCGTACGCTCTCTCTCTCTCTCTCTGTCTGTCTCTCGTTCTCGCTCCGTCGTTCTCTTACTCTCGCTCATTCGCTCTCTCGCTCTCTCTATATCTATAGCATCTATATAGCATCATGGGAGTTTTGCATGATTTTACCTCGCGTCATAAACACCGAGTATAAATCATCGAGCCTGTGCTCTCGGTAGTGGCGGTGTTGGAAGGGATCGCGGGGATGAAAGGGGAAGTTGACGGCCGCGTTCCTAAGGATGCGTATGAACGTGCGGGAGAAAATTAGAAATGGGACGAGGAGGGGTGATGTACTGGGAGGAGGCGATTGACATGGATGAGAAGCAAAGATGCTGGGCGAGGATCCGGTACTCCCTCGTCTTCTTTTCATGACTTTCTCGCCGGGATGCGTGTCGGAGAATTGATAAATACTTCGATTGGAATATGAAGACGTTGGGACTAATGAAAAGGGATGATATATGTCAACGAAGACGTGCCAGAGAACGTATTCATCCTACAGAGAGTCTTTTAACATTGCGGGATGGTTTTAGGCGTATTCAATGTACATGATCGTAAGGTGTCGTGTATATGTCAATGGCATCACGTTATGTTCAATCGAAATTATCAGCAATGTACGACAGACGAGAAATCCAATCTCTCTCTCTCTCTCTCTCTCTCTCTCTTTCTTTCTCTTTTAAGACATAATAAATAACTCTATGTTATATTTTCACCTAAATTATTAATATCGCACATTGATATTTAAAAAAAACCTATGGCCGTATGTGTGCACGTGTGAATGAGTCGTATGTACTTAATCGAAAATCAACTCTAATGCACATATCAATATAAAATGTAACTAAAGTCAAATACCGACAGTAATGTATTAACAAGTTGATAGGTCCGCTGACAAAAAGGTTATTACTGTTTTGCTACACCCATTTGCAACTTTCATAATTCCATCTTTATCTACATTACATATTAAAACTAGTTCAAAGCTCTAAGTTTTTCATTGACATAACCGATATTTTATTTATTTTGCTAGAAAAACATTAATAAACCAGTTATTTTATATTTTATTAGATTATCGATTCAACTTTAAATACATTATGTATAAAATGCTTAATAATATTAGAAAAATTAATTAAAAATGATTGAACCCAGTCATATATATATACGTATATATACAATTTCATTTTTTATTGTTTTGTATATTTAATACTACAGATGAAGCTCCTATTTAATTTTTTTTTTTCTTTGTAAGACATAATATATAGAAATTTACGAAAATTTATTAGTTTTTGTATTTCTGACTTTTATCCTGAACTTAAGCTTTAAAAATAAATGGCCAAATGAAAAACGTCTCAATGGCTAAATTAAACTTAATTAAAGTTGAACTAAAATTAAAATAAAATTGTACAATTATGTAAATTATCAAATAGTTAATCGAAATGTTAACGCATATCATTTTTAAACAACCGAGGAGTAATTGTTATATGAATATATTAAATAGGTTCAACGATAAATTAAGCATAAAATAACCATATATCATATATAATGTATAAAGAGGCATTTAAGAATTATTTTCTTAAAAATTTAATGAAGTCGTTGAGATTATATCGAGACGTTGAGAGAGATTTTCTAAAAGTAAGACAAATCAATGCTGCATACTCGTTTTGAAATTCAAACGTGTTAATATATTTTACGACATAAACAACAACTACTCCAGAAACGTTACTTTATCACCTATTTGATCCACCTTATGTCTCTAATGCTTAGAGCTTCACTTTTGATCCATTTCATAGTTTTTGCTAAGCATATTACATTGACGTATCTAATAAAACAATTTTCTAAAAAGTATTTTATTGATATTTAAGATACATATTGGTTCTAAATGTAGAAACGTTTTTACGAATCAAGTTTTTCTTTGCACGCATGCGTGAATGCCACCTTCACGTTCGAAGCTTGCCTATGTTGTATTTATGAAAAAAGGAAAATTGTTATTCTCAAGCCTCGAGCCGGGATTACGCATTTTTTCTACCCACTAATATGGCAAATCGTATTACACGTTTAGCTGTCTGTGAATGCCTACAACCAAAATACAAAATAACAGATCCGCAATGTCGAAGCGGAAGGATTTGTCGAAAAAAGTGCTCGAGTGATATATATATATATATATATATATATATATATATATCACATATACCAAACTCGGTAAAATTCTCTAATAAGTGCAAAAGATGCTGCAGCAATGTAGAATTTATTATTGAAAGGAAGTGCGCGATGATTTGTATCTACGTAGCGATAAAAATCAAATGATTTAAGTCGCAATTGTTACGCAGCGCAAATGCAAAACGATAACAGCGTAACAGCTTGGCGATAGAAGCACTCTGGCTGTTCACGAAATTATGACGAAAGAACTTAAAGGGCCGAACGAACGAATGAATAATGTACAAGATAGGATATTGGAAAGGAGAATAGTATGCGGAAAGAGAAAAGTATAAATAAGGGTATCGTATAGGCATTGTAACAGACAGGAGGAGATGAGTAGCCGCCAACAAACATCTGAATCCTGAAAGCCGCCTCAACCGAGAGGCTGATTTTTCCACAACCGATATGCCGACAACAGCACAAGAGGGGCGTCGGCTTCAACGAGGTTTGCTTCCATCGTCTATACTCGGCGGAGGAGGAAGTCCTAAATTTTTGAGTTAACTGAACGAGTGAGGCCAATGTGGAAAATAAAGGGCTCGGATTTTAGAGGATGTTCGCTCCAAGTCGTTTCGCCAATTGTTCCAAGCCGTTTCCAGTCCATCTGAGTGAAAATATGATTTCCTCTTTAAAGGTACGGCCGAGGGGTCTGCCTTAATTGCATGATCAATTGGACTTGTACTCTTTGCACACTTGCATCTTAATGTATCCTGATTTTTTCGTGCCCCCTTTCCTCCGCTGCGGCCCTCGTTAATATCTAATTTAATCCGAGGGTTTTAAATAAGAATATGACGTATAAGTATTATTATTGATGTTAGTTAAGAGTATAGGCGTGTGCAGGGGCTATTGACACTCGGATCAACCAATGTACCAAGTGTCGTATTAAATTCAATATTATCTATGTCCTTTAAAAATACTATTCACGAATTCGTTATTCATTCTGTTTCTTATATTTGTTTTGACGATTTCAATATTTTTGATTAACAATGATAAAGACAAGCGGAATAACAACAGCATTTAAAGTCTAGAGTGCATGTTTAAAGAAACACCTCTACATTTATGATAAAAAAGAAAAACAAAAAATTATTTATTATATCATTAAGTATATTCACTATCGTAAAGAATCGCTAAACTATCGTTCAAAATTTTT
This sequence comes from Ceratosolen solmsi marchali, assembly GCF_000503995.2. Taxonomy (NCBI): domain Eukaryota; kingdom Metazoa; phylum Arthropoda; class Insecta; order Hymenoptera; family Agaonidae; genus Ceratosolen; species Ceratosolen solmsi. The sequence continues at coordinate 6,593,789 of NW_011948416.1, read as the reverse complement.
TTTAATAGTAATCGCAACAACAATACATTAAATTAAAAATTAAAATTACAACGATAATTCATCAACGAAAATTTTTATTGACAATAAATGTAAAAAAAAACATAAAGAAAACATGACAATTATTTAAAGTACGAGTGGAAGAGAAAATGCTGGGTAAACGTTTTTATGTACTTGTTTCAGACCCATTTTATGTTCAAAGTCATGTAGTTAAATAGAAGATGATTAAATTTCAAGTTAAAATTTATGTAATTCTAATAGTCTTTCAATAGTATTACTTTTTAAAATGCAACTTTCTATTATATGAGTTAAAATTTATGATCGAATAACCTTAATCTACGGGACTGCGTAAATTTGACTTTACTTATACTTTATTTTTATTTGTAGTTTGCCAAACAATTTTATCGAGAGTATTTCTGCCCACCGATAAACCCATATCGGTTATGATGTTACAACAGGCAATTTTACAACGACCAGAGAGAAAATAAATTAATTATACTTTGAAGCATCGTATCGTATCTACCAATACGTAGAGAGAGAGAGAAACAGTCGAAACAGTTGCAACTATAGTTAAAATTTCAAATTAAATTAAATAAATAAATAAATCCAATGCAAATACTAGCCACATATTAAAATCCACGGCTCTATTACATTAATCGTTGCATGAAAAATATTAACGCGCGCAAAATATGCAGATAGTAAAATTTTTCAAACAATATATAAAGAATATTTACAGCGTATTAAATTGCGAGACAAAATTAAAATGCAGTGCTTTAAATTAGCTGTTTTTCAATTACAAAAAGGCGCGTGAAATATCGTTTATAAATAATAAAGACTCGTCGACAGTAATGCACCACGCCGCAGTAATAACGCAGCTGATTTATTTTCCCGCGCCGAAAAGGAAAAAGGAAGTAACGAGCGCGTCAATCTCGAACTGTGTCAACATTAACAAAGCCCCGTACAATGATTAATGGATACGTCTCGTTTCTTTTGTTTTCTATTCTAATTTCAGCGTACACGCCCTTTTTTTTCACATCGAGTGGTCCGCATCGTACGAGAAAATTCGATACCTGTCGAGGAAATAAAATTCAATTCTCCCTCTCTCTCTCTCTCTCTCTCTCTCTCTCTCTCTCTGCGTGTGTTAAGACGCGGCGCAACTCAGATGCTCGACACGTGTTACGCTTTGCAACGGTTGAAGCGAGGTAGTCGATGAAGTTTTTCCACTGCGGTCAATGTGCCGGTGAAGTAATGACTTCCCGCTCTCTCATAGTGTCGGTAGCCGTCCCGATCGAAAGAAATTCCTTCGAGATTGCATATTGCAGAAGGTGATCAATGTTTTTTGACGATGTAGGAACGACGCCCGTCAAAACGTGACTCGGTGACCTTCGAACGACTTGACGGCTCGATTATTCCGTTTGTCGATCTTCGATTGCCTCCTTATTTTGACGAGTGCACGCTTTTCTAAAAACGCAATTTCTAAAAGCCAAGTTGAATACAGCGGCAAATATTCAATGACGAGTCGCCCTTTAAAATGGTTCAATAATATATCAATTTATTTGCCGACAACGGAAATTTATCTACACTGTACATTGGATCGTTTACAATTGCAATTCATTATTATCCTTCACCTCTTGATTTAATTGGTGTCAAAAATATTTTCAAGTATTTGAAAAAGAAAGCCTTTCATTGTAGCCACAGCCGTACAAACAAAGTAACTCGGTAAATTATCACGTATATCACCTCTGTAGCAGTTACCCAATAAGTAGTACTCTTACACATGATACTACAATACGTACAATTTATGCGAAATTTCTATATATTGTTCGTAATAACACAGTCTACCACCATACGATACGTATCATTTACGCGAATAACGCGCATTACATTTGGCGCGATCGGATCCACGTTCACCACCTAAATATTTATCACTCGGGCCCTAAGTATGAAACGCGCAGCCGGAATGTGAATTCTAATGCTCAATGCCGATAAACTAAGCTTTCGCCAAATCATTCGAGTCAATCGTAAAAGCAGCTTACGAGAGCCTGCGCCTGGACAAATGCTTTTACGGTGCGTTAGAGAAACCGGAAAGCGGGTGCCGTGTGCTGTTAAAGGAAAGACGCGTGCGAGTCAGGTGATGACGATCCGCGTATCGTACACCTGTCGATTCTCCGCCCTCTTCGTTACAAGAGCACAGCGGAAGGAAAGGGAGGATCGAGCCAATTTTCCGATATTTCATACAACAGCCGGTGAGTGTGTAGCTGGTTTGGAAGTGATGTTGGACGCGGGAGGGCGGGATCGGAAAGCAGAAGGTGTCAATGGTGGATGCGTAAAATCTCGGTCGTCGACATTGAGAAACGCGGGGTGAAAGGCCTTTGCGCACATGCGCTTTTCGCCTGAGTGAGGAGGACGAAGCTGAAGGCGCGCACGGCCAGCCAAGGTGTTGAACTTTTTTTGGTTTTACTTAACGGCGAGTTTGACGCGCGTAACTTATGGGATTACTCGAGCTGCATTGATTTTCTCGGCCAGCGCAGGGCTAATGCATTTCTTATTGTAAGCCTTACACGTTACATCTCAAGTGTTTTCAGTTCAATGTTAGGAGGTAATTACAAGCGTATAAGTAATGAAATGTAATCTTTATGGAGATAAAGGTGGAGTGTTTACGTAATTGATGGGTATTACTCTATTAAGCATTTAGATTTACGACGACATGCAGTGAATCACTTTTGAGTATGGGATCGCGCAGCGAGCATTATTAATTTGAGATTGTTGGCAATTTGACAGGTTTGGATGTCCTTATTGCGGTGAGAGCTGCTGACAAAATAACCCCAGGGAAGCATGGAGAAATACTATGTGGAGCATGGATTGGATGAGATGTGAATTCACGGTCACGAATGAGAGTAATAATTGCTGGCCTCGATTAATGATTTGAGGCGAAGACACTTTTTGAAAAATTTGTACACTTGCGAGCGACGGTTTATGTAAATGCGATTTCCGATGATTAATGTGCCAGCGGTCAGTGACTCAATTTATTTAAAAATCATCATTTTCCGGGGTTATTTTAGGTCAAAGAAGGTAAAAGAAAGGTGCAGTAATTTAAGCGTCTTGAGCTTCTATTAAATAATCAAAATATAAATACAAAGCTATGATTTGTGACAATACCGTACCTGTGTTGTAGCCGCAATGGGATCTTATAGTCGATACAACTGTAATAGCTGTTTCATTAAAGCTTTTTCAACGTTTGCAATGTGCAGGATAATACGTAATATTCACTTAAAAAATATTGTTCCGAACTATCTTATCCAAAAAAAAACTTTTCTTTTTCTTCTCATAACCTTGAACCGCAACCTAATAAATATTACAAACAACGACAACAAATGGTTGTATCTATTCGAAATAAAACTTGGAAAATAACTTATAGCAGCTTTTAAAAATATTTGTTAAAAATTGTTATTGAAATATTTTCTTTAAAAACGTGCGTAGATTGTATATAGTAAGTATGTTATTACATCTAAATAAAAATTTTGGGAATGCACATCCTTGTAAAATGTAAATTATGTCGGTGATAAAGTCTACGAAAATCAGTATGAACGTGTATGGATAGCAGCCGAAAGTAAATTTTAAAGATAAAAACATAATAAATAGCAATAAATAAATTAGAATTAAATAATAAATAGCTTTGAAAGGATATGATGATACATTCAACCCAAAGCGCATCAGAAATGCGCAGTGTATTTTACTTGCGTAACCGAAAGAAAAAATTAAGTCGCGAGTTGGTACGTGAACTTACGCGTCACTGTATACCATTAATCACTAATTAATTACAAACAGGCAACGTACGAACGTCATTCGTGTCACGTATGATTTGGCGCAAAAATAGCTAGCAGTAATTGTTGATTCTGGCGGTTGGAAAATGAAGAAGAAACCAGCGCCTTACTATAGTCGAATATTGCACGAATCATTATAAATATGTTGAGTACAGTCAATTAATAGTAATAATATTCTAATACACGCACATCTGGTTTAACAGTGTGATATTTAAGATTATTCAATTAATAATTTACCTCAATGACATGAAGTATTTGCATTTGACTAATAATAATAACAGTAACGAAAACAACAACAATAACAATAATAATAATGATAGAATTTTGTAATTGAAGAATACTACTTTTACACATTCAATGAAGTATTTACATTTAATCTTGTGTTAGATGTTCTATCCAATTATGCAAATTAATTCAGCAAATGAATGGCTCGGGAAAAAATTATACAAGCTATTTGTATTATGTATAATGTCGTTTGCCATACGGCCATTAGTATTAAAATATATGTTTAAATATCATATTCAAATTATCGAATAAATTGAAGAGCAATTATGTTGCAACAGATTGAAGAATTACTTTCATTTAATCGACAAATAAAATTGTTCAAACTCTTTTAAATAAACTCCGGCAGCAAACTAGAAAAATAAAAATTTATTTCGAACCTTTTTAGAAATAAATGAAACATAGTCTTTTATATCTGTGTCATGTAGATTTTTATGGAATAAATTTATAATACATTTGTTACATATCAGTTATTTATTATTACTTGATTAAGTAAACAGTCAAGTGTAGCTAACTTTTAATTCTCTTGCTGTGAAAGATTATGTACAGCAGTCGAATAAACACGTAACGACTTGGGCGCGTTTTATATTTGAAATAGCATTTGCGTCATGGGTAAATACATGCAAACACGAGAATTAAAATAAAACATAATAAGGGAATCGGGAAAGAGAGAGAGAGAGAGAGAGAGAGAGAGAGAGAGAGAGAGAAATGTTAAAGAAATTATGTACGTAGTAATAAAAGCCATGAAAAAGTAATTTTGCATACATTTTATTGCAATATTAAAAAATTTAAGAACATAACATTATGGAATTTACCTATGAAAGCATAATCAATAATACTGAATTGTTCAAACAATTTTGATTAAAATGGTAAGAGAAATTAATTTCATAGTTTTTTAAAGCTATTTTTCTTCAGCGATAACGTTTATTATATATAAATTGTGCGCAATTAAAATAAACTAATTGATTGTAAATTCTACGATATTAGAAAAAATATAAAGTGCTCCTCGCTAGAATTCGTTCGCTTTAAGGACTGCAATAAGCCGGTTGTACTATACTGCTCGAGATAATCATGCATTTTAACTTTTTATAAATGAAATCCGTATATTAGTTTTTATAAACATTCTAGATAAGATTGAAATTATTACGCATTTTGAACCATATATTTGTATAATCGTAACAGTTTAGTAAACATTTTGATTGATTACTCTTTTTCTTTTTTATTGATATTTTTTAAAATTGGCTCTTTTTGCCATAATGTAATGATTCTCTTCAAATATGATTACTCGAGAATTATGATAAAATATACACCAGAAAAAATATATGCCGCTGTTAATCAAATAACGATTTTCGGTAAGTATTCTAAGATTTGTGGAATTTATTTAGATTAACATCAATCGTTATAACACATATAACCTACAATAACCTATTATTCCAATTTTTCGATTCAATATTAAATAATTTTTTTTTTTAATTTACAGATTTTTGCACAAAATTTTTCGCCAACTGTATTTGAACTATTATTGGCTGTAATGACAGAAATTCCACAATGACCTACGACCATGACCTTCGTTTCTTTTATGTCAGAATGGCAGAAGTAGAATGTCACTCCCCCGTCGAGCCGAGGACCATGTCCCTATAACTAAAAAATAATCGGACCTATGCGAAGACTATATCGATAACATCTGGATAAAAGAGAGCCTAGTAGTAGAGATTCGCGACATCACTTTTATTTGGAATATAATGAGCAGTAAAATATGGATGTAAAAAAATTTATGCTAGACTCCTAAAATACAAGGTTTTTGTTTTATTCAAGGAATTTAGAATTCTTGCATAGCATATGCATACATCAATATATTTCTCCCATTCACTTTCTTGGAATAAAATATAATTTATTTTTGTTTTTCTCCTTGGTGTTGAAATGCGAATGATGCGTTATTTATGATGAAAAAAATTTGTTCTCTCTTGTGGTGAATTTCTTCTTCTGGTATATTTTTTCATCTTTAATTTACAATCCAATTTCATTATTAATCGCCTTAAAGAAATAAGATAAATTAAGTTTCTAAAACTTTGAAAGCGCCGACTCGAGTGTAATTGAATTTTCACTCGATTATTAAGAGTTTTCTTAACGAGTGATAGTGAAACAACTAATATTATAATTAAATAGATAAATCATGAGATATTAATGGTCAATCTTTGGTTATTTTATTACAAGCACGAATTCATAGCAATAGAATATCTGGCAATTGAAAATAAAACCTAAGAGGCTTTTGGAATTTTAAAATAGTTGAAATAGCTCTGCCAGCGTGTAAATGTTTAATTCGCATAAATGCATAATTAAAAAAAACAACAACAACAAAAAAAAACAAAAAAAATATTAAATCGCGATAGGCTAAGGGCAGCCTATATGAAGAAAAAAAAGAGAAAGAAAGAACAAAAAAGAAGAAGTAGAATGTGACTATTCGAGCAGTAAATGTCGTTCTTGCGCGATAAAAAATTCTGAATTCAAAATATTTTTTACAGCTAGCTACGCTTATAAGACTATAAATTATGTTAATCAAATGTTATCAGCTGCCTCTTAATGTATCTACAATATTTAAGAATTTACTAAGCGTAGATCGCTACTCAGTTTTGATTAAGCGTTTGGCAGTAATATAATCTATCGCAAAAATCCGACACTGTTATTTAAAGCAAATATTACCTGTCAAAGACTGTTATCTCGTTTAGAATGGTTTTCTTTATCGATAATCATTATCGCTTGAGTTTTTTCTAAAACGAAAATTCCATTGCATGTCCGTGAGTCATGAGCATAAGATCGTAAACAACGGAGATGTAATATTACAATGTAAGTCAATGAACTTGTAGATTAATAAACCAATGTATTAGTTACGTAAACATTCCAGTAGACCGATTTTCCAATGTGAATTTTATTTTTCAAAAGTTGCAAGCTGCTCTTTTTTAGAACAGTTTGGCTTTGCACGCTTTATAGGATCGTTTGAGCATTAACTGCTTCGGCGCCTATATAACTCGTTGTTTTGTCAACTTTTACGGATTATCGACGACCATCCGTTATTATGGGTAGAATTTTTTTTTTTTTTTTTTTTTTTTTACCAACGATCGCCAAAGTGACCGATGTATAAGCCTTGGCCATTCGTCAAATTAATTAACATTACACGAACTTCGGATTTGCATAATGAAACATATTTTATTCCCGCTCAGCGGGCACATTTTATCGTTCGTAGTAGCTCAAAGCTTAACCCATTTATTAAACATCAGCATGTCATTTCAGCGCGCGGACTGAAATTTACTCCGATACATTACTTTGATACAATTTCCAAGCGCCATAAACACTTGCACAAAGTAAATCAACACGGCCATTTATTCTATACATTTTAAGTGACTTTATACAAAAGCCCCAGAAGAGTCGCATAGAGATAATCGGGATAACGCCTACAGTAGCGTCAATTTGATAAAATTAACGAGAGAGGCAGTTTTTCACCATGATCGGGAACGCTACGCACATACGACACGAACTTGAAATAAGAATTATCGGAATCGCGAGAAAGGATAAACAACGCCAGGCACTTTATATCCCAATATCACGGACGAACTCCGAATTGTCGTTTTGGCGGACCGATAAAGCGCGTCACTGTTAATACTCAATTAATCACTAATCAAGCCGATCGAGCTCTGTCTCTTAAAATTTCGAAAAATCTACTAGTCCTTGGAAAAGGTGCACGCGATTATTTAATCCTCTTGCAATCCTCTACTCACACCCCCACCACCGATCACCCAAGTTTTATTCATCAAAGGCCGTCTCGTGACACTCGCTTGCGTCGGCAATTCGCAGGTGAATCGGTAACGGGGCCCTAAACCGATTGACCCGCTAACTAAATAAAAAACCCATTCAACCGACCAATCGAAAGCGCCGATTAGTCCTAATCTCACCTCGAAGGACACGGGAGATAAGATTGTCGAGCGGCACTTTCGTCGACTGGCCTGGCCGGTCAATGGCAGCAGCGGCGCGCACACACGTGCTCCGCTCGACCAGCTGCCGGTGTCACGGTCCGGTTCCACCTCCGGGCGCTCCGACTCCCGCCAAATCCAACTTCTCGCGGGGCCACCGCTGCACTTGGCTCCGACATGTGCGAGCACTTGGCACACCCGTGACCACCGAACCAAACAACAAACAGAACGATTCACTGGCCGATGGGCTACACCGTCACCCCCCCTTACGCCCCGTTCACACACTGACAATAAGCACGGCACAGCTCGGATTCGACTCCGGGCGCTACAAAGGGACGGCGGCGGTCTCTTACGTGCCGGGCGCGCGGACATAAATGTCTAACTTGCTCGGCGGCCGAAGCGATACTGAGAGGACGACGGAGCTGCTGTCGACCGAGGCGGCCGGGAGAATCGAGCGCCGCTGCAGCTGGCCCGAGGAACCAGCGCCGCCGCCGTCGTCGTCCGTCAACGCGCGGGCCCGGAGGGGTCTCACGCGGGGGAGGAGACCGAGATAAGGCGATCGTTCGGCTCCTGTGCACGCTGGGCCCTCGACGAAATACGGGAGAGAATGGCCGCGCTAGTTCTCATCGGCCTGGGGGTATTACGGCTGAATGCGGGGGCTGAGGCCCCTCGCTGTAGCCGGGCTCGTGCATTACTCGAATTGCCGAGGAAGCTGTCGAGGCTGCTAAGTACGCGGTGTGCTGCGCTAAGTGATGGAAATTGTAAGCGTTGCGATAGGAACGTGGCATTGGCCACGACGTAGAGAATTTGGAGGAGTACGAGCGAAAGAGGTGATGATAAGCTTCTGTAATCAGCGGACCATTGCAATATTGTGTCGAACAACATTGATAAAATGTCGGATATTCGTAATAATAGTGATTGCATATTAATAATTGATGAGCGCGCTATGTTGAACAACGATTTCATTCAAATTGCGTTAAGTTTCAATTGAAATGAAGAAAATTATGCTCAAATGTTATTTTTACACCCGATTTTCAAAGTACTCCAAGGCAATTCGGTTTTCATGTATTTGCTTTTTTACGTGCTTTTTTAACGAATTGACGCGCTTGCCTGCCTTTTATTGAACATAATGCCGACAAATATACTAAATATTTCTATTTTATATTTACGCAGAGTTCATGGTTTCTTGACACTCGATGCATTATCACTTTTTGCAGTATCACGGAGTAACAAAAAGAAATCTTTAATAGGACCCGCAATAGCCACAACACTCGGCATTTTCCGTTGGTCTGCGTCTAACGCTCAGCTATAAAGCAATATGGCGATCGTGGCTGGACGGAAGTCATCTGCTCGCGTAAAGAGAGACAAGTAGAGAGAGAGAGGGAGAGTGAGAGAGACAGAGGGAGAGAGAGAGAGAGAGAGCGCACGTTCGCTCGTATCATGATGGCTAATCGTAATAATGACGTCACGCCGCAACGTTTAGAATTCTACTTGGTGTCTCGTCTATTTAAAATCATGTATAACTTTATTCACTTTATGTACATGAAATTTCTCTCGACGCAACCTGCACTTTCCGAAAAAACCGGATGATTTATATTTTTAATATCACTAATGAGTAAATGGGGCGATTTTTTATACAAAATTATCGCTGAAAATTGTGAAAACTACTTTTGTTTTTTCTTAAGAAGAAAATAAAACGATAGTTGGAACACTGAAGCTACGTAATAGGTATCATATTTTTTTTTCTTTTTTGGTTTTAAATGGAAATATTTGCATTTGCAAGTAAACTTAATGGTAAAATACATTTCAGTAAAAATATATATTAACGTTCCTCGTTACGTACATAAAAGATATATAATTATGCTACCGCGTCTGGGCAGTGCACCATCGGCAAAATTTTATTAACGTTTTGTTGAAACAATGCAAGATGCTATTTGCAAAAGCTACAATCGCTACTTAAAATGCCTGTATTTGTACGTTATATTGACATTGTCTTGGAATACTTGGCTTAAAAACCAGTTATTTTTATGATTAAATACATTTTAGTGTTGAACAATATTGGTAGTGCAATTTACTAAATGCTAAATCAATTTTGACAATACGATTCATAATCGTATCGTTTAGATCGATTACAATATTTTATTCCCCTGTATTAGTATTATTTATATCTTTTAAATATAAACTATGTTAAAATTAACAAAATTTTTAAAGCAATTATAATTTTTACCTAAGACCGAGTCTCTGCAAAGTACACAAACAATAAAAGACGAAATATAAGAGTTAAAATATTTTATGTATCTTTTCATCATAAATTTCTAAAATGTAGGTATGATTTTTTTTTTTTTTTTTTGTTTATTTTTTGTTTTAAGTATTGTACGTATAAATTTAAGAGAAAGTACAAGTTATAAATCTAGTTAACTGACATTATGAGTCATTGATTAATTAACAAGGCTTATTAACAGCAAAATTTTTAAAATAAAAGTTAGAAAACCATTTAATAAAAGAAATATAATTAGTTATTACAATAATCATAAACATTAATTTATTTATTTAATTGAAATTAATTTGAAATTAACTGATTAATGAATTTGTCGGTCTATCATTTTTATCAAGGCTCTCTATTTACAAAAACACACATATTAATCATTATTTATTATACAATTTCGTGAACTAGAGATATTTCAAAAAGGATAAAGAAATGCACACAATAATTATAAACAATATGAAATTTCATTATTAATTGAATAACAAATTTTTATGTAGCTATGTTAAACACTCAGTTTTGAACGTCCAAGATAAGCTATTCAAACCAAGCATGAAATAAGTAAGAAAGTACATTTCCTTCTGGCCACGTTGTGGCAAAGATCGAATGTTGCGTTGAATGTATATGCTTTAAATAAAACATATGGATATTATTTATAAATTACATCATATAATAATGCTATAATTATACAGCATATTATTAATGAATACAATGAGTCACTTTTTCTATAATTACAACAAAGTATTTTAAAGTAAAAATGTTTTTTATTTTTATTGTTTTGTCTTTAAATTGGTATTACTTATTTATATTATATAATTAATATTATATAATTTTGAACATGGGCATTTAAAGTTGTAGAAATAAATAATGAATTGTATTACATTTCTTACGTAAAATAATAATTGAAAAATATAAGATACCGAATTATTTATGTATTGTATTAAATAATAATAATTTTTAATATTTTTTTTTATTTACAGGATTGTATAATGCTCGACATTTTGAAGGATTTAGACCATTTGAAAATTCTTTTTCGTGTGCATCCAAAACTTTCGAATAATACAATTTTTTGCAATTAACAATAAACATTATTTCTAAGCATGTAATTTTTATTGTTTAAGCATTAAAATAAAAAATTCCATATGTTATGTCACAATGAATTTATCCTGTGCACTAGAATATAATCGTAATTTTATCAAAATTTTAGTATTATAACAATTTAATTATTTACTGTTAATTCTCTCAAGTGTTATGAATACAAATCTTAAAAAAATACATATTTGTAATATAACGAAAAGTACACCACAAATATTACATTTTCTATACGTTTTCTATACGGTTTCTACATCTCTATACGTTAATTTAATACGTGAATATTAATGATTTAGTTGATTCACTATATCATATAGGATACAATGAAGTTTAAAAAATATTTTTTAATAATCAACTTTTAAAGTAACCAGTATTTATAACAGCATTTAATTTGAATGAAGTAAAGTAAATAAAATTTGTGCAGAAACACTTGTATTTAAACGAATAAAGCAATTACTACAAAATTTAAGACGAAATACTCAAAAGTTATAATTATATATATATATATATATAATTACAGAATTATACGTTCTCAAGAATGTGTACTTAAATAAATAAATATATTGTTCATAATGTGTAATACTTTTTATGATAGTAGTATATATATTTATTTCATTTTCTATGTTGCATACATAAAGGAAAGTCTTACCTTCTTAAATTCATAAAAAAAAAAAAAAAAAAAAAAAAAAAAAAAAAAAAAAAAAAAAAAAAAAAAAAAAAAAAAAAAAAACATCTTTTATTCGTCCATCCTGCTTCCTTTACTACAATGTTTGCTGCTTTTGCTTTTCTACCTTTGCCTATCTAAATGCATCTTTCCTCTAAATATCTTTAAATATCTCCTCTTTTTATATCATTTTACATATCTTACTCCTCTACCTTCATCTCCATATCCGTCCTTTTTCCAGCCTACTCGCTCGTCTCTCTCCGCGACCATTCAGCTGCTTTCTTCATGTGTACACAGACAAACTCCAGTACCCATATTAACCAACACAACTGGAATTTGCGTGAGGTGCATGAGGCTGCCGTTCTTAAGAAGTAAATACAATTTCCATTGTAATGATTCCATTGTAATTACGAAATTAATCGTATATTTTGTAAATCTTGATACAATAATTCACCTTCCCTTCAATTTTGACCAAAGCATTTGCCTTAAACGTTGCAATCTCCTTTTTTCCTTTATATTAAGTATTTTTATATTTGTTGTATCACAAATTAATTATAATACGGACACGTCTCGTATAATTTGTTCAAATTAAATTATACGTAAAAAAGAAAATAGTTCAGCAGTGATCGGTTAATCTGTATATCAGTTATAATCATTGGACGTCAGTTTACGGTGGTATAATTTATTTTATTTAGAGGTAACAGTCGACCATAAAAAAAAATTTAGGCAAAAAAAAATCCAAATAAAAAAAAATGACAGTGAATTAGATTAAAGTAGTTCGCTGCCCGTATTTTTGTTACAAAGATATGTAAGGCCTACTTTCACATCATCATTATATTATTTTTAATTATTATTAAGTAATTTATTAAGTTAATTTATTTAGTATTAAGCTTCGCCTTTATGTTTGAGATGCAAGTTAACGAAATAAATTCTGGCAGTATATGGGCACTTATTTATGAAATTATGGCTTTAAGTTATACTAGAGAGAAATGCCCACGTATATTACAAATTCAAATTCTTTAATATAAACACCCGTTTTCAATTTAAAGTCAAACGTTTGAGAGACAGTTTTTCCTCTAAATATACACTAGATGATTTTCATTAAATTAGTAAGTATTTTTAAGCACTCCTACGTGAGATCTTATAATAAATGTAACAGCGATAATAAACAAGTATGGTCGTAATAATTGGCCTCTGTCGCGTCTTTTAACGGAAAAGAAAAAGATTAAGAAATAAATAAATAAAAAGATGAAGATACGAAACCGGTAATATAATGCATACAAAACCTCTGTAACTCAATCACAACCATTTTATTGCGCTCAAAAGCAATCTACCATAATTTGGACTTTTTGTCGCTAAATTGTTTGTTTTTTTTTTTTTTTTTTTTTAATTTATTTAATTTCTATGGATTAAAGATAATATGTAATTGTCAGTTATGAATTTCGTGTTTGTAAGTGTATAAAAGTGACTGCTAATAACTCTTTAGCTGTGATATAATTTTTGCTCTTTCTTAACTCGTGTACGTTCCACTTGTGACTTGTGTTTACACTAAACCTTCGGAGGAAAATGCCCTTGAGTACAAAGGGCGCCAAGAGTGTAAGGGTCTTATCGCTCAAGCTTGCATTCATTATTATTTTATTTATTAATTCGCTCGAATCTGCTACAGCACGCGTATGATGTATGAAATTTGAATGAAGTACGTCGACATTTTCCTTTGACCAAAACTTGTCTTTCGTGTATCTAAGTAATAAAAAAAACACAAAAATACACTTTCTACAGAAAGCCACTGAAATAACTAGTGCATGCGTTTCAAAATATGTACTATCATCGTCGAATAATGGGCGCGTGTGAAAGAGTCTCGGGCGTCAGAAGTAAACTTGCCGCACGAGCAAAAGAAATGCCATGGCTAATTGACGGCGACCGATAAGTCGTATATCCGAGATACGGGCGACTCCGGCGTCCCCATAAAATTGAATAGTCGGTGCACGTCTCGTGCGATATCGGGCGGATTCCTGTGTACTTAATACGAATCAGCCGTAGGCGCTTACGGCTGGCCTTTCGAAATATGCAAATATAAAGTACATAGCCAAGGAAGAAACTCGGAAAGCTGCGTTTACGTAAGGCTTGCATTTCTCGCGGGATTTTTCCCTCGATGCCGCGTGGCGGCACACGTTCGCGTACGCGCAAATGCATCGGCCTTTGGGTTATTCAGGAAAGAAAGAAGCGTCAGAGGCTGATAAGAGGCACGCGCTGCCCCCTGGGGAGGATATCACGAAGCAAAACCGTGAGAAAAAGTCCTTCTAGAAGGAGAGAATATATGGAGCGAGGCGCGGATTCGGAGTGCGAGACAACAGGTTCGAGGTTAGGGCCAAGTCCATCGATGACTGGGTACAAGTATCGATGCTTTCTCTAGAAATTTAGGCGAGAAACGTCTCGAACTCCTATTGATTATCTTGATTTAGAGATATAGTAGAGATATTTTCATGGCTGCACGTATATACAGTTATTGATGGGATAGATCCTCTTAAAAATCCAACGTTCTTTTGACGATCATTAGCGTGGCATTTGATGCACTTGGGAGTCCATTATTGCTCCAAAAAGTCACGTTATTAATTTAAATTCGGCACGCTAATTATGCAAATACTTCCTCCGCGATTGCTCCTTCATTGACGAAAGTACAAATTTCAATGACTCGGTAAGCAGTGATACTCGATCTATAATAATCGACAGCCACTATTTGCTCAAACGATATTTGCCAATAACGAATGAACGAAACAAATTCTGCTTTCGTTATACGTAATGGCAGATAAAAGAAAATAAAATACTTTAACAATAGTAAGAGTATTTGAAAATGCACTGAATTTTCGCGTTCAATTTATTGATCTTATGCATTATTCAAACATCGATTCAAAATATTCAAAATATTTCGCATAGTTATATATGTATATACATATAAGTCTAATCGAGCGTTATAAATGACAGAATAACTTCCGCATATCTTGGGCGGCGCCATAATGTCTGCTTGTACTTTACATTCTTAAAATTACAGGCCGTATTTCGTCTGACCATGAGATCTTTCGCTTACGATAAAAAGCAAAAGAAAATTAAATACCGTCGTTTTTCATTATTCTTCTCTCGTTACGTCCGAGTGCGCAATTGTCATCTTATTGCATCAGCGTTACTTTTTACAACACCAGTTCTCTTTTAGATATCTCGACCGTTTCTTTATGTCCGTATTCTGTAATACTTTTCGAGTAAGATGCATATTATATCTAAGAGAGATATAAGTATAAAAGTAATATTCGTTATTATTTTAATAGCCAACAATTGCACTGTCGAATGCAGGTGGTACTGATACACTACTATAGATACCGACATATCATTAACATTACGAATACATAAAATTAAGTAGTTGTGGCTAAATAGCGTGAAATTACGGAAAACAATGTCCTAATCATTTCGTGTGAGCCTATTATCATCATAACCTGATTTCATATGCATTAGCAATAAAAAAAGATGAAAAAAATATGAACTACATCTACTAAATCGTATCATTTATCTTAATATGATCGTTAATGTAAATTTATTCACACGACATTGTAGACTATCAGTACGCACTCTTACCGCCTTACGAGTGACAATCCACTCTTAATACGAGTGAAATCAAAGCATGTAGAGTCTGTCTGTCTCTCTCTCTCTCTCTCTCTCTCTCTCTTTCTCTCTCACTATCTAAGATGCACCACCGATGTTGTCCTCCGTAAAGAAAACGACGCATATGTTAAGGAGAGATGCGACGAGAGCTGAAGCATGAAAATAAACGCCAAGCACACGCTGAGGATAATCGCCAGATTGCGTTTGTCACTTTCCTCGACAGGCTCACCAATACCTGGTAATGTCGAATTCCCTATTCAATGTTCGAGAAAAATGATCGTTAGAACGCGAAGTCTTTTCTTTTTTTACTTTCATCGTCATTGAATAATGAATAGAATTTTTATAATTACCACAAGTCAAGCCCAGTAGTGAACGTTTAGTAGTTACGTCGGACATATTGCAGTTTTTACAATTAATTATTAGTACTGACAATATTTTTCACATCAATATTTATAATTGCTTATAAATCAAAGTTTGGATAAGCATGGATAAGCCAGCAAGTAATACTTAAGCATCAATTTATTTAAAACTTTATCTAATCTGACGATTAATATAGATTTATAAAAATCAGTCTCGATATTACTATCTTTATTATTTTCTTTACTGATTTATCGATATATTACTATACATCGATAATAGATTTATATTTTTTATGATACAGTGGGTTGAATGGCGACACATTTTTTCTAATCATTTGTTTAATAATTAATATTAATAAAAAGCTTTATAACGATGTTCGTGTATTATTAAAAGGTTCCCAAGAGCGTTCAAAAGCAAAAAGTGAATAATATTGCTGTAAGCAATTTGTCAATAAATACTAAAAATTTGTCCGCAGAAATTATTCGTCTGAATATTTGTTGGCTTATTGGCTTATTCGAATTTAATGTAAATATGACTAATTTTCTAAAATACAATAAAAACCGTTGATAATTCTTAATAATTGTCTTGTCAAGCGTGAAAATTTTATTGATATAACTCATAGTGTGAGAAGTGAAAAATAACGATTTCGTGAAAGAACGCTATTTATTATCATTTATTTTAAGTCTTAAAATAATCCACACTACAACCTGTTCATTAAACGGTGCAGATAAAAGATTAATTCAAATGACCGTGTACATCGATTGTATCTCACAAACTCATACAAAATTGACAAATTCAAGAATGAGAGCGGAAAGTTAAGCGATTTGCTAAGGTAGTCATGATTTTTTCGTTTTGCCTACTTGAGTGCGCGAGCGAAAATAAGCGGGAGAATCGCAAGAAACTAGAAAGCGAAGCTAAGATGTCAGCCCTACGATACACACACGCGCGCGCACGTACGCATACACACGCACGCACGCACGCACACGCATACACACACAGATATCTGGAACTGTGTGCAGAACAACGGACTACATCGTTTACACTATGGGACGATGATGAGTCGAGATGTCTTGAGAAAGGTCGAGTCTGCATTCGATTCATTAGGCGATTTCTCCGAAGAGAAATGCATATTTCAAGATTAACTCTAAACAGTCGCTGGTTTCGAGTGCATTTCATTTAAAGAAAATCCATAAAGATTTTTTATAATATTGACATCGATACATTAAAGTTTTGATAAAGATTTTATTTTTATGGGAATCGAATTATTATTAATGACTGATCTATTGGAATGTGACGCAATGACGTAACACTCGTATTACCTCAGTTATAGTGTTTACTTTGAATGTCGCTGACACGAATTTTCGTTCGCCTATTTAATTTGACACGTCATTATAAAGAATCATGCAAGTACATTGCATATCGTACTTATAGAAAGTTTATTGTACCAAGTTTATTGCAAAACTTTTACATTTTATTAGTCGAACAATATTATATAATGTAAAACTTTGTAATATGTTTCCAACGGAATAAGAAATTAGCATCGTAATTGACAAATACTTTTTATATTTGCATTAGTTTTTTTCGAATGCAACGCAATTAGAGAACTTGAGGTTATTGTTTAATAAAGTTATTAAATAGTTTATTAAGGCTTATGCAGAAGTATTTCATAAAAATAAATTACATAAAAATGGGATCCTTACTACAATATGTGGATGTAATATTATATCGTTTTCAAATAAAATTATAAAAATGTTGAACAAAAATACGAAGAGATTTAGTAGTTGAAGCAGAATTTTATGCTGATATAGTGAGATAATGACAACATTTAGGCACCAGGTAATAATTTTTTTTTTAAATAAAAATTCTTTTGCATGGTACGTTATCAAATTTGTGATGATAAGCGATAGTTTGTTTTGACATGAATTTTGATAAGGAATAATTCTTGTTAACCAGTCGGGTAACTGTGGAAATGAATGTCGAAAAATCATATACAATAGATTATGGAGCTGCAAAATTTAGTTGAATATTTAAGAGAAATGAAAGAAAAAAAGGGAATATTGTCTAAACTATATTTTAAAAGAATATAACTCACTTTATTCATCCGTTTAATTAAGACTGAATTTTAAAATTTCATCTTTTCCGTATAAGTGACCAACAAATAACTTGGTATAAGTAATTTATTATTGATTTAAAAAATGTACGAATATAATGGGTAGCAGGTGAAAATGGCATTACAAAATTCCGTCATGATCGGTGCCGAATTATTCCTTTCGAGATTTATTTGATACTCCTTAATGCCGCATAAAATTCGTTCCAATTGGATCTCGGCAATTCCAATGTATAGACCTCTTATTCGGTTTCGCAGTTTCAGATAAAACAAGTCACTTTCAAGCAACCAATCATTCATTACGTCAGAGTTAGCGAGCACTTGTCGGAGGATGCGGGGGCCGACGTTGTTTCCCCTACTGTTTATTAAGCTTTAATGGGTCCAATCTGCTTTTTTAAAGGTAAATAAGCGCTGTCGAATGACTGTAGTCTTTCTGCATCGACGACACGTACTTATTAAAGTGAGCGAGTACTCGGGTCATGCAAATTTCAACGGAGAGATAAATGTCATCGAGTACGCGCTCGGATTGCAGTGGATTGCTACTTTGGTTTGCTCGAGCCATTGGCGAAGGAAGACGAGGACAAGTATAGTGTCGCATTTGCTTTAGCATATTGTTAAAGAATAGGTATTACTTTATGTGCTGCATGTATTTTAATTGACAAAATATTACTTATTCGTTTAGGCGGCAGTTTATTGCCATTGGGTTTTCTAGTTTTAAAGTTTAGCTGGACGAGCCTATTAAGAAAAAGTTAGTTCTTCTAGTTAAAATTCTTGGATAATTGAATTGATAAATACCGGTGTTTAATCAATTAAAAACATAAAAAAAAAAAGATCCTCACTTCACTTATACTTTTAGATGCATAAACTATATTCACTGAAATATCATTGGCGTAATATCCATTTATAATTATAATAAAGAATTCTAATACTTTTCATTACTCTCTATGGATATTATATAGTTTTAAATTGCATGTTAAATGCGTTAAATAAAATTTCAAATTATAAGTACATAATTCGGCACTTGTTAATCTAATATAATTTAATGAATTAAGCTTAACCTTATGGTGATATCAATTTATTTCCTTTTTTCTTATATCATAGATAAAATATGCCAAGAGTAAGATAAATGCCAAATGAGTTTTGGAAAATATATAGCATTGCAAATTGAATTAATAACTTAAGCATCTCTAAATGCACGTGTATAATATTTTTCCCATAGACTTTGAGAAAAATGGAACCAATTTATTTAAAGAGGCAGTTATATTTATTAAACTATTACTGTTCTTGCTTTTCTATCTTCTACCGTCGAACATGAACGAATCAATCACTTTTTTCGCTTAGGAAGTAAAACAAAATTTCCTGATCCATCATAATAGTAGATTACCATAAATTACCATAAATATCCATACGTTAAGGGTTGCCGTATGCATGATAAACTTGACTCAAATTCTTTAACGTTATGAGAGAATTTTTTTGCGAAAAAAAATAGAAGCTCATTTACTTATTCATCCTATGCGATCCAAGAATTAGTGGACATTCGTGAAATCACTCACGATGCCGAAAAATATTCGACTGTTACGCTTACAAGTTCATTTTCACGACAATGGCTTCAATAGCGAATATTGACTGCCAACATCGCCACTTTGACAAAATCGATGGCGTACACGCGGTAGCTCCGAGAGCCTTTTGCCCCGTCAAACAATTCAGAAGTCCGCTATTTAGGCGAGTTTCCACGAGTAAATTAAGGGTGACACTTATGATCGTATTTGACCGAGCGAGACTGGAGATAAATCCACTCGCTCAGGAGAAGCAGGAAACTTTTCAGGATGTATGCATACACTTTAAGCCCATTTATGCACTCGCGTGTGGTTAAGGAGGAGGCCTTGGATCGCGAGTCGACAAATCGCTCTCGAGAAAAGGTCAAATGTGCTTGCGATTTTTCAACTTTCACTAGAACGTCTCAAGGTCTTCTATTCTAATATTCATGATTACGTCGATATTTATGAGTATTATGTTTTGTTTGTGCGAGATGATCCCTGGGGATGGGCAGAATAGTCGCCGGTCGATGATTTGCACGAATTTTTCAATAATAGAAGCTCTGCTACGTGCACATTGGTGTGCCAAGGCGGTGAATCAGTTGACAGTTTTATTTTATTTTAAAAACCGTACGACGTACTTAATCGGACCTACGAGGCCTCGCGTTAAAAGCATTTCGAGATATTGTGTGAGAAACATATCCGATAGAATGCAAGGCTGGAGAAATAATTGTTCTGGCGCGCATTTCTAATCAATTAAATGCTGAAAACGAAGTTTAAACATTCGACCTATTCGATCTCTCGTATCAGTTATTTTTATATAATTAAAGCGTCTTTATTTCTATTTAATCGTAAATTCATAATAAATTTATTAAATTGACGAGCATCGGTAATGTTAAGGCCCAGCGTTCCCTCGTTCACATTTTTTTTTTTTTAACTTTATTTTATTGACAAATTATCAAAATCGAGTAATTCATACTCGCGCAACGTCACATCGATTTAGAATCTCGTTGATATAAAAAAAGATCTTATAATGGAGTCATTATTGTTAAGCAGAAGGTTGAAGAAAACGTCGAATACTTGTCAAGAGTCGTGTGATACAATCGACAGAAATAGAAGTCGGTAACGCAGATGCTCACTAGGAGCTGCGAAAATTATCGTCGGGAGTGAGAAACTGAGATGCTTTCCAGACATTTTTTACATTAGCACGAATGGAAACTTAAGGCTGCAATGATATTTGTAATTGTGATATTAATTTAATAAACGCTACCTTCCGTTTAAAAATACGAGAGTCAAATTAAGTCCATTCAAGCGAAAAATCTACCTTCCAACGAATAATACACATTTACTATTGTATACGCTACTACACGAATTTATTATCAATAATACTTGGACTAATATTGGTAAATATTTCGTATTTTATTCTGATTCAAAGTATATGATTTTCTTACTTTTCATTTAATGCTTCTTTTACCGTCAAATGCTTTGCGTTTTATATGTGTTATAAAATAAGTTTATATATAAAAGTAAGTGCAGTGCTTCCTTTAATGAAAGCATTAAAATAAATTATACTTGAGTATTACGAATTTAATAATACAGACGTATTTCATAATATAGTGTGTAAAAACAACCTAATAGTTCGTATATAATATATAGTTAATATAAATACGTAAATATAAAAAACATATTAAGTAAAATCTTGTGTACCGTTACACAATCAATGTAAAATAAAATAATGTGTTTCAACGTTTCTAATATATTTTATATTATAATTGAAGCATATATTGTTAAATAATATTGTTAAATCATTTTTTTCTTAATCCCTTTGTTGTTGGATGAATATAAAAAATTTGCCCAAACGTATGTTGAAATAATATTCATTTTTCTATTAAAATATCGATTAAATTTATCATAAAGTATTTTTAATTCAACACAATTAATTTATGAAAATTAATTCAGGTTTCGTTTTAGTAACGAATAACATGATGAGAATGGAGATAGCACTGTACAGTACGAAAATTGGTATCCAAATTAAATTATGTTATATTGTGCAAATAAATCTGTACTACTGACAAGTGTCTTAAATATTATAATTAATTATTTTTTAAAAAATGGAGCATATATATATATATATATATATATATATATATATATATATATTTAAAATTCACTATTTCAAAATTATTTCAATGATCGATAAAAAAAGTATTTATAATCTTACGTGGTAAAAAGATGTTTATATTGTATAACGATTAATAATATCATAACAATAATATTATTTGTATACATTAAATATTCAAAATATTGTTTCAGCATACCAAAATATTTGGTAAATAAACAGACATTATAACAGCACGTATATTTTGAGTGTGTAAAAAAAAATTATGGCAAAATGATGTTATCATTGAAAGCGTAAAAATCTTAAAATCATTAAAATAATTTAGTACGTTGAATAAAAGCGAAAATTTATCTACTGTATCAATTAAGGTATTTGTTGTATGCAGAATTTTTATATTCTCCAAGTAAGAAATGTGCCATAAAGCATAAATGTGCTTAAATTTAGTGTAGTGGGTAAGTTTGAAAATATTATTTTGTAAAATGAAACTTTAGATTTGAAACTTCTTATATACCACTTTTATCAATAGATAAGTTTCTCATTAAATTTCATACCCCGTGCATTCAATATTTTATATAAAATACAGCTCGTACATTACATGCATTAAAAATTCTGATTAATTAATATATTTGAGATTATTACTTATAACAAAATTGCATAAAAACTTTTAATTGAAATATACGCGCGAGATGTCATACTTCAACTTGATGTAATGTCCCTATTTACCGACCTTTCGCGGATAAAAAAGGCCAAACGCAAAGTGTTATATTTGCTTCAGCTGGTAATAACTTTCAGCGTTGATTTTTAAGCATCTCCGTACTTCGTATTAATGAAGTAATGCGCTTATCAAATAAATTGTCCTATACAATTTCTTGTCGCTGCGTATCTCCTTAATCTTAAGGATGACAAATCTAAAGATAGAAGACGCTGCTATTATTTATAGCGATTGGGCTTATAAAAATGGCATAAGAGACATTTGCATTTTACGAGTGTTTCCATGAATTACAACGTAACTTTTCAAGGGCCCCGCAACCTGTTCCCATGCACCACCTACCGACTTTGCTAGCGCCACGAGATTATCAGAGAGGAGACGCGAAGGCGTCGAGCGACTTTCGTGACTCGGCGGAAAGCTGCGCTGTAGCTTATCATACAAAGTAGATGCAACAACTAATTTATGCTCCATACAAGGTATCATTAATTAATTCATATATTTTCATAAGTAAATTGGTATGTTCTAGTGAACACGTGATTAAGATACATTTTATATGGAATCGTGTTTTTTTTTTAATTTTTATATACGGACTAGATTTGTTGTTGCCGAGGCGTTAATGGAAAAATTATAAAGAATGTTTTGGTTTAATTAGATAGTAAACGAAGGAGAGATGTATTTTTCGAGTAGATTTGGCGCATGAAAAATCGTGTACAGATGTTTGTACAGGTGTAAACATGTTGGAATTCATGAATTTCTGAGGGAAATTTGACTTTAGTAATGATTTAATAATTATTGTTATGACCTATTTACGATGTAAAATTCTCTTACAAGCATCAATGATTGTTGAATGTTTTTTTTCATCGTATATCTCTCATCGATATTTCTCATTATTCTAGTTGCTTGGATCACTATCCTCTCGTGTATTGCTAGAATTTTTCATTAGCTTATAAATTACAATGAATTTGACATTTACTTTCTTTGCGCATAACTTGGACTTTATTTATTTTTGTAATCAATATGAATTATCATAAAATGTTATTAAACTAATTTATTTACGTTTGGTGTTTGTTTGTCTCTGTTTTTTTTTTCATTTTGTTTTTTTAAGTTGATTATTATGTTAAGAACGTAAACTATAAAATGATTATAAGTATTCGATGTTATAGGAATTAATGACACGCGTTTTTGAAATTGGAGAAAAAGATTATCTTCCATTTAGTATTTGGTGCTAAAATGATTAATCTCATATTTACGATAACTTTGCTCATTAAACGTTTGCCCTTTTATAATATCCATCGGTGTTATAAAAACTGAAATGCAAGATAACATTAATACATGTACGTGTCTTAAATACCTTGCGGGTATGGATTTGATACAAATGTACGTTTTGCTCTAGGCTCTGAAACATGTGTGTGTGTTTATACTGAGAATAGTATAAATTTTAACTGCAATATTGTTATGCCTAAGTTTATAAGTATCTGTTATATATTAGCATTATGAACGTAAATCTGTAATGTAAATCAAATAATATATTAAATATTTAGCGTTCAATTAGAATCTATGCATAACAATACAATGGGCTTACGCATACTTTATAAGGCTGAAAATATAAAGCCATGATTGTAATTCTCCTGCAATCGAGACATATAAATCATAGAACTTATAAATGTTACTTACAAGTCATAAAACTTAAAAATGTTTGACGTAATTTTTCTTATCCTAAAACGATCGAATGTACTAATTGAGTATTTCGCAAATATTCAAGCTCCATTCTTATCGCCTGAAGACACGAAAGTAGAAATCTCTGTTTAATATAAATAAATGATTTTCAGCTGAATTATGGTAAAACCATTAATCAAAACGCTTTGGTATCATAATTTTTCATCTCATATTGATTGTTATTATCCAAAGCAACATTTACCGTACACGTCATCTATGTATATAGAATAATATTTTTTAATAAGTCAAAAAACATTGAACTTCAAAATTGTTATAATAAAAGAAAATCAGGTAATTTGAACTTACATGTAAGCACTTACATTTACATACAAGAATATAGGTTAAGTTAAAATAACATTAATTATAATTTCAAAAGAAATTTTAGAAGAATGTATTTATTTATTTTAATGATTTAAGATATATCAATGCGTATTTATATTAATTTCAATAAATATTTTTCAAAATTCAAGTTTTTTTTATCTTTAAGAATAATTATAGACTCTACATACGAGCGATGATTATATACATATAATTTCATCGTAAATAATAATAAAAGCAATTATATTATTCTCAATTAATATTCTCAATAATTTTTACCAATATCTCATTGATTCAACTCGGTAATTACAATTGTCCAAACAGTATATAATATCATTAGGCCACGAAACAGTGTTTAGTTATCAATACTATCGTATAACACAAAAAAAAAAAAAAAAAAAAAAAAAAAAAAAAAGAAAAAGAAGACTTGCACATGTGCTTATACATATGTGCATGAAATTGCACAATACATGCAGAGACAGTAAGAGCCTCTTTTTATAATGTAATTCATACTTTACTATAACGTGGATATGTACTAAGAAAATAATTCAGTCTTTTTATCTAACTTCTACAAAAAACAAAGACTCGCTAACACATGCTCGTCCGTATGCATACTAATCACTTTATTAATCTTAATTATGCCATAATTGAGAACACTCGGATTACGAAGAGAAAAGGAAAATAAGTCACATGCCTCAGGGTAAAAGGAAAAAATACATTTCCCTTGCATGGACACATTAGTTTGACTTATTTCTCTTTAATGAGCAAGTGCCGTTCGTCAAAATGAACTGACGACTTGTAAGATGTATGCAGAAATTCATGCTCCACTGACGTAGTCGCACAGCAATAGAAGGCTGAACTAATTTTTTCACTAAGCGAACGGGATTCTATCGTGGACTTAAGTAGCATTAATAAAGTACATCATGCAATCGTTATTGAGCGAGTAGAGTATGTAGGTACACTGTCATGGATTTGATGGTATTAGGATTTATTGACTGTGAACGTTTGTTCACAGTCGATCATATCGATTTAATGCCTCAAGTAATATTCCGTTTATTATATTTTTTTTTTTTTTTTTTTTTTTTTTTTTTTTTTGAGAGAGAGGGAGAGAGAGAGAGAGATAGAGAGAGAGCTGGAAAAGTGAAAAAACCCTCGCGACAGCTAGAAATTAAACTTAAATTAGAAATTGTGATTTCTAATAAGACTTTTCGAACTTATCCACTTAATTGATTAAATTTGATTATTCAAGAACTAAAATTACAATTTATTCAAATTATGAATAACCATATTGAATAAGATAGTTTAAGGAAAATTCGATTATAATAATTCATCTAAAAAAACAGATTTAATGTCTTTAAATTATTATGAAAAATCTTTAAATTAATGAGTACTACGACGTAGAAAACCTTAATTTCGAAAGATTATGGATAGACATTATAGTTTTTAATGTCAATTTAAGATAATAGAACACAATTATATAATGATTTATTTTTCATTTTCTAATGCTGAAAAATCAAATCGATTGATTAAAATCGGACAGAAATAAAAATTTAATATTCCTATTAACGTTTAATTATTATTTGTATAGGATATAAAAAAGAATAAAAGGTCTCTAGTAACATATCGATTTATTTTTTACAATGCTTAAAATTGAATATCTATTGTATTAATAGAATAAAGTTATTATTTATTCAATGTATGATTTGCAATTATTCCTAGAATTTGTAAATAGTATAAAAAAATATGAAAAATTCCATAAATTTAACAGCAAGAACTTACGAATTATGTGTTGCGGTTATTTGCAAAAAATCCAAATGAAAAGTTTGATTAAAAAATCCTAAATATTTCTTTGAATTAAAAATGATGGCACTTTGAAGTAATTATCAACACTTGTAGAGGAATAAATGAGCATTTTTTTTCGTTACACAAAAGGAAACAGTATGCGAGCACGAGTGGAAAGGGAACGATGTTAAAGTAAGAAGGGAAGAACGAAAAATGCGTATAGATGAGCACGAAGTGTAAAAATAAGAGCATGTACTATTGGCCCGACGGATATGGGTCTCGTAAATCAGGATTTAATAGCGTCTCTCCTGGGCACTTTCGTTATCACACTCGTTGAGATATTTTTTTTTGCAAATAGCGAGAAAACAATGGCGCGAGCGTTCAACCTACGAATGAGCTATGCCAGTGATTCGGCATCCCTTCACTCCGCGAGCCTCTAATTGCTCGCGGAACTCGCTATTTTATCGTGAAGGTGATCTGTTTTCACTCAATGTGTAAGTTTATGCAGCGTCTGACACTTTCTAAACTACAATTTCATTTTGCCGACATTACATAGTCTTGTTTTAAAAGCGTCTCATGGGCCACAGTTACCATTCGTAAAGAGCAACAGCCTAATTTATTATCAATTGAAAGTAGGACTGCCTGGATTTTTTGACGATGATTTGTTGTTGTTGTTGTGGTTATTGTAATAAGTTCAATAACGAATATATATGTATATATGTATTTTTTTTTTAATAATGATGAACTACTTTTAACGAGCACTTAAATTTCTGTTCCTTTTATGTCGTTACAAACTTCAGCATCTATTCAAAAATTAAATACACAAAATTTTATGATCGGACCATTTGCGTCTTCCTAGAATATAATTTATAGTTATTGAAAATATATTTTTCGATGGTTTTAAATAGTAAATCAATCTATCCTCGTAAATAATCATTATATAAGTAATTAAAACTTTAATCGAAAGTAATGGAATGTTTGGAAACTTGAGGACATAAGTAGCAGGCGTGACCAATTCTCACAAACAAGAATCGCGACAAATGTGTTTACAATGTGTTGAAACTCCTCATTCGCAATCTAAAATCCATAATTCGCATCCAAAATCCATAAGAGAAAGCTAAGAAGTCGTCGACGACTAAAAGAAATTATTTTGTATTTATGATCGCGGATATGTTTCTTTCCAAGCTCGTTCCTCAACATTCAAAATTGTTAATGAACCAACTTATTATCAGTGATTATAATTTCTCGTGATTTAAAATCTACGAATCGATCGAATCTTTCAATTACGCTCGGCCTAAACGAAAGGGCCTGCAATTCCTCCTTAATTTGTTATTATCCAAAGCGATTGATTCACCATTCGGGATGCCAACATTTTCGCCAACTCGCTTATCGAAGCTTTGCAAAACGCCATTTCTTCGACAGTCATCCAATTTTATCGACGTCTCTTTCCATACGACCAGCACCATTGACTTACCGTTTCGCCCCAATAATAAACCATTGATTCCCATACTAATCTTCGGCTTAATCAACCGTCGGCCAATCAAGTTGGCCTAGTTGACAAAGTTTATCTTACCGCAGCTTCCTTTCGCTCTACTGTCGGCAAACATCAGCAGTCAAAGGCTCGGCGCCGATAAATTTACAAAGTGGATGCGGGGAACGAAGTGTCGGGTGCTCGAGGTTTGTAAATAAGCGGCAACTGTCTCTTAGATGTCTCGAATAAAATTTATTTCTCAAATTATCATATAGTTAAACATGCGTAAGGTAGGTGGCCGGCCTTGTAATTAGATAAGCCAAATTGTAACGAGTGTTTAAAATTTAAGCAACCCATCCGCACTCCTCGCCCTCAGACGTAGACGACCGGGTAGGAGTAGTAAGGGGCATAGGCGCGGTAGGCCGAGTAGGCGTAAGGTACACTGGCGCTGTAGGTGTAGGCGACGGGAGCTGCGACCTCGACGGCAGCGGCGGTCAATGGAGCCGAGTAGGCGCTGTGGATGAGGCTTCGCCTGCCCCTGGCGGCCTGGTCCTCGGCTTCGGGCACCGACGGCTCGAGTCCCTTCGCGGGCTCGAGCTTGCGTGGATGCTCTACAGCGGCATTAGCAGCGGCCACCAGAGCAACCAGTAACATTGCCTGAAAGTAATCGTTTTGTTCAACTTCGTGCTCTGCCTCCTGGAGCATTTCGAGATCGCCGCGCGGGCGCTTGACCTTTGAAAGGAACGGGTTTATCCTATATCCGATGGGTACTCTTGTGTAGAATGGAATATGGGATTTAAAGCGAGCGAATGGTCGTATTTCAGGTCTTAGTATCTTGTAATTATTTGCGCGTTTTTTGTTTGTAGTTTTTTATGTTGTGGTTAGCTGGAGGCTGTGATTCCGAGTGTTTGGCTCGTCAGATGCATTGCTTTATGATGTGTTTAGTTTGCGGATGAGGATCAAATGCTTTTCATACACAGTTTTCCATTATTTTGTTAATTGGATTGGCTACGAATAGGTACGAAGAATATGATAATTGTAAGTCTTTTAGGGATTAAATTTTTTAATTTTGCCTCTGAATTGTAATAGTTGCCGATCAGTAGAATCCAGTTACTAGGAAAATGTGAAGAATAGAAGCTCGAATCGATGAATTTAAATATTACATTATTGCGCGCGCGCGTGTGAAAGCAAATGTAAATGTGCGAAGATTTTGGTTGGCTGGATCGAGTTGAAAGTCATGTTGGGAGTTGTTTGAATATATTATCAGAAAAATCGAAAGCGCCGAGTGTATTAAGTCGGTGTACAAGATAATTTTTTAGTAGATTTGATGTGCATTGAAGGAGAGTAGATATTTCGTTGAAAATTTGCTGTTCCTTCATTATTGATTATCTCTAATTGCATGGTGCACATCTCAATGGAAGATTAAGGATTAATTGTTAAAGATAAATTAAAAACGACGAGTTACTTTAAATATTAAAGAATTAACGTGTTCGTGAATAATATAAACTGATATGAGTTTTGAATTCGATGAACAAACGTTGAAAATGTTAAATAATTAGAGACGATAATTGCTGCCGAAAAGTCTATAATTGTTGCTACACCGATAAATTTGTACGATATTGGCAAATATCTATTGATCATTTTGCCCAACGATTCCAATATAAAAATTATAGTCAATAGCGAAACGAAAATGTAATATTCGACGAATACTCACGGTGAAGAATTTCATGTTGAGATTGGTTTTGGTTGGTTATGTTGTACCTAGTTGTATCACTGATGTGCTTCACGAGCTGACTGATGATCCCGACATTTATTCGACTCTCTTTTATACCTAAGCGACCGGTCTGACGTCTGGCGAATTATTATTGTTGACCGTGTGGACGATCGAGCGAGGACAATTGTTTGGTAAGACCAGAAGTCAGTGGGGGTTGGCAAAACCGATCATTGTGTGACGTATGGCGCATTTTGAGCCTTGGCCAACAGCCAGGCCTGGACGAAATTGTGTTATAATACGATGCTTAATCGTATGCGCGACGTAACAAAATTTCATGGAGCCTTCATTACGATTTCTCGCTGACTTAACCTTTACATGCTTCATTGACGATACGTTTCTTCAAGACCCCTGGCCGACGTTTTGACTGTATTACATCCTAAAAGCTGGTGCGCAACCGTGGTGAGAACGAGCGATGTGCATAACAAGCGCGTTCGCTGTTGCTTCGAGTGTTTTTATAAATCACTTAACGAAATAGCAAATATTCATTTACGTTGCTTGCATGTACGAGATTTTCGGACTGCTTAAAAATTTCCT
The DNA here is from genome assembly GCF_000503995.2 of Ceratosolen solmsi marchali. NCBI lineage: Eukaryota > Metazoa > Arthropoda > Insecta > Hymenoptera > Agaonidae > Ceratosolen > Ceratosolen solmsi. The sequence continues at coordinate 6,563,626 of NW_011948416.1, read as the reverse complement.
AGGTGTGTACTTGGCGTATGGCGCTATTAAGCCGAAGGTTCTGTTAATAACGTCTATGGACCATCATTAGAATTCCGTCGTCATTGCTGCGTTGTTATTAGCTGCGTTGCGTGAAGGCTATTTAGGGATTTATTGACATGCTTCAACGGCAAGATTAAGACAAACTTTTCACAAGAGTAATTTGAACAGTGTTTAACCATTAGCTTCGATAATGAAGAGCTTGGCGTCGGTGTTGGCCGCTTTCCTCGCGCTACATGTATTTCACAAACATGCAGCTTCATTTGTCATAGAGCAACCAAGTCATTCGTTATAATTAGCATTAATGGAAAAAGCCAGAAGGCATTGATTTTTGTCTACACAATTATCTTTTTATGGGAATCAAAATACATTTGTTTGTCGAAATTATGTCATAAGTTTAATTTAGGTATTTAAATCATTCAAATTTGAAAGCCGTTTAATACAATTCGTATAATTTATCGATATTGTAATAATAAATCAAGTTTTTAATATTTACAAATGTATAATAAAAAAAAAACAAAACAATAACAAAAAAAAAACAAAGAAGAAAAAAAGCAATCCTGTACACTTATTTAGAAGTTGATAATCCAGAATAAAAAGTCATTTTATAATACCACAAATTCATAACTAAGCTGCATAATGCAAAGAACTCTCGAAACATTGATGTTTTTGTCTAGAGATTTTCTTGTTTTAGAAAATGACGACTATTCACCGATGATAAATACAGATTCGTTCTTGCCTCTTTACGCGTCTCAAATAAAAAGCAAAAGCAACAAATAAAACAAATAAAAAAAATACAAAGCTAAAATAATTACAAGAAACGTTCAAGTGTCAGATGTAACAAAGTGGATGAAATATCTACTTCACGAGCTCATCCACCTAAAATGATAGATGCAAACATCGTAAATGCGAGAGAAATATATCATATTTAAATATTTGACAAACGGCAAATGGAACGATACCTACCTCCTTGTTTAATTTAATCAATCGACTGGGAAATCATTGACAATTATTAAAAAAAAAAAAAAGAACAAAAAAATCGCAAGCGCTAAATGCTCGTGAATATGTCGGGCGGCCATTAAATAATATTAATGGCCTCGAAGCAGTGAAAATCAAGGTTTACATTAAGATAAAATCGCGGTCACTGTAAGAGAAATAAAGATTCGGAAATAGACTGGTTATCTTGTTGTAGTCGTCTGCGTTTTAATCCCTTGCACACTTTGGGGTAATGCGACAAAATACCCGAAGGAGATTGTGGAGATGCCCTCGAGTTACCAGATACTCGCCCCATGGGGTCTAGCGAAGTTGGCGTCGGTGCAGGTGTAAGACACAAAAGTAATATTTGGGATGTCGAGGCGAAAGGGGAGGGAGATAACAGACAAGAGAAAGTGAGAGAAACGAGCTTACCGTCTCTCACTCGGTAATTTTATTTTCTGATCAAATAATGTTTTTCTTGTTTTATTGTTTCCCTGTAAATGTAATTAATTTCCATTGATTTGTGGATTTACTGAAATTTTAATTCCTATAATACGGGTTTCAAAGGCAAAAAATTTCAAATGATTTAGAGCCTTTCTACACTATCATATTATTATAATTATTATCATTATTATTATTATTATTATCATTATTATTATTATTATTATTATTATTATTATTATTATTATTATTATTATTATTATTATTATCATTATCATTATTATCGTTACTATTACTATTATCATTCGTATATTAATTCATCATGCACATAACCAGTTTCGATATTAGTGTAATTTGTAAATTAATATTTGTTTCTCAGGAATATCGACTATAATTATATTTGCTTGGAGATCCCATAAAAGATCGTAAAAATAAATTAAAATTGTTTTTAATATTAATTAAGAACTAGATAAAATTAATTCAGGCATATTAAACAGCACAGTCACTTTATTGGTAGTAATTTTATTCAATATGAAAACTGTAATATAAATTATATATAATACCGGCGACATCAACATTCATTAAATATCGATGTACATGTAAATTACATAGCAAATGCGAGGGAAATGAAAATTAGCGGCTTAAAATATTCTTATTAAATATTTCAGTGTATATCGTGAACTTTCGCATTAGCTTCGGCTCGAGAGCGGCAGAATAAAAAATATAAAAATAAAAAAAAAATTAAAAGAACAAGGGATCAAAAGTCAAAATGAGCTGAAGACAAACTAACAAACGTAAGGATGAAGAAAGAAAGAGAGAAAAAAATAAATAAAGCTAATGGAAAACATGAATAATACGCGGTCTGGAGGTGAATATAGAAGAAAAGAAAAAATGCTAAAGAGTAAAGTTTGGACGTGAAAAATGTCTAGACTCTAGTAACTCCATTCCATTTTGGCAATGATCTTAGTCACAATGCCGCTGCGAGGACGACTTATCTCATCCACAGATTATGTTTGTGCTTTTGTATGCTGACAAGCGTTAAATTCCTGCTAAGTTAAAATGATGGCATGGGATAAAATTTCTCAATGGCGTGGCTTTCATCTTAAGTCAAGCATTAATGTCCAAAATTTCTAATCCTCAATGATTGTGATAAACTTTCCGTTTGTGTCATCGAATCGTCACGAGTCATTACGAATAGATATAAAAAACCGAACCAAACCAAACCAAACCAAACCAAACAAAAGCAAAGAAAAACAAAAGGAAAAAGAAGGCCAAAGAGATTAACGGAGGGGAAAAAGAGAAAGAAATAAATGATAAATCTTATCAGTAATGGCATGAACATTTACGACGAATACTGAGAATATAAATAAATACAACATTGAGTATTAACGGATTAGAAATATCTTATTTTCCTCAAATACGATATCAAATATTACAGAGTCGAAAATAAGGATAACTACCTGCCAGGCAGTCAAGCCTTTTAAAAACCATTTATTTTAATTTATTATAATTTATTGCAATTTACAAATGTGCGTAATAGGAGAATACGAATTTCGTGTAATGGGGTTCGATAATTGCTTCAACGTCCTCTCGTAATTTATAATATTTACTTCGGTTTTTAATAAATCCGTCTTAAAGTATCGTAAGTATTGTCGGGGCCACTCTTTGGATCGCGCCAGCGAGGAAATGAAAATGTCCGAAGCCATCTTTCACCTCGCATTTCATACACCTTTAATGCGCGTATATCGTCGGCCTACTCATTAAACTTCTTAAACACATCGTTTTAAATATCCTTTTTAAGCCATTTGCATAGCGCGCGCAGTACTCAAGTCCGAGCTCAAGACGCACCCGCAGGAGCTCAAGTGTTAAAACTTCTCCAAAGGGTTATTTTTCTCGCCTGTGCAATCCCTCAATAGTCGCCCATGAAAAAGCCAGTCATTGTTATCTCTTCTCACGTATCCTCTCATCTAGCATTATTTACTAAAATATTATACATACATATGATATGCGTGAAGAGGCGGGGGAGCAGGAGGAGGAGGAGGAGGAGGAGGAGCAGGAGGAGGAGAGAAAAAAAAACGCAGACACGCCAGGAATGATAATACTTGTGGCAGCAGCTGAACAAAGTAACGGCAAAATGCAAGCGTTTCCAAATTAATGCAGAGCCAAGTTACTGTTGCATTCATGGAAATATTTTAATGTAATCGGTAAAAACGAAGTATTGCACGTATTTACATTATGCACATAATACAACGAGTAATGGAAGGATTTTCCTTTAGTCGTTACGTTTATGCGATCGCGCAGCATTTTTTCACGTGATTTTATACACTCGCGCTTTACCTTCCCAATGTCAGTGGCTTTCGTTAGCGTTTAGAATGACTCTTCGCGATCTCCTTGTACACATTATGTATTGCCAAAGTCTATTAATTCCACTCTCGAATTTCGACTTTTAATGCGAGAAAATTGCACAGGTTTAAGGCTAAGTGTCCAAACCTAAATTTGTAATTTATATTCGAGGTTAATATTGCTTGGTATGTTGCTCGAAGCTGCAATCGACGCGACATTGGCAACGACATTGTCGCTCCTCTCTAGCAGGACGACGCACTTAATTAAATTGCGCCAGGTCGTAAAGCCAATAATTTGGAGCAATTATACAAAAGGAGTCATGGAAATGGCGCAATGCAATGTCCATTTTGTGAAAAAGAAAGCAAATCGTAAAGCCCTACGTGAAAATCATGCGAAGCGGCCAGTTAGGTCTAAGAAAAAGAAAACAACGATCCCTGGCATAACAAAGCGCACGCGCGTCAAGGTGATTGCAACAGATATAATAGGCAGAGTCTTATTTCACGAGGAGCACGTCGCGCTCGGCAAGGTCCCCGTACGCCGAGGTGGTACGCACTCTAGCCTTGATTACCTATGGTTTAAAATTCGAGTTGTCACTGACCCCTTAACGTATAACAGCTCTGTAATTGATTATCATTTGCTTCGGCGGCTACGACGACGTCAGCGGCGGTGGCGGCGACAGCGGCGCCTGCAATATCAGCCTCGGCGATGTCGGGCGGGGCTTGGAATATATATTTCCTGGTGCTGACTACATTGGACTCAGTGTGCGTTACGAGCTCATCGGAGATTCAGAGTGGAGAGCACGTATAATCGAAAGTTATGGCTATTAGAGATGCAGTTTCGAGGAAAGTGTCGCGTCCTCGCCCTCGCAGGTGTCGCATTATTGGGCGAAGGGCGATGCCGTTTGTCCGTGTTCTCTCGCTAATGGGACTTTATTGCTTGGGTATTTAGCCCCTTTGTTGCAGTGTTGCTTATATAATAACGAACTAACTCTTTACGTTTCATTGGCTAAATTATGCTTGAGGCTCGATACTCATGGCTCGTCGAGGTTAAATAACCGAATGTTTGAAATGTTGATTCTTCTTGAGAAAGCGATGTTCACGATATTTGAATGAACGTTGCGTCGCCTCAAACGAGTACCTCCTACTTACGTCCATTAATTAAAAGTCAATAATCCAATAATTACTTCAGAAGCTAAATACATGGCTTCTATACTTTTGCCATAATCATAATATTAAAAATAATAATAAGCATTATTATTGTTTTTATTATTATTACTATTATTATGTATTTATTTTGTATTATTTTATTTAATATAACATGAAGGTTGTAATTTAAATATTAGATCGTTAGAGGCATAATTTAATATAGCAATAGTAGTGGTATTTTCAAATATTTAAACAAAGCATCGGTGTTATCCTTGCAAATGCAAAAGACCAATTTATCTTGAATTATTTAAAGTTAAGATGAATTAATGAGGCTATTGAACGTTGACTTTGGAAAAACTGCCGAGGGAATAATTTTATAATTTTACATGCGATACATTATCAACTGCACATTCAACATTGAGTGGGATATCCTACTGACTTAGTAACATCTTCTGATATTAATCTTTATTGAATGATTATCCAACTGCACTGTTGTTTAAAGGCAGCTAAACGTATAATAATTTTTTCTGAGATACCGTAACTGCTGTAATGTTGAATAACAAATAGATATTTCTTTTAAACGATGAGATAACAGTTTTATCAGCCTATTTTATATTATAAACCGGCCATATTAATTTTTTGTCTAAATCTCCATTGTGCCAAAGGCGTTGAAAATTAATTTACATTCGCTTGCATATGTAATATAGATGTACTTTTAATAACAATTTTATACCACAATTGTTATGTTATTTTAATAATATTGATAGTGACAGAAAAGAGACTTCTCTCCCTTGCCCTCGCCGCTGCCGTTCGTCAAGTAAATGTCATTGCGAATATTTAAAAACTTTAACTTTATAATCGTAATTTAATTTGATACTTTCGAAAGTAATAGTTTTCCTATCCTTCCTTGAAAGATATTTAAATTCTATACTAATTATGGAGGAATAAATCTCAACCTTCGCAAGACGTTTTACATCGATACCTGGCCATTTCATCCAGCGAGTTAATTGCTTATTTTTTCCATAAATACTTCAAAATTGTATACCTATCTCTTGGAGTATTTGCTTCTGTTAATTTATTAATTTGCGAAATTTCGTGTTTACGAATTTATAATTCAAATAATATTTTTGATACCGTATCATAATGTTTGCCATGTTTGAAAATCTTACATAATTATGATTATAATAGTTACAAGTTTAACTAAAGAACTCCTCGCGCTATTGCGGTGATTTTAAATTTTGGATAAATTCCAATTTTACTAACCAATCCAATATCAAGTCGTAAAAATAAATTAATCAATAATGCTTCATTGCCAATCGATTAAATTCAATGCGTTTTAAAACACGCTTGGGAGCGAATTTTTAACGTATTTCTAGATCTTGAACATAATTTTCATACCATCCTTGTTTATCCAAAAAAAAAAAAAAAAAAAAAAAAAAAAATGCAAGTGTCTGCCTACACATTATCTACGCCTCATTCGTTAAATAAATATTGATGTTAGCGTTATAATCGCTTAATCTCTAATTATCAATGACTCATCTCAGCCATATTAAGCTTACTACTACTGAAATGTACTTTGAAGAAAGTTATATATAAATTCATAAGTCCATAAATTCAACTATGAGCATTTTTATTCATCTATGATTTTTAAATTTTCAACTATTACTTGAAAATGACAGACTTAATTTAAACACGCGAGCGCACGGAAATAGAGAATTTTCATATTATTGCAAGTCAGCCTGGCATATGCATAATCGCTTAGCTGCCTGACACAAGTCCGTTCGAACTACAAAACATTATACTTTTAACTTCGAATCTATTGTTTACAGTCTAAAAGGCCTTGGATCATTCGGTCAGCATTTTTTCTTAAAACTGTCACGATATCCTCCAAGGAGACAACGTACTAAACCGACGCAACGAGCCGATTAGCGCTCGAAATAAAAGAGACTTTATAAGCAAAATAACGTTCTGTTTGGGAGAATATTTTAGTACGCCCTAAGTAGTTGAGCCAAGCCGACATTCCTCCTCCTAGAGAGCCAACCCCAGTTTTACAAAAAATATTTTCGTTTCCAAAAGCAACTGGCTCTCCTACGCTTACAAAATATTTTCCAAAGCATCTAGGAAAGTATTTTATTTTACCTTTCACTATAATATCCTATTTTACATTTAGCTCGTGGTCGCTACACCAACCGTTCAACATTTCGGTAGCAATTGCTACCTACAGCCTTGGCGGGTTGTGCGAGTAAAAGCTCGGGACACGTGTAAGACTGGCGAGTGTACTCGTAAGTATGAGGCAAAGAAGAGGCTGAGAGATTAAGCACCGCGATGTATTCGGATGCCGCAACGCACATTTCGCTTATCGCCGGCGCTTTATCGTCATAAACAAAGAGGCTCGCGCGACTCCTTCCTAGGAGATTATAATTGATAATGCAGCTCCGTGCTGAACTTGAGCGTCGAGTGGAGAACTTAAGGCGTTGTGTGTGAGAGAGGCATGCGGTATGAGATGCAAAGGAAACGTTGGGTAGGTAGTAGGGACGGTACAATGAAGATTGAGGATGTTACCGCGTAATTTTAAGCCGATAGCTGATGTAAAATTGCGTAACGTGCCGCATTCGAGCCTCGAGTTTATTATGTTAAACGATCGATGAATTATAACGGAATTTTAATTTATATATATATATATATATATATATATATATAATAAAAAAATAATTCGTTCAATAATGTACGAAGTATATATTACATGTAAGCGATGAATTTGTTATTGACGACTATGTTCATCTCACTTTTGTCATTAAAATATGTTTGCCTCTAATATATTATCTTGCGCATGAGAATAAAGAATATCTTTAGATGTCTAAAATTTATTTAAAATTTTATCTATTACGTTATTTACGCGCAGTCATTATATCGACGTGTAACAGTAACCTATAAAATAACAGGAACGCAATATGCATTTTAAATATTTATTATTATTGTAACAACAACGACGACAACGACGTCAACAATAATGGTAACAACGACGACATTCACGGCAGCGTTAATCCGTTTAAATGTATATATTTCCCTGTTTGTGGAACTATTAAATGTAACAATAATTGAACGCGAAATTTTCCGTTTATGGCCTCGTATGTAAGTATTTATGTTGCTTTTAAAAACAGCTTTCAAGCATTAATATTCAATGCTGCTTTAAAAAGATCGAGGACCACATCTAAATATAAAGTTGTCGTTTAAATGTTTTAATCAACATTTTCATAAATGCAAAGTTAAAGCCGTAAACGTTAAAGGGGATTTCCGACTCTATTTAAAGAATAATAAACATCAAAGTCGATATATAAGTTTTAAATTAAAACGGGATAGTGACTGGAATTATCATTTGCATGGGATGCTTTTAATGTTTCTATGCTCGGCTCTGAATAACGATTACCTATATTCTTCAAGAATACGCTCTCTTAAGCGAAACAAAAGCGAAGTTTCTTTGGCGTTACGACACTTGAAATAGGCAGGATCCGTAACGCCCTTTGTATCGTAAACATCGTCGAGTATGGATTTATGCGATGTCAGCAAAATCACTTTTCAAACGTTTCCTACCGCTGACAATTGTACTCGTAATTTTTTCACGCATCCTCCCCGTCTGTCAAGCTTTTTACATTTGTTTATTAATTAATAATAGACAGGCATTGCTGAATAATTAGCTTATTTATCTAATATCCAGTGGTATTATCAAGACCTTTGAGTTGTAGCGAATCATGTACTAGATGATCCACGCAGTCGAATGTATTGTGTATAATTTTCTGATGCGTATAATTTAAATCAAAGCCTTTTTGTTCTGATTTAATTGCATTTATCTTGATTTAATCCCGATTGTGGATTGTGGATACTAGCTTATATCGATTGTCTTAACTTGGCAACAACTTTTACAGAAAGCCCTCACAAAACTTGCCGCACCCTTTCTCCTGGCTAATTCGAAAATCTACAATTTCCTTAGCAATGTCACAGTTGAAATGGAGTTTAATCTAAAATATGGCCTCGGATAGTTAGATTTAAAATTTTTATTCTACTTGTATTTTACGATTTGTATTTTATTATAAAATGATGACAATTTTGCGTAAAGACAAATCTCTCGATTTTCTGTATATAAAGACAAGTTGTCCGCATCTTTACATCTGATCAATCTCACCAAATGGAACTTCATTCTCGATTATTTAATTATTCAAATTCTAAATTCATTAATGGTAAATACATTGTAAATACTAAGGTATAGACTAAATACTACAAGGACGTGTCTCTGGAAAATCTAAATCCGATTTCTCACAGCCTCGTAAGGCTATAAAAAATTTTGTAAAATTTTCTTATTTAAAAACTTAAAATACTTAAAAATACTGATAAATACAGTAAAAATACGTATATATCGTGGCTTATGTATTTTTTATGGTTAGCATTTAGTGTTAGTAATTTTTACGACGCCTTTTGTAACAGGTTAACTGTTTATTTGTGGCACAATTGCGAACATGTATTGAAGAAAAGCTTATAAGCAAGATGAAAATGGAACTTTGGTATCTTAGCTGACGACATGAGCAAATCTCATCGAATATATAGTCATTTTCACCCGCCAAGCAAATTTCTCGCTAGCGGTTTAATGATCAATCATAAATTTATGCGCAATATCGTGCATGTTTTGACAAGCGTAGGCTGTTTCCGTCTAAGGATTGTAACAATAAGCTTAGTCAAGCTACAGTTAGTTGAGCCATTTACAAAATGCAATAGTCATTTTCAACAAAATAAATTAGTTGTATCAAACTCCCATGAAGTCCTTTGTTAAACATGAAATTAATCTGATTGAAAATTTAACACGGTGATGTATGTGCGACTCAATGTTCTATCATAATAATGTACGCAAAGCAAAATTTATATAGGAAAAAGAATAAATAAATCGAATAAGTATAAAAAATATGTATTACTCTTTTTTCTAGATGAGTTTAGTTATCGAATCTCAATGTAAATATCAATTGCATTTCATTCATTATGGTTCAGTTGTTAGTTATGCTCGAGTTAAATAAAGCGATGAATTTACGCGAAACACGTGCGTAATGTGGATAATCGTCTGATATATAAGATGAAAATTATTTTTAAATATAATGAATATTCAAATATAATAAAGTAAAATGTATATTATCGCTCTATATTCTTAGTTAAAGAATAATGCAGAGATATTTTTAATATTACAAGAGCACACTGAGCTTTCAGTTATAATGATCGTTATAAAAAGATTATCTAAATTTTTAAAATTATAAAATTAATCTGCTTTATTCAAATTCCCTACAACCTGTAACACGATTATTAAAATGTATAAAAAAAAAAAATATTTCATTCCCGTTTCAATCGTATTCTGTATGATAAATCTGTAAATTACATTTTTATCTTTATTTCTCATACTGAATACACTCCAAGTATACTGTAAAGCCTCAGTATTATTATCTCAAACCAGTGTAAATTGTGTTTGTCTACCTCACGTTCCACGGGTGATTAGGCATACACGTTTAGATATTCAACTATGCATTTATGTAACCGACTGCCTAACTCGACTGTATAAGTGTGTGAAAACAAGGCTATGACAATTTACAAATTTAAGTGCCGTGAGTATTATAAGCAAATTGATATTGTAGCCGTTTATAAAAATAAAGTTCCTACATTCGGTTGGGTTTATAAAATAGTTTAATGTTAGTGTCATGAGAGTACATATTGTTTGTATATTTAGAAACATTTTTTTAAATACAATAATCTATATTATAAGGCTGTTTCTAAAATCTCAACAATTAATTCACGCGTTAAGGTGTATGAAGTAAATATAATTTTTTAACTGTGTGTACAGAACAGACACGCGCGCGCGCTGACTCGCTCACCGATTATATACATATGTATGCAAAAATTTCTAAACAATTTCTATTTACAACCTTTTTTAACTTTTACCGTTCTACATATTCTTTATTAAAAATGATAAATCGTCTTAAAAGATTTATATAATTAAATATTATCTTTGCTATTATATTATGATACTTTTCTTTTCTTTTTTTTTTCATTTTTATACAAACCCTATTTTAAATGTGAAATATGATGTACTTGCCTATACTTTCCTATTAGTTTAAACACCAAGAAATTTCATCATTCACTTATCGTTCATCTCTAAGTTTCTAAGTAAGAGAAATGTGATTTAACATTGAAAAAAATGAAGTGACACAGCAATTTGCTATGAAATTTTTTAATTAATATGAAATATATAATTGCGAAATTGTAGTAACCTCTCTTAAGTTTAACGAATAATTTTGAATACTTTAATATCTAATTATATATAATATCTAATAATTATACTTAACTAATAATATCTTAAAGCTTAATCTTTGAGCAATCATATACTTAGAAACACAGTTTTGAAAAATTATATTTGGAAATACAAGTTTCAATGTTTAAATATAATGCGTCAAATAATTCAATTACATTCTTAAATGAATTATTCAACACATAGGTTATTTGTATGGTAATTTTGTGTCTTTCTATATTTAGAAACAAAATTGATCAATTGCCAATCTGACTATCTATATAAATTGCCAATACATTGATTAAAAGAATTCTGTACGTATACTCTTAATGACATGTGTCACTATGCTAAAAAATCTGCGTAAAAAACAAGCAAAAAAAAATGACTGACGATCAATGATGCGCCTTACAATCAAACTTTTAATTAATAAATACACATAATTAAGCTGACAATGCTTAATAGTTTGTTTATGCTATAAAAAATACATATTTCATTACACCATTATAGGCGTGTAGTTTATCGTCTAAAAGAAGCTTTCTGAAAGTGTTTGTATAATTTTACGATTATGTCCCGTAGGCGAAGACGCGTCTTTCGAAACGCTGAAAATTACTTGGTTGTCTAACGTGGCGAGGCTGTCTAAAGTCGATAGACTTTGCACGAAGGGCCAAGCGTTGCGCCGCCTCCCTTGCGCTGAGTTAAATGTGTGCGAGCAAAAAGCGGAAAAATCCGCTGGCTTATGGCCCAAAACATTCACAGCGAAAGGGATATTGTGACGCGATGCCTTTCTCAGGTGATAAAAGTAAGTCATATTCCATAGCGTGCGAGTATTGTTCACTCGTGAGTTTCCGGCTACTTAAAATAGGTTAACCTCGCGCCCCCTTCACGATATATATATATATATATATATATATATATATGTGTGTGTGTGTGTATACGTTAGCGTCCAAGTACACACAGAGCCGCGTATACCATAAAAGTGCGACAGTTCGTCTCTCTTTAGTAACGCCTTTCTTCGAATCAGAGAAAATAAGGCGTATCCACTCGTAACCTAGTTATAGAAATTATGGCTCTGTACAAAGAGAAGAGAAAGGAAAAATGAAAAACAAAACAAATTAAGAAATGCTTTGTCTACGAATGAAAAGCTCGGATATATCCTTTTACTCTGGGAATTGCAGGAAAGAGCAGGAGACCATTGATGTAACTTTCCATTTAAAGAGTAATAAATACATCTAATGCATTTTGTTCCATTGTCACTAAAATCAACGTTCCTACAAAAAAAAAAAAAAAAAAAAAAAAAAAAAAACGATAATTATATGTTATATTAAAATAATTAACTGTGTTAATTATGTAAAGTGGTTTTTAAGATTCCGTTCACATCCGTCTTTTAGAAGGATTATTATTTCCAAGATCAATAATCTTAATAGATATTTGTGAGGGAAAAAAAGAAGCCATGAATACCACATCGAACGCAACCAATCGATATCATTGTTTTATTAAATAGATGCAAATTAAGATATGTTAACTCTCCGTGTAATGTAGCTAAATCAGACGCTTATCTACTTTATATCAGCGTAAAACCATAAATTTCCATAAATTTCCACTTGCTTTTTTAAACAGTTGGCTTATAAATTTTGTGGCTTTGTGGATATGGAAATGCAATCTATTTATTAATATAATACAAGTAAGAATATAATATTAGCTGCAGGAAAATTTGTTCAAAACGTTGCGTTTCTTTCTCCATTATACAATTTACCATTTCATATCGATAGTCATTTTACTTCAAATTGAAGTAGATTAGACGTTCTTCGTCAACAGCTAGAAAGCCATTATTACCCAATGGTAAATTTATAATAATACCCATCGAGCACACAAATATCCTATCAACATCGCATCAATTCAGAACAATTTTGACGAAATTCGGAGCTCAATTCTTATCTATAGTCATATATCTATTTTTGTACAAAGTCTTTCCGCAAAGGAAGAGCAGTGACAATAAATAAGCACGAAGCTCACAAGAAAACGCAAGGATAATTGAGCGGTTCCTATCACTAAAGCAATCCAAGATTCGCCAAGAACATACTTTATCCCGACCGAATCTCCACCGCCTGCTCCATGAATTACCATTTCTTACGACATATCCACCACCGGGTCATCCTATACTAGGGGCGGCGTATACCATGGCTTTGCAAAAATGCAGCGCTCGAATAAAATCTCTTGGACCGTCCGTATGTTGCTGCGCGGCCGAGATAGTCCGTGCTCGCGTGGAATTATGCCCCACAACTCCTTTCACCTCTTCTTCTTGCTTTTTCGGGCCCGTGATAATGCCGGCTTGTCGCGTAGAGTGGGCCTTGCGATTTTTCGCGCTCCTCGCCCCGCGTCGCACACCGCGAGAAAAGAGGGATGCGGACGGGTGGGGGCGTGTGAGGTAGAGAAACAAAGAGCGGACACAGACAGTTTTCCTGGAATCTTTGGATATGAGCTGTGGCAGTTCTTTTATTTTTAAACAAGTAAGTTACGTTTAACGCTCCGAATAGGGATATTGAGGCTTGGGTGTGAGGTTTTCATCGTGGATTACGATCGCTAAATTAACGAATTATTTGAGAGTTGCGTTTTCACTAAGTTTCCATGGATTATCGAATATTATCGAATATCAATTCGCTCAATGATGAATCGTTAAACGTCGCTTTACAAAGATCCCGATACGTGCAAATACAAAAACTAAAGTCACCTTAATATTGGCATGGTTTTTCGAGGAATAGGCTTTCATAGGTGAATTTTAAAAATTCGCATAAAGTCATGTGAAGTAGTAAATCCATCGATTAGTCTTGCCATCCTCCTTGATTTTAATCTGTCGATCTCTCGTCGTAAATATCCAAGACAAGAATCTAGATACACCATCAACATGTTTTTCGTATATTAGCTTAATTTTTCAATCAGCCAAAGTGATTTAAGCTCTCGAATCCTAGAGATCAATGGTATATTTTTTAGCAAAACCTTTTACGAGGCACTCGTATGTTGTATTATCGGTGTTATTACAAGTGCTAAAGCGTGGTGTTAATTTTATGGCTTTAGTGTTTGTCTCGTTACGATGGTAAACCGATTTAAAATCGATCGATTTCATTTGGATAGAGTAAAAAAAAAATGTGCGCGAGGTTGGCAACCGGTATAAAAGCTCGTTTCTTGGAAATCAGGCACGTACAATAAATTATGAGCGCTGTGCTCTTCGGCTTCAAAATCATACAGTACGTATTAATAAACATGGCGCTCCCTTCATAAATTACCAAAGTAAAGTATATACCCCGTGGTGAAAAAATTCTGAAAGCTGCACAATCAAGCCTTTTCTCTTTCATTAACCGCGATATAACTTTATAAAAATACCGTTAATAAGTGGCTGCTACGTCGGTAATTATCCAGGATAAGATTTCGTAACTTAGTATTTGCTCCGAATAAATATTTCTGGCACATTCGAGAGAGGCTGGCGCGAGTGCCAAATATTTATATTCTTGTGCGAAAAAGACGCGAAGCCGAAAAAATCAAGTTGCGAGCAATTCAGGGCTTTAAAAGGCTCGTCACTAAGACCGAAATCAATCACCTTTTTGCTTTCTCGTTCTTTGCTCCAGCCATCCTCCTATCAGCTCTCTCTCTCTCTCTCTCTCTCTCTCTCTCTTGCTGACTTCCATGTCTCGTAGACGAGCGTACGTGTATTCCGTACTTTGACTTTGGTGTAAAGCCTGGAAGAATCAACCTTTACAAGTACGTCCGGAAATCTCCATACCGTAAACGTGAACTCGCCCTTTGTTAATTTTTCACGAGTTCTATTTGATAATTCTATTTGATAGAATATTTGCGTCACTCGTTGTATGTTATTTTTAGCATATTAATCATTCAGCGTGCATGATTTGATGGTAAACTTTATACTTTTATCGTCGTTACATTTATCAATATTTACAAGTGTGAATAAAAAAAGAAAGGAATTTTTTTCATTTAACGCGCATAACGTACCTCTCTCAACATCATCGATTCAACTCAATTGCTCTGTCTAGTGCGTTCATTAAGCAAAGCATCGTACATGCTTGTACTTTTCATTTACGTTTTCCACTTACAACTTATACCGCGATAAGTCAAACATCTTAAAACAACTGGCCTGGAAGATTAGATTTGTTATGTGCGATGGCATGGACTCTCTAAAAGTGTAGAGCGAGCGAAATAACGTCATAAAATGAACGTCGAACCTCCCATTCGGACAACTCACGCCCAAGCTTAACTTTGTTGATCAATAAAGCAATTCAAAATATGCACGCGCATCGCGATTACGTCAACTGGCGAATAAGGACAGACTTTCTATCTCGCGCGAATCACCCCGATTTTACGACGCAGTACTTCTTGTAAGGAAAAATGAGACGAATGAGACTCTCTTCGAAATAGATCTTGACAATGTAGCATGCGATCGCTAACACGTACGAGTGAGTAAGTTGCCGACACGCATTAAATAAAGTTTATTGAAACTCGTAAACTTCGCGTAGCTTTTACTTCGCAGGCCCTTTAACTATCGATATTGTGTGAACAACTTGTCGTGGGTGGGGCTCTGCAGAATTTTATCTTCATTTGACAATAAGACTTTAAGTTTTCTTTTACAGCTTTAACGTGCATTTTCAATAACTTAGCGATAAAATGCGTGTCTGTAACTAGGCATGTTGAAATGAAAAACAAAAATTATAAATTTTTGTAACGCTTCACATAACTCGATTAAAATTAACGTTATGATTTATCATTGTAAACGTGAAAGTATCATTGTTTACGTGTGTAAGCAAGGGACAAGGAGTTAAACGAGTAAAGTGACTTGTTCAAATGCAGTCAAACAAAATTATACAGCAATTGTTGCATTAAGAACAAATGGTTGCCATTTTTTTCAACCGCATAAAATTTCATAAAGGACATCGGCTTTAAGGATCATTCTCGTAAACTGTCAAAAGGATTTAACCAATCGATTTACATTAGCATAACAATAATGTGTTTTTGTGTAAAATCTCGAAACTCTTAAGAGAGGAAAAAAGGCAGAAGCTGTATTGTTGGAAGTTTTTCTGAGAAGTCTTTTTACGCCTAAGTCCTTTAGATCTACTCAATATCTTTTCATCTCAAAAAGATAGTCGATTCCAATTGATCATCTTCTCATGCGACATGGTATCGAGCCATCAATCACTTTCAAGACGACTTTTATCTTATCATAGTGAGCGATCGAAGCAAAAAGCAGATGTAACTTTATGTCGATCGAGACTTGCTCAATTATCTCAGCAGTGCATTAGAAAATCTTCTATTGTTGTGTAACATTAAGTTTAGTTAATATAGAAAATATCTATCTTATTGAATTCAGTTTTTCGAAACTACGTAGGCATATTTTATTATAATTAAGCCTTGATAGTAACTAAATAATAAAAATCCATTATCGATGTAACATATTATAGTGTATGTTGGATATACACAAAACGCTATTTTATAAATGAGAAGAGAAAAATATTCGAAGCAAAGTATTAAAAAAAAAAAAAAAAAAATAAAAAAAAAAAAAAAAAAAAAAAAAAAAAATGTATTAGCATTAAAAATGAATCAGGCATACTGTTTACTTGTGCAAATCTTCTTCTAGAAATTGAATAATGAATTAATTAAATCTGACATCTTACTAATCCTCTTACGTAATGTAGAATTACATATAATTTTTGGATTAATCGAGTCTTTCAGTTTTTATAAGTTGTGTTTGTGTTTCAGAAAAATATTTTTGTAAATATCAAAATTATGCCGAGAATCGATCACATATAATTAAAAAATGATGCTAAAATGTATTTATAATTCTCTGTTCTTCTATTTTATTATAAAAAATTTGTTACAAATGGATTGCCGTACATAGAAAATTTAGCTTTTTACAAAGCTTCTTATAAAAAAATAATTATTACAAATGTATGGAAAAATAATTCCTTATAAATAATTACATATGGTAATTAAAATTTTCTTTTCTGCTCGTAAAGTTGATTACTTTATATTTGTATTATATTCTTAAATTCAAATTTATCCTACATTCATACCTAAAATATAAACTTGTTGAGCTATCTAAAACTTTTATTTCACTACATTTTAGCTGTCGCATTTTCAATTCAACTGGACACAAACATATCAGAAATTGAAATTGGCAATATAAATTCTTTCGCTGATGAATTTTTACGGTTCCGGTTATTTCATTTTTTACATTTCGCCTTTAAACTTTTAACGTCTTATCGAAATTACTATTCATTTTCAACAGAAACCATTGAATATCTGTGAGTTAAAATTTTGTGAAACATTTGATTGCGTTATTGTGTTGGCACATATGTGTAGTAAAAGTATTTGAGAATTCCTTTCGTGAAAAATTTATACCTTGAAGAATCAACTTTAGTCGTTACATTTATCCCAGACATGAAATCTTCACTAGACAAATAGCCCACTTTTTCATGTACTTGAAAACAAGTTGTAAGGTCTCTTTCTACATTATCTGTAAGCTTGCGAGCCATCATTTCCTTACAACTCCCATAGCAGTCTCTATCGGACGCACTATTTTTGACGGGAAATTTATTTCTAAAAATATTGCTTGACCTTCGTTCGATTCACTGGAAGGTTGCGAATAAGCTAGAGAGAGGCAGAGACAGAGAGAGAGAGAGAGAGAGAGAGAGAGAGTTAGCGTGTGAGGAGGGCTGTGGCAGAGGGGGGGGGGGCGAGTGTAGCTTAGCTTGTCTATATAAAGCGAGAAAAAAATTCTGGGAGAGGCTCTGACGAAGGAATGGCTTCTTTAATGTTTATGGCACTATGTGAGAACCAAAACAAGAAGGGCTTTCAGTTCCGTACGTACGGTGAAATTTATATAAATTTGTTGTTAGCACGAATAATTACGGCTTCAGATAAATATAGCGCATTGAAATTTTACAATGGCTTGTAGGGCGTCTAGATTAATAGCTTTTTTGATTTATTTGTGATAAAATTGGATACGTTTGTTAATGTTCATGTAAAATGATTCTTGAGAAGCTTATCGCTATGTTCCACAATCGCTCTTTTAACGACTTAAATAAGATTTACATTAGTTAGTAACTAAACGTTAGATCGAAACTTTCATATAATGAATTTTAAAATGTTAATACTAATTAGATTCATTTACACAACGACTGTTCTTTAAATGTAATTCAATGACGTAAGGAAGAGAAATTAAATTATTTTTATTTGTATACCTTGAGAACTTCAGTTATTTTATAAATGCATTTATAGTATTGCGATTTATTTGGAGAAATGCTTTTAGAAATTAAGTTTTAAAAACTTTTACAATTTTTATCGATATAATAGCATGACGATCATAATCACCGTCGTTGCAGAGAAAATGAGGTCGATCTCATTGTGATATTTGATTATTTTTTCTTTAAGAATTTGTAGCAATTAACATATTCCTAATAAATAACTTAAATATTATTTAAATTAAAATTTGCGATTAAAATATTAATTAACTTAATATGAAATCAATAAAATATTAGTATAAATTTTTTCTTCGATTTAGAATATAATAATTTGAATAGGTAAATACTAGGTATTGTGACTTGTAAATGGAAGCCAATGACTTTACATCACAACAAATTTAGAAAAATGTAAATCAAAAAGATTATTAATTAATAGTCTAAAATTGTGCATCAAAGTTAAAAAAAAAAGTCATAAATATTGATGCTAATACATTGTTGTTGCATCTCGAAGGATTTATGTACTTGCAGGGAAATCGTCAGTGACGATGAGTAAAAAAATTCAAAGCTTTTTATGTTTACAAATTTAATCTGCAAAAAGTTAGAGATTATTTTATATTTTATAGAAGAAACAGCGATTCATTGATATAACACTCGATTTGTATCACATTAAACTGAGAGAAGTCTGATCCGAAACAACAAGGAGCCAAGAAATATAATAAAAAACAAAATTTTATCGTAAAGGTACTGCGAGGGTGAATAATTTTAAAGCGAGAGTAAAGTAGCCACAAGTATCCCTTTCTTCTTTATTTTAATGAAGGTAATGAAATAAATCATGATATCTTAAGAGATGAAGTCTTTTGTTAGAATAATATTTTTTTATTATAAGACCAGAAAAATCTTTTATACGTATATTTAAATATATATGATTAAAAAACACTCCATTAACAATAAGTTCATTCTAAAATTTTGAATTACAAGGGAAATAAGTTGCTTTACGTTTTTATGTATAATTAATTTAAAATTAAATTTAAAATTTACGACAAGTTTATTTCAATTTGGTATTTTAAAGAACTCGGCGAATGCATTAAAATTTAATATATGCATTGTAAATATTTAGAGAAACTAATAGATTTAAGAAAATTAATTTGTAGTGATTATTTATTATTATTATTGTTATTATTATTATGTAAATATTGATTAATTTAATTAATTCAATATATATATATATATATATATATATATATATATATATATATATAATCATGAAAACCTAAAATTTAAATAACATTTAATAACATCGTTTTTAAACAGTTAAATAATACTAAGCGAAATTTTTCAATATTATTGTGAAATAGTTCGAACGAAACAAATTTAATATAATAAATCTATTTGTTAACCTGTTGGAATTGTAAAAAAAGATTTTCTACGATGATTTTTCAAATGTAATTAACATTTGGTATTTCTTTTAATATAATTTATAATTTAATCTCGAAATTATTCGATATTTATCACAGTTAAAAGTTTAACATCCTAGTTCTTGTTATGTGTTAAAATTACACGATTGTTCTGGCTAAAGGGAACTTTTATGCTGCATAAGTTTCTGCTTTTCCTTACGTTTGCAAACAAAGCTCAAGAATTGAAAATAACTAAGACGTTTTACAGAATAAAAAAAAAGACAATAATGGCGAACGGTATTTCGATTAAAAGAATCATTGTTTGCCGTTTGAATAAAATTCGAATTAATCGGAGTGCCTGAATCTCTATGAATAATTAAGTACAATCGGTCTTATATCCGAATCGTTATGAACAAAAATATAATACTATGGTAAGTAAGACCGCATCGCTAGATTACTTATGGACATTTATATATCAAAGCGTACCTTTATATTTTAAGTCGGCCGATTAAATGGAAAAATAGTTGAGGCACGAGAGCAATGCCATAATGCTCCATAAATTACATAAGAATAGTTAATATTAATGAATTTAGTATAGAATAACGGATAAGAATTTGCAATGATAATTGAAAAAAAGAGACAATTTAAGTAAAGTTAAAAAAAAAATTATTTATTTTTCCGATACTAAGAATTAATTTTAATTTATGGAAATAAACGAGGATGTTCCAGTGAAATTAAACCAAGTATTCCTTTTCCTATTATTTATTAATTAATTAACTATTTATTATAATAGAATAATACATAACGTAAATATATAACGTTGTAGATTTATTAATATTTTTATCTATTAATATTAGTTTTTTTTTTCATAATTCTTTTGAAGTATGAAATCTAATTAATTTTTATATATTTAACAATATAATTGGAAGCATAAACAGACTTCCACAATTTTATAAATAATCATTGATGCTGCTAAGTATTTTATTATATTCAAAAATTTTCTAAAAATTTCTAAAGTTCTTTGTATTACATCTCGAAGTAAATATCCAAAGAGCTACTTCAATGCTCAATTGCTGATTGCTCGTTCATCTAATTGTTAACATAACATAAATCTCAGATCAAAGATTCACCGCTGACATTTAAATACCTACTCAATATCGAAGTAAAACCAAGTGACAAAAAGGAATAGTATCCTCATTCACGAGCAATATATAACTCGCAATTTTTCACGTTGTCTCGGATACTCCAATAAAAGAGTACAGCGATAATCACAAGTAAGTCGTAAGTGCGAAACTATCTCCTTCGTCGCTCTCACCCTCCCTACCTTAGAATCTCTAAAAACGGAGATCATAATTCTTTTCGCGTTTACTGCCGAGTGCGCGTTACTCGTCGAATCGCCTCGTTTCGCGTCAATGAGATTTACGTACGTAGCGCAAGCGAATCTTTCATGTGCGTAGTTATGCGACTAAAAATACGCACTCCACGAGTAGATCCAGGAGCCGACTATCCGACGGTGTTCCTGAAAAAAATGACGCTGGATGGGGGAGTAGCCGAGGTCTTCGCGTTTCATGCTGTTGCGGTGCATGGGGAATCTTTGCAGTAGAAAAGGATGCGTCGCGCGTCATGGGCGCATACTTTATGCGCGTTATTCTCGAGTTTTGTGGAGGGACGAGGTGTCGTTGTCTTCCTTTCGTGGCTCCGTGTTATTTTGAGACTTAAGTACATCAACATTATGTATAAAGAATGTTAACAACGATGTCCGATAATTTATATATCCGTAAGCCATCCACACAACGAATCTCTGATTAATCAAAAGGCTCGAATTGATTGCGCTGCCCATCGGAACGACAATCTTATTTACATAGTCTATACACTAATTCGCAATATCTGTTGCCTCATTTAAACTGTTTCTAAATAAAACAATTTATTGAAATATTGCTTTTCAAGTGCCACTTACATGAGTATGCATGTGGCGGAGGTGCACGTCGGTAAATTTAAAAATAATGAACGTCCCGTACCGTATTTATCGTGTCTTCGATTATTGCCGGATAAATTTTATTCCACTACATTTAAATTTGCCATATATGTAATTTAGATTTTTTAAGAAATACAATCGTTAATAACAGAGGCAAGAGGCAACGACGTTTTATCATATTTATCCGAAATTTACGTTTTCCTCACAAGCCAATAGACCTTTATATTTTATCAAAATCCATATGTTACCATAAAAGACTCTCGGATTTTTCTCACATTTAACTAATATTTGTTGACGAATCACCGTTAAAATTTACACGATCGATACGTTAATAAATAACATTTTTAGCAACGATAACCAATGGCATCTCGCAATCGTCATGCCTATTGAATTTCGTCGATTAACAGACAAAGTTTTTAATATAATGTCACTCACGATTGACATGTGCATTGATAATGCCCTATAACACATACAGCGACATCGAATATCTCAATCGCAGTGCTCGTCACGAAGACGAGCATCGGTACACCACCTGAGAAGTTTAAGCGCCGGCTTCATCGGTAGCAGCATGCGGTACCAAGCGACAACGCTAACACAATCGTGTTTACGTTAAGACTCGATCGAACTTCGTCTCGATGCCCTCAAATGAACAATGGACGGTCGCATCAATAATCGATCCTCTTAATGAAGAGACCCGACTGTGTTCGTAAATTACACGAGGATTCGTGAAAAGTCGCACGAGCACGCGCACCCAGCATTTGGACTCTCGCCCCGTGTGATTTAGCGCGGACATTAATGTCTCGCTCAATTGTAGGGTGCGCCGTGCTCACGAGTTGTTGACGCATCGTCGATTTTCAGCGGCGGGGGCGTTTCGCTAGTGCGAGCGCCGGCCTAAAAATGACGTATGTGCTTTTGAAAGCCCTTTATTATTCGTGCGCCGGGTGGCGTGGTGAGCATTGCGGGGGCCGTTGAGCTTCGAACACGGAAACGGGAATTGCCTCCAGTCGATTGATAATTTCCAATTTCCGCGAGAGAGGAAGACAGACACAGAGAGAGAGGTGTGTGTGTGTGTGTGTGTGTGAGAGAGAGCGGCAACTTCTGTCCCATCCAGTGGGATTGGGACAGGTAGATAAAAACGAGCCCAGTGGGCGTGCGAGGACGAGCGAATTAATTGATAAAACCGCTCTCAATGATTATTCATCGTCGAGGTGTAAATTCGTTCGATCGGAGAGTTTCTTTAATATGCGAAACCGCATTTATCATTATTAGCCGTTTTATTTGATAGGCTTGCCGATTCTCCCGACTCGCAGCAGTAATGGAAAGTATAGGTGAATCGATACGTGTTTTAATTATCACTTTACGTATTACAATGATTTGTAGTCAATCGAGACCCGATATCTGTTATTATAATGACGCATTAAATAATGATTTTTGGAAGGAATGTAACTGTATTTTGTATAAGATTACCAATTTATCAATTTTGCAATTTCGCATCGTTTGATTTATCGTTTTGCGTTCGTGAGTCTTTAAAATCCAATTAGTTAATTGAAATGAAAAATCCGGATCAAACAAGTGAAATTACTTTTAAGAAAATATAAGTGCTTCGTTATTGTTTTTTCGCGTAGCCTTATTTGGTAGATGAATTAAGGTATGTGAATTTGGTCGATATGGTGTAAAACCAGTATATATAATACCTAGGGTGTTTAGCCGAAACTCCCTAATGTAATTTCAAGAAAGTACAAGTTTTAGAACACAAACGGATAAAGAGAAGTAGTACAATATTTAAATAATTTAAAAAATCATACAATATTCCATGTAATGCTTATTTAAATAATAAAATTAACATGTTTATTCGATTAATAATATAAGCTGCTCTTTTAATTACAGAAACCACGGCTTGAATATACACTTAGCTTATCTGAGTGTGCAGTGTGTCATTTGTAATGTCGAAAATATATTAAAAATTCACACATTTAATTATCGGCGAAGGATAAAATTACCGGCATTTATAACTTTCAAACGGATTAATGGTCTTTCCATTCTCCGAATAATGCAACTATCAAATGAATATAATCATAAACTAATAGTCTATTAAAGAATCAGAAATTGGACAAATCGTTAAATAACAAAGACAATAATTATATGATCTGAAAAAATAAAATCTTGAAAATAATCTTCTTGTAATTTCGGTAGACATCGCTCAAACATTTATACATCATGCGACATTAATCCTCAATTTTCAATTTAAAGATTTTGCAATGCAGAAGCGGTCGCTTTCCCACGTCAGAAAAATCTGCATAAAAAGCGTCGAGCTCCGTTATCACACAATTTGCATAAAATAACCTCCCACTGTAAACTAAAAGTTTCAATGCGCCCTTTAAGTAAAAGTATAAAGGACAGATTTACAAGCAACGTTGTGCGTACGGAAAGTAATAATTATCATGCTCAAGTTTCCTTTCTTCTGGCCGCTTAGACATATTACCTCCCGAGAACGACGCAACCTCATTGTGTTCCATTGAGATGCTTGTCGGTCCGGGAACACAGATTGTTTGTCGATCACATTTTACATATAACGCCGTCTCTTATTGAATTATACGATGTAATAGCAGTTGGCGTAAGACGCCGTGGCGCACTTTTCCACCGATTTTTATCGATCACTCGGGCAAGTTGCGAAACTGGAAAAGGCTGACGCCTAGTCGAGCGTAATTTATGGATAAGTAACGGTTGATTGTGTATGTTTTTAGGAATAAAGCCTTCCAAGGAGTGGATTTAGATATGTACCAGAGTTGGGTTTGTGAGGTCTTGGGAGCTTACATATCTTTCTCGACTTCGTCATGATAGCTAAGCCTTGAACTAGTTATTACGAATATCGTTAATTAATGGAAAATTTTGCAATCAACGAGGTTCACTTGGCGATATTGATGGAGGTATTGGGCTTCGTGGGAACACACTAATTAAATAGAGAGACGAGTAAAAATCCCCAAATTGTTGACTTTATTATTTAGTCTCAAGCATAATAGTGTGATTGATGATATGGTGAGTAAAAAGTTGAAAATTACCAAAACTTTATAACTAGGATATTCCAATTTAGTTACTTAATAAGTTTATTTACTTAAAAAGAGAATTACCATGAATTTACTATTAATTTTAAATCAATGAATTAATCTTTATGCCTTTTTATTTTGAAATCTGCATAATTTATTCAAATACTTTGAAATACCAATCACTTTTACATATTAGAAGATGGCGTACTATCGAAATTTACTGTCTTTACAAAAAAGATCTTATCAGTAGAATTTACTACCATATAAATTCTTGATTCAATTATTTTTTACGTTCATACTTTTTTAGTATTAAAATGAAATATTATTTTTTCAACTTGATAAAAATAAACTTTATTAAAGGTTTAATTGTAATAATTGGCGATTATACTGCTCTTAAAAAAAAATTATCTATAAATATAGTGTTAATAAACTTGGGTAATTGGACTTATCAATAATATTAATTTATCAAGCATCGATTACATTTATTATACCGAATAAATTAGCAGTGAAAGTGGTTCAAAGATTTTTTTTCTAGTTTTTTTTATCACAATCTGAAGGAACTTCGAAAATTATAATTAGATATATTAGTAAGCATAAGAATATCTTAATTATCATAGTGATCATTTAAAATAGTAAAAATAAATTATTAATAATATTTATTAGCAAATGTAATTATTAAACATAATAACTTATGGGTTGATATTTTATCAGGCAATATGTTACAATAATTCTGATTATTGACATACGTAATCATAATCTCCACTTAGAAAACTCATATTTACTGTCTGCATTGATCTTAAATCACAGATTGACATAAAACCTTTTATATCTTATCGATTTGAAGTTGTTCGGAAGTTCACTTCTTGATTTGATCATCCATAAATGTACATATAATATTATAAATCCATGTACTGATAATATCGAAAAATATTTTATAATCTTAAATTGCAGATAAATGAATATAAATGAAAAAAAAAAAATTCCACTATATAACTAAAACACTGTACATACGTTTCTTGCATTAATTAACAACAAATTTTCTGAATTAAGCTATTTTAATTGAATTAATATTCAGTTTTATTATAAAAACAATATAAATAAATAATCTTAATATATCGAAGTAATATTTGGAATCTAAATTCAATGAGTTTCCTACACTATTATATTGTATATATTTTTGCATATAAATTGAATAAATATAAGACGGACAAATGAGAATATATTTCTTCGATCAATAAAACAAAAGTGCATATGAAAGTGTAATTATCGAGAAAATAACAAATCATTCTAATAATTCTACAATGTAAAATTATATTAAATCAAAATATAAATAAATATTGAGACAATATTATTTATTTATGATATTTATAAATTAATTCTAAATTTCTATGGTAGTATCGTATTATAGAGAAATTCATTGATAATCATTGTTTTTGCTTACTTTTAATGTACAATGCAAATATTAAAAATTCAGTTTATCTATTATTTCTTTAAATTAGAACATTAAATATGTATTCGCTTAAACTGGAAACTACAAATCAGATTATTCTTTTAAATACGATATTTTATAATCAACTAATAATATTTGACACGTGCGATTATTTAATAGTAATCTATTATTATGACCTATAATTGAGTAAATTAGACGGAAAATATTTATATGTCGCTTGTTTTCTTATCGCATATTTACTTTAGAAATTATAATACTTGCAAATATCGAGTGAAAATACTTTCATTATTTGAAATTATAGATCCATATCTTTAGCCTACTTTGTATATTCGGATGATTAAGTTATGAATTAATACAAACATTAGTCACGAGACGATTAATAAAATATTTAGATAGAACAATATTCTTTTAAACAAAGTATATATGACAATGAAATCCAATGTTTCCTATTTTCTTATCCAGTTGTTTAATAACAGTTTTTAATTTTGCAAAAAAAAACTTTTTAATAATTTTATCAGCAAGTAATGGCAACCGCAAACGAATTGTTTATCGTACTAAAATATATATTTCAAATATTAATAAAACATTATTTATAAGTCATTCGCTTTTTTTTTATAGAAAATATGTAATAGCAAAAAAGGGATTCACTGAAGTTGATGAGAGAACAAAATTCAAAGATAATTTTCTAAATGGCATAAAGCGGAATAGCGATGTTCTCGGCAACACAAATGAATGCAAATGAAATACTTAAAGAAAGAAGTTATCTTTACTAGAATTTTTAAGAGACACTGCAAAATACAAATTTATCGACATAGAATATGCACGAATAATTTAACATAAATAAACATAAAACATTCATTCTTAAATTATTTTTAGTTTGAACTTCTGAATATTTGAACTTAAATATTTTTCTATTATTTGATTTTTATAAAATAGTTTGGACGAAATATTTCAGATGAATTTTATTGTCTCACAGAATAATTTTATTAGAGTTATTATGTAAATACTACGTACATTATATATTCTAAAAAAATATGAGTATAATAATTTATGATATTGGATTATTTTAATACAATCATCTGTTAAATACGGAGTTTGAAAAAATATCATGAAAAAAATAAGAAAAGAGAGAAGTTTCCGGCTTAATTTAGAATTAAAGTGTGACTGAATCAGATAAAGTGCATAATTAAATTGTATAATGAATTAATAGAAAATGTAAATTATGTATCAGTAACCTTAGAAACTTTTAAGTTTCAAATTAGAGCAGAATGAAGATAATATGATGATAGCTTTGGAGGTATAGAATGTGTGTGCGTGTGTGCGCGCGAACGCACGCGCGCATGTGTGCATGCCTATGCATGTACATATATATATATATATATATATATATATATATAAACAGCACTACACTGTATTATGCGATATTCATGCATATTTGAAAATTATGAATTCATTCAAGAATTTAAAGTCCTAAAGCTAACTAACTATGATTATTTAAGCTTAAATTAAAATTAAATTATATATCTAATTAAATGTTGCATTCAGTATTCTATACAATGTAGAAATCCTATATATATTTTTTTTAAATCTGTAATTAATTTTACAGATGAAGTTACATTACAGATTAAATTTACAGAAGAAGAAAATTAAGTATACAAGTAAATGACGAATTACCTAAGAGAGCCATTACTTCAAGTCATACGACACGTGCTTATTTTCGTATGCATTGCCTTTTGTCCTGTAAACTATGTAGAATATTTGTATAATTCTCAAGCCGACACTGTGGAAGAGTTATTGCCATTTTTAATTACTTCTTAAATTATCTAAAATATTAAAATCACGGTAGAATTATTGAAACAATATTTTGAATAAGTGATTCATTTGTATATGCCGATAGCCTATTTTCGCTGGAAAAATAAGATTAAATAAGAATGTATATTTATGTTACTGACATAAGAGATACCGATCGCTGTACAAATGCGTAACTCGTAAAATATAAATTTTCTATGGAATAACCTCATTTCATCTACTCGTCAAAAATAGGATGAACATTAATAAGTAAACGAAAGTATAATAAATAGAAAATTTGGAAATTCCCGAAAGATATAATAAATCAAATAATAATATGAATTATCAGATTTTTGTAATTATATTAATAATATAATTCATGTAATTGAAGTTATCATCATGTAAATCAGCATTCAAGTAATAAAATGTATAAAATGAAAATCTATGTAAATTTAATGTGCGACATAAAATTTACCAATTCTAATCTGTAATAATTAATTGTAAACATATTTTTTATGACAAACTATAATTATAAATTTCTTTTAAGTGTGACTTTTAATTATACAATCTGGAAGATTAATTTATTTGAAATGAACAATTTTATAATCCATGAATGAAAGATACGTTTAACGAAAGCTAAATTTATGTTAAAGTTTTAAATGCATTGCCACTTATGTCCTTAATTCTGGCAGGCATTTAATATTTCATGTTTGTGCAAAACTTTATAAAATAAAAGTGATTTCTAAAATGTAGAATCTTAAAAATAAATTAATATATGTTTTAAAACTTTAAATGCAGATTGCATTTAATGTAATACCAGGCAATCAGTTTGGCTCCTTTGAATGCAGTCTTGAAAATAATAGTGGTTTTTATAATAAGCATATATGATCTACGAGTAAAGGCGCATTTTTCATCATTCGCATAAGTAAATCAGATCGCCTAAAGTAATAATTAATATAATGTAACTTGTCCAGCTCGTCATAAATTACAAAAATTATACGCGCCCGAGCGTACGCGCGTGCGTCGATGTTCAACTCATTTTTTATTTTTTTTTTTTGCGTCTAATTAAATGTTAGTGTTTTATCATCGGCTTATTATCAATATAAGGCGTTTCACTTTTCAATAATAATAATAGATTAGCGTAGAAGACAATAATTTAGTAAAATTCATTGAAGCAAACAAATTAGCGACATTAGGTTCATGCAGATACGGTCCTGGCGAACATAAGATCACTTTCATGTTAATACGACTTATGATACAAATGTAGCAATTGCACGAAGAATTCGATGAGCAGCGCCCGAGCAGCCAATTACTCGTAGGATTAATAGTCCGTACTCGGCTCTAATGGATGCAGGGAATCATAGGTTGCAGAATGCGAAACTTGAGGTAGGAGAGGAGCGATTTTCTTCGATTATTATCCGTGAGTTGTCATAAAGTCGCACTACGCGCTTGCTTTCATGCAGAGTTCCCTTTCTTTTTGCAATTGCGATGGCTTTTATTTTTACCGTAATCAGATTCATTTTTATGGTTTAAGGATGATTGTGAAACTAGGCATTTTAATGACAACGAACATTGCTATGGCAGCGCATAATTTTATCGATATGAAAAATTAATGACCCGTAACACTGTAGCTAGTACTTAATTATACATATTGATTTTTAGACTTTTTGGGAATCAATTAAAAGATTTAATTGTCAATAATTCTGGCTTATTAATTGAAGAAAAAATTTGTTATTCGATCGTCCGTTTGGAAGAGTAGGCAATGAAATATATTTTTTCTATGCATATAGGCATGGGAATGTTGATAATTTTAGTATTACAATTGATTGTAAAAAATTGAGAGGAAATTAATGTGAAAATTAATATTACTGTATTATAAAAGTCTAATAAAAGAATATAACTTTATGATCGAAATAATAATACGTGCTTTCATAAAAATGCTATTTACATACTTTTGAACGAGCAAATAGATAAATATAATATTAACCATAGAATTGCGGAAAATTATATTAGGGATAAGTGAAAAAAATATCTAATACGAGCAAGAGCTCACTAGGATGTAACGAACGTTATAGGTGTAATTGATAAAAATCATGTATATAATTTCATAAATATTGCCAAGCAGTCAGTAGTTATGAAACCGATTATCTAATTATCTATGTTAATATTGGGTCTTTAGTATATATATATATATATATATATATATATATATATATATAAGATTGCATTATAGTAGAATGGCTAACATTGAAGGTTATTGAAAAATAATAAAAATATTGATTTAAATTATAAGCAAACATAGATTTATGGAAAAATTATTACTATAGTAATTTAATATTACCTCAAAAATTCACTTGATTTGTGACATTGTAATATTACAATTATTATTGTTATCATATATACACATATACCATATGTTTAGTTCAAAAATAGAAAAAATAATCTTTCGAATATTTTGATTGTAATATTAGGTTTCGATAATAATGGATACTTATTTGTTTATAATCTTATAATAATATTTGTGAATGCAAATATTTTTATTTATTTTTATGTATCATTATTTGAATTACGTAATGAATACTATTAAGGGATTCAGCGTATCAGCTAGATTAAGAAAATTGCAAAACATTTTATAATGCATCCTTTTGACAGAATTCAAAGTTTCCAACTTATATAAAAAAGCTTTGTACTATATGGAAAGTTACATTATTGTCGAAATGAGTGACAAGTATAAAAATTGTATTGAAAATGGAAGTAAAGAAGAAAATGAAATGAAAATGAGGTAATACAGAAAGCAATATATTTCGGTTCAATTTGCATCGGCATTCTAACTTATAAAATAGACGCGAACTCGAATAGTTTAGAAATCAATTATAAAAATGTCATGCAATACAATACGAAATCTAACTTACATATTTATAATCTGGGATCCCTTATTTACTTGCGACAAACGTGTGGTTATCTAATGCTTGAAAAGTGCATTAACGGGAAGTAATGACGTATGGCAACTTGAAAAGTACGATGGGTGATGTTGTACGGTAAAAGGTGCCTCTCTGCGCTTTTAGTACCTTGAAATTTAAATAAGCATCAGTTATTCGTTTCGTTTTTTATGAAAAAGTAAATATTAGTTACGTTTTCGTAGAGAGTATGACTGTAAAAT
The DNA here is from genome assembly GCF_000503995.2 of Ceratosolen solmsi marchali. NCBI lineage: Eukaryota > Metazoa > Arthropoda > Insecta > Hymenoptera > Agaonidae > Ceratosolen > Ceratosolen solmsi. The sequence goes on along the minus strand of NW_011948416.1, from coordinate 6,532,333 downwards.
GGAGAAAAAAATCCTTCGATATCAGGAAATGGTGATTTCAAAATTATTATAGATATTATAATAAAATTTTGAAAAATACTTATCGTTTAAAATTCTTAAAATTATGATTTTTATTAATTGATTTTTACAAACATTAAGAAGTTAAAAAATTTCATCTTATCCACTATGCGCGCTTAATAAAATATTGTCCAAATATAGTATATTCTGTAAAATTAAGCATTCATATCCCCATATCATTTTTAATAATTGCTCGTAAGGAAAGGTTATAACAGTTAATTATTGAATGCCAAGATATACGATGAGTTTTAACAAAAGTATAAAACTCATTAATGGCATATTACGCAGTAGAATAAAAACAATAGCTTGGAAGATGATGCACATATTAATTTCCAAGGCAGACGAGTGGCACAGAAATTTAGTCGAGCTTATCTTGCACCAGTAAAAATAAAAATATGTTGTCTTACAAGTTTTTTCAATGATTCTCTTGTGCTTTGTAAGTGGTGAAAGTCATTATTTAATAACGGACCTTCGCGATTTTCTCTACTACAATAAATCATTAAAATATTTATTTATTATATATATAGATATATTTACTTCATTCATTATATTCCGTGAATAATACATTTAGAGCATTTATATAAGAATCGTGTGAATATCAACTTTATTCAAATTATTATAAAACTTCTTTACCTTTTTTTTTATTATGGATACCAAGCGTTCGTTCTACTTAACAATATATCTCTTGTTAATGTTCCACAGCCTAATTTAAATGGAGAATTACATAGTTTAAGTCACGTGTTTTCAAATATTTTCCGATTTGGCATCAAACTATTTGTAAGATAAGATGAGTAATGAAAGTATATTAACAAAATTAGATAATAATTGTTTATTGTAATGCTAATATTCTTATCGAGATGCCTTTCAAACATTGTTTGTGTTTGTATAGTTAATACTTAAATAAATGATTGTGATTGATTGTAATTAGTAATAGTGACAAGTTTAATTTATTGAAAGAATAAATATGTCGAAGCAAATAAGTAAGTTTGCTTTATATCCAAAGTAATATCTCATTGGCAATATATATAATATAAATTTTTTTTTTTTTATTAACATTTTCATACTTTTACTACATAATTAACAACACTTAATTTTCCAAAGAGAAATAAGGTTTTTTTATAAATCATTATCAAGCTAATTTTTGTATTTTTCACCACAAATATATATTAAAATGATCTTTACTATACAAACATTTAAAGACAAACAGAAGAAACTTTTCCACATTTTTAACTATCAAATTTCAGACATTAGACGAATTTAATTTCAAGGCTTAATAATCTAATGTATTTATATGGTAAAAAATAGGCAAGTCCACTTTTCAATCACATATAATTTTGATAAAACATGCCAATATTTAAGCACACTGATCATTATTTAAATCAATGTATTTGTATTATGAGATAAACACTGACTGCATTAGTACGCGCTATTAATAGCAAGTTTTCTCAAAAAAACATAATTCCTAACGAGTGGAACTTGCCTTATGCATATCTATACGTGGAAAAGAGATTACTAATAATTTTACGCGCTGCTGAATAAAAGGAAGAAAATCAATTATACACTCACTCGGTACATAAAAAATTAGCAATAATTATGAGAAAGACGGACGTACAGTACTCACTTTCCATGTGCCGACACGCAAAACGTCTTTTATTGTCTCGAGCCCAACTGCCTGGAACGATAAGCATTGCTAACTGAGCGTCATCCCCCTCCCCCCGCCGATCGCATTCAGTAATTAATATCAATCGTTTTATAGAAGAATCCAAGATTCAAGATCTGCCCATGAGAAATTATAATAACCGAACCTGTTCGCGTATAAATACAAGAGACCCGCGTACATTATTTTACAAGCGAGCAATAGCTATAATACCAGCGATGTCGATGGGCGATCAATCATATTCAGCAAATTGTGCGCTTGCCTCAAGAAAAACGAGGAGTATGGCTACGTCGTTCCTAAAGTCGGCGCTTAAAAAGACACTTTAGTACTTCTGGGAAGTGTCGCCCCCCCCTCCCCCACACCGCCAAACCCGACTTTTCCAAAGTCAAAGGTCAAAGTTTTATACCGCGGGTCGATTGCGATCTCCAGCACGTCGTTGTTGAGACACGAGCCACGTGATTTGCGATGAGACAATTTATGCCTTTTCCTTTACGACTTGTAAGGGAAATCACTCATCTACGAGTGCCAGTAGCTGGTTGTTTAGTAGCACACCAAACCCCTTACATTTTCGTCATTTTCCCGCGTGCAGTGAGCAATACGTTATTCACATATGCGAGATTTGCTACCCACGTGCGAACGGCCCTCACTGTCTTATATAATCAGGCTTTCAATTTTCTGCGAAATCGACGTCTTTGTAGTGACAGCAAAACATGGCTTCGCTTGGACGACTCGTCTCAGTTTCTGCGACTGGATAATGGCCAATCTGGTAATAAGGATAATCTCGACTATTCGTGCACATACCTAAAGTGCTATTACGTTAGCGTCACTTTTATTATGCATTTGCGAAAACGTAAAACGACCTATGAATAATGCTGATTATATTATTTTGATCTCGTCAAATGAGAGTTCCTATTTTGCTTTTATTGGGAGCCACTTATCCTGGTCAATAGTTATGCTTAATAATTATACATTTGCAATGAAATGAAAATTGAGATTGAATATTGAATTACCTGAAAAATATCTGTGTTTAATGGATACAATATTGGCTTTGTGTAAAGAATTTGCAAAATTATATATTATCCAAAATATAAAAGTTCAGGGCTTTTTTGTCGTAATTAAAAAATTAATTTTAAATTTGTGTTTTATCACTACTTAAAAATTAATGTGAACTATATTAGAACTATTCAATTCTGCATTATATATAAAATATTAAATGCTTGAAAGTTATTTATAAAAACTGCCATAAAATTTTTTTTTCTTTTTTTTTTTTTTTTTTGACAAATTTTACGAACATATCAGTTTTATTCTACATTTTTAATTAATTAATAATAAATATTGCTTTCAATTTGATAAATATAAAAAAATTTCTTTATGTTACATGGAGATGCAAATTTTTCGTGTCAATCCAATTCTGTCAAGCTCCTTGCGCATTGAATTAATAATATATATTAAAACTATCTAGAGAAATATAAAATTTATTTTGATATAAAAATAATATAGAGTTCATTTATTTAGTTTATATTTATATTAATTTAAGGGTTAAAGTGATAAAACATAGATTCTGTAATTGATTTTATGTGTTCGCTATATAAACCCGTTCTATTATATATATATATATATATATATATATAAGGAAGTATTTAATATTCATTCTCTTCTCATGAATCAATGTACATTTTTCTTGATGTATCTTTCAAGTTGCAATTTCAAAGTATCGATATTTAATAAAGATAATGACAAATGGAATAGTGATGACGTATATAAAAATTTGCTTGTAGAGATTTTATTTATAATTGATCTAGTTTGTCAATGGCAGGATGGCTAATCGTGAATTATTTGCGTTACTAATTATATACTATTGTTTATAAATTTATAATTGCTAATGGGTAATTATCTATTATGAATTTCTGGTAAAAACAAAAAAAAATTATACGTAAATAAATATATATAAATATATATAATCAATAGATCTGTTTGAATAATGATATTATAAAATGATGATGATTGTGATATCAAGATCATATCAACTGTATAGCATAAAGTAAATTTATTAAAGACAACTATTGATTGTATGTACGAAAATTCTTATATTTGTTAATAATTGCACTTATAGAATTAAATGAACATACGATATATTTCAGAGAATTATTTTTCTCTGAAAGTCTTTTTAATGATGGAATATATTGTTATTGGGTACTAATGACAAATCAACAAAATCTTGATGCAATAATATTATTAAAAGTCATACATTCTAGTTATTTGTCATGAATAAATGGAGTAGTCGTGAAGCAATCTCGAAGAATCTTTCAAATTTGAACATCTATGAAAAATTGGAAATAACTTATGAAAATAATTTTATGTAGCTATTATTACATTCTCAGTTCTATGATTTTTTATATTAACATTACCATTAAAAAATGCCTAAAATAATACTTTTGTTTCATTCAAAGACATAGGGATGAATGTCTAATTCGTTAAGTAAAATTAATTTTTTTTTATCAATTACTTGTGGGAAATTATTTTTTATTATACATTTATAATAAATATTCGGCTATACTAGCTACAAATTGAAATAGAAAGTTCGGTGTCAAATTGTTTATCTTTCCATTAATTGAAAGAATAAATTTACCATATAGTTTCCGTTAGTTGTTTGACAATGAATAGAAAATTTTCTTTTCTACTAAATTCAACATCAAAGCAAAAATTAGCATTAAATACCGGTTGTTTTAAAACTAATTTTAAATCAAATAAATAAACATGCTACTAGCACGTTTTATTCAATAGCAGCTAAGCTTCATGGTTTACAATTTATATTAAGAATATCTTGGAGAATATGATTATATTAGAATTAATGCAAAATCAAAAGTAATCCATCAAAAGTTTATCAAATAATATTATAAATTTAATAACAAATTCCATAAATGAGATGCATTTTTTAAAATATTTTTCCACGAATGAGAATCACATAAGACGTTAATTTAATACACGAATTATTTTAGTCAATTAAAGTGGTATATGACTTATTTCTAATACAATATAAAAAAAAACTATTTGTTCAATTAAGTTACTTCTTTAAAAATAGTTGGATTTTTTGAAAAGTGCCTTATAACTTATACAATTAACAAACACTTATACACCAATCGAGTAATTTATATATTACATGATTTTTAATTTATTTTAAAACGTTCAGATATTAATTTACATTTCTCAAGCTCGCGGAATCTCTATTCGCTATTGCAAATATATTACTCGCTTTTAAAAACAATGACTGAACAAATACAATGTTTGTGTTTAAAAATAATTTCCTTGGAAAGCAATACTTGGACACAGTATAACTATTAATTAACGTAAAATAACAAACTATGTATAGATAGTTACGTAAAGTCACGGCAAACAAAGTGAATATGCTGATTCTAGTTTTCTAAAGAACAAAAGATATTAAAGATTTGCTGCTAAAGAATTACGCGGTACTTCATGGAAACTAAAAGTAATGATAACAATATATAACCACCTTAAGCTTTATTTTATTACTCCCTATTTCTCTATATATTTTTTTATATTTTTTATGTAAATTTCTCAAGATGCTGAAAAAGTTGGTTAATTATTAATGTTGTTGAGTAAATTAAAATTAGCGAAATACATTTTTACAATTTATATTTTCCTAAAGCTTCTGTATATATTTGTTTTAATATTCACAATTTTTAGTCAATTAGCTTGATGTATAATATCCTTTGCGATAACATAATCTTCAATTTACATATATGCTAATTTGTAATGAAATATACTAAATAATTTTCTTATTTAGAATATGCTCCCTTGCTTACTTGGATTCCGTAATTTCAGACCTTAAAATTATACTGTCTTTGAAAATAAAACTATTAAATTAATATGATATAACATTTGTAAGAATATTTTAATATTTTTACATAAATATACTAAATAATTGCGGTATATTAAAAATAGTTTAAATAAATCGTGTATAAAAACACTTGGTATTCTTTTTGATTATGTACACTAAGTAAAACTCTCCTCCCAGCTGGTGCAGTAGAAATTATATACAAACAAATCAAAGCTTCATCAGCATATTTTAAATACTCGTTTATTTTAAATACATACATCCGCCATTTACAATAAATCAGTAAAGAATGCGCAAAATTTCCAATTCAATCGCTGATTTTTCTTTATTTGTTTTGCGCGTGTTAAACAGTATTTAATGCGGAAAAAATAAGGAGCAAGTAAAGCCGAGTGAACAAATAGCGCTAAATATATCTTTACAAAAATTCTTAAAAAATATGATCAGTACCATACTCTTTGATTGCCACAATGCCCCATTATTCATGGGATTAAATTTAAACTTCATTATATAACACTAATCAACGACCAATGTTATTTGTAATGCGACGTGAAATAAATAATCATTAAAAGATATTCTGACTTTTATTGCCGTATGTAAGAACGAACTTTCATTACCGCCGATTGCAGAGTCGGCCCCTTCATGGCGCGAAATTCCCGTCGGCGCTATTTGGCAATGCGCACGATGCACGGCGCAGCCACAGTTAAACTAAAGTACAGCTTATCTAATATACATTCGACCCCGCAGTAAAGGACGGCTGCAATCGCGCCAAGAGCATATAAAACTCTTCTCTATAATCGGCTTCGCACGAGTGCGCGCGCGCACTTTCGTCAGCTCTCATATCGGAATGCCTTGTATTCTGCTGCACACTCCGAACATACGTAAAACACCGCGAGGCGGAGCGTGTATCTATAAAACCTAACCCTGGCCAATGAGAAAAAGGTATCAAAGTCACCACGACCGTAAACTTTGTCAATCTCTACGATCTCCAAGGATAATTCGGCATTACGAAATGTATGCGTGCGAGCGGGGACCGCGATGGGCTCCCCCCATACCAATATCATACGTATGTTGATGGGAGCACGCGTATTCGAGACGGGACCGCACAGGTATTCACACCGCGAATATCAGCATAACCGACTGCATTATGCTAATGGAAATTTGCCGATTGCGGCTAAACGTTCCGCACTTGTTCTGCCAATCTAATCCCATTATCTGTCACTAATGCTTTGGCTTATTAATAATCTATAATTTGGAGGTGTCGTTGGTTCTAAACCCCCCCCCCCCACGACCCGTACCTTTCGGTAATGAAGTACTGGGAGTGCAGGGAGGTGCGAAAACCAGAGAATGCAAGTGTAATAGAGCGCACCAAGGGATCGATCACTCTTTTTCTATCTTTGTCGAGGACGGGAAGTGCTTGGAAAGTTGGAATAATTGGATGGTATTGAGGAACCGAGTACTCGCGGGCCCGGATCTTGTTTTTATAAACTGTTTAGTTGGCATTATTGCAGGACTTTGTGCCTGCTTCTCGTATCTTTCGGGTTGCGTTTAACAAGCAATCTCGTTCTCTCATATTTACTGCTGTATTCGACGAATGCACGCGTAGAAAACTTTAATGGAATTTTAATTTCAAGGTATCGGCGATTTTTCGGGCGATTTTCTCGTAATCCTTGTTGAGGTGCGAGTGCTTTCGGTTAAAGAAATAATTACCCAAGCAAAAAAAAAATAACACAACTTCTTTATGCACAAAAAGCTAATGCGATTTAATAGTATGTGTATTTAATCGACTGTTTTTACAATTTAATGAAGCAGATGAAATTAAGAATGCAATGGGCTGTTCATCCAAATGGCTCTGGCTGACTCTTCCCATACTATCGTTTTCCACTGACATTAGAAATGTTTGCATAATAACGAATTGCGTGGTTAAATGTTGAAGGTAACAAGAACATTCGCCAGCTTATTCAGTATGCACAAATGTTATGAAAATTTTTGACAATATAATGAGCAATCGAATCTAATCAGTTAATCACTTGTAAAGATATTATATTAATGCTGACATTAGTTTAATATTGGGAAAACCCTTTGCTGGAATGTAATACTTAATTGCTCGCTGGAGCATAAGATTGACAGGGCAATGTTCCGAAAAGCCTGTAACTCAAGATTTCTAAAAGTATTGACATTGTGCAGCATTAAGCAGCATACTCAGCATATTGGGATAATGTATTCGACTACTGCAAGGTTGAAAAACGATGGTCTACCAATAAATAAGCGAGCATTGGTGTAAGGCAGATATTTTTAAGAATCGGATCGTCAATGCATTTTACAAGCAATTGATATCGTTGATTTTATCGATAAGATTAATCGATAGTGTGGACAGCTTGGGATTCGAGGTTGAAATACTCGAGAAGGGAATAAACAGTTTGCATTGGTTCATTTTCGAAATGAATTAAACATTGTTTCTCTCTCGAGGCAACATTTTGCTTACAGCCACACGGCACTCTATGGTAATTTAATTTTTACAAATTTATTTTATTAACTTTCATTGGCTTTTATTAAAGTGACATTTTTGCGCAGTTTGATTCATCATCTCTTAACTTAAAAACAAAACTAGCATCAATATGATTTTTTTATTTCCTTTATCTTATGACGATTATTATAAAAAATGGCCAGCACGCGAGCGGCTTTTGACTTTTTATTTACAACAATAAAGTTCATGATTGAAAAGAAAGTAATTTGAATTTCAATTAAAAATCAATATAACGGGTAGTAATAATCAGGGACAGTTTTTAGAATTACAAAATTGTAATTCGTGGTTTAATATATATAATAAAATTATATATGGCACTGAAAAAGTAAGCACTATTGGGTGCCAATGTAGATATATGTAAAGCCATTTTGCATATTTCATCGACTTCTTTATGATACTCGTGAACGGAATAAAAATAAAATTTCCTATCTTGTATCAGACTCCTTATCGAAATATCAAAACTATCTAACATTATTTACACATTATTCATCAATCTCTCTTAACGTCAATACGAACTTCTTTTTTTTTATGCAGTAATGCAGCTTTACCCATTAATCTCATGGCTTCAATCGATTATTTCCCCAAAATAAATAATAATAATATTACAAGCAAAATTCCAATGCACGGCATGCATAGTAAATATTCATCACACTGTTCGATCATTAGGCGAAGCTCTTTGATTAATCTGTGGCTAATGTTCACGGCGACGCAATCGTGTTCGCGAGGGAATAACACGTTTACCGTGCAAAACAATTTGCGCTCTGCAACGCACAATCAACGAGAGACTTTCGCAACTCCTGCCATATTGCGCACCAATCGATCTTTCCAAAGGCATTTAAGCGCTCTCTCTCTCTCTCTCTCTCTCTCTCTCTCTCCCTCAGATTTCGCCCAACACTGTCCAACAACACCGTGCCAAGAAAATCGCGCGCACGACCTACCCAAACAACTGAATTGCTGCTCACGATACAACGGCTACGGGGATCGAGGCACATTTCCTCGATCATTTCATCGACCTCATCAGCGTCCCACTCGTCAATTCCTGCCCCGAGTCCCCATGCTAAACAGATCCCACGCGATACTATCTTACCGAATCGGCCTCTCCCCCCTTCCGCTTTTCCTCACCATAAGCTATATGAGCTAGACAATCATTCTCCTTATCGCGGACAGGTGATCTGGATAGATGTTGTCGTACGTGGCGTGGATTGACTCGCGCGAAGATAGTACATGGGTAGAATCGTGTTTCCAGTGAACCCTTTCCGTGCCATTAATTTTATATTACTCTATGAGCGGGCTAATCGAATGAAATAAATAGAGGCTCTGCGATGCTATGCGAATGAACGAACGTCAAGCCTGGCCAATAATAATAATACGTCTTACTCTGACAGATTTACTCATAAGGGACGTTTTTGACGTGATTGGCCAAAATTCCATTCCCTAATTAAACTCGTCTCTTCTAGAGTACGGATTATTAATTTAGAAATGCTGTCGCTACAAGCTTTCATTCTTTTCAATTTGAATTTACAGATGTTCCGCGGATAATTTCCGGTATTGGAAGGGGAGAAGGGGTAAACGGCATCAAACGCACGCACTACTTAGGCCTGTCGCTGCGAATTTTCAGAAGGAAATTTATTTTTATTTAATAAGAGAAAACAATAAAAAAAAAACCATTCAATTAATTGCTTAAAAATCCGTACTGTGTACGCATTTGTGCAATCTAATTTTATCTAAATTTACATATTTTTTTATTTACTTACTAATTTGTTTATTTATTTATTTTTTTGTTTATTTATTTTTAAACGTAAAAGTAATGATGAATAATAGTTACGTGTGTATGTAGTAGGAGCATGGTCTAATAACAGGGTAACGACCATAAATCTAGGTGCGCTAAAGAGTTTATAGCGGTTGCTTGTCATTCGAAATTGTCTTTGTGTATATATATATATATATATATATATATATTCATCATGATTATCCATTGTTTATGACGAAATAAATAATAGATTAAAAGAAAAATGGTATAGATCTCGAGTTTATTGCTTAGAACGCCAAACGGTCACTTATAAATCTTAGATATTCACGGTGAAGCATTTGTTTATATTCTATAATGGAAAATGGATTTCTCATCCCATTATCCAAACATATTTTTCATCTTAATAAAATTATTTATAACTAGAGCTCGGCTCTAATTTCAGCTATTTTTCTGGAAACGTCATTAATAACGGATCCAACTTACAGCCGGACATTAAGTGCTTGTTTATATAAAAGTACAAGTTCTGGGTTGCTTGAACAATGTGAGGATAAGTTGCGTTCCAAGTACAAATTCCAACGTTAATGCGCAAGTTTCCTTAGATGGTTTGCATTTTTTCGTACGCGACTCTATGGCTACCGGATTACAAGCTACCTGCTCTATTTACCAAAAAAAGCAAATCCACATAATTTAGTGCAGAAAAGGATTTGATATTCATTCCCCTTTTTATTACGAATATCTAGTTCATATGAAACTTATTTTAGCAAGCATTTATTAGACAATGTCTCATAATAATGAGAATTAAATCTTGCTTGTTAAATAATTTTTTCTGAAATGGATGTATGTATCTTCACGAGAATTGGCTTACTCTAACAGACATGAATATTTCAAATGTAATTTAGTGTTAGATCAGTGCCTAGATATATTCATTTTCCAAACATTTACAATTTTATATGCGTGAGTATTTTGCTGATTAATTATGTAATTATTTCATTAAAAAAAAAAAAAAAAAAAAAAAAAAAAAAAAAAAAAAAAAAAAAAAAAAAAAACCATGTGCAAGAGGAATAATATTGAGCACAAGAATATTAAGCGAGAAAAAAAGTTCGGAATTTCTACAAACTGTTTCTTAAAATTATAATATATATATATATATATATATATATATTATAAAAAGCGAAGAAATAGCAAATATGAGCGATAAAAAGTTGTTAATCTTACAAAATTCTGTCCAGATCAAGTAATAATACGTTTATACGAAAATAGATCTTTGCTTATTTTTACGCTAATGAATTTTGACTTCGAATTAAGAGAATACTACGTTAATATCATAGTATTACATACGAAAACACTCGACTCCAATATTTCGACCATCATATTTAAAATATTTAAATTTACCGAGATTAATGTTACATATTACATATCACGTTCATAGAACATTCAGGCATAAAATTTTAACCATTTTTTTTTCAATACACGAATAAGTGCTTTAACCTCTCTGACAATAACTACTGTACAAGGATTTACAATTTAAATGCCACTTGCAAGCTGAAACTCTCGACAATACATTTTTATGAATAATGTAACGTGGCTGATTCAATAAAGTGCGTAGATGTTAATGCAGATTTATAGAGAGCCAAGAAGATTATAGAATACCAAATTTGATAGTATTCTTGCACGGCCAATTCTCAGAAGAGGACGTATTTGCGAACGTACAATAGCAGATCCGAGAAACCTGTTGTGCACTTGTAGCACGCCGCGCTGAAAGCTAGCATAAGTCATATGTTGATCATTTGGCTCGACGGATATCTCATCTCGTAAGACGGGAAGTTATGCCTTGGTCACGTGGTGCGCTCTCCGTGTGGTGGACGTGCACATATGCGCAGTACTTTATTTTGACGATTGTCGGCAAATCTCTCGAAAGCAGTGAAATTGTTATTGGCATGGCCCATGTTGTTACGCATGGGCTCGAATGCGGCTGCCACTTTATAAACGACGAGTGGACGAAGAGAGCAAGAAGAACAATGAATTGGCCTGACTCGTCGAGCCGAGGCAAGAATTGTGGTTAACGAGCATCGAATAATCGATCGTACTAGCTGTAATTATTTTGATCGTGGATACTGACTGTCAATGTTTATACGTCGCTCCGTCGCAACTGCTCACCAAACGATTTCAGCTATGCTAAGAAATGATATTTTTAATATCGCGTGCACCGGAAAATCTGCTTTACGACGTATTATCGGCAATCTGCACAATTCGAAATATTAATATTTACTAATGTTTTAATGGCGTATGACATTTACGGGCGTTAGAGTAACGTCGATTATATTTTGAATTGTAAAGAATTGCATTACATTTTGTTGTGCTTTGGAGAATGCTCGATCAATGGATCTATAATTTTAAGCTTGACTTATCTGGCTACTGAATCAACGATAAATAGACTTGGAATATTTTGCCAAGTATTAGATACATACTATAAATTTCTAATCAATACTTACAATTAATACCTTCATAGATTCGTGACAGATCTCCAGTTTAATTATATAAATGAAATTATTATTCATAAATTTTAAATATGTTTGCATTGATTGAAAAGCTCGATATATATTACTACTATATAGCGTAAGTAGAACTTACATTGCATCGTCTCGGTTAAAATATAAATATTTATAAATATAATGCTAAAGTAAAGAATATTTACAAATGTAGTGTCATCTATAATATAATAGCAATTTTAAAAGCTTATCATTCTCTGTGACGGAAAAGTCGTATACGTAACTTTCAAAGTTAAACATTTAAAATAACGATTTTTATCAATTGAAATGCAACGAATTGTATATATAGTTAACTGTACTTAAACGGTATTTAAAGCGTAAATCTTCGTGATAGCTTCTGTAGTTATTGGGTCAGGTTTTACGATTATAAATTATGTTTGCCTACAGTCTAAATCATCTTTGTTAATTTATTTCGAAATTTCATATAATCATACCCGGGTATAAAAATACTGTGCCAATGAATTTTAATCAAATGCTTCAGCGAAGAAGTTATGTGTTTTATGCACAGACTTACATTATTACGCTAAAGTATGAAGTAAAGTACTAGTGAAAACAAGGTATTTTAAAATATTACCCACTTCTAATTCCCTATTAATGATGTTTGCTTATTGTTTGCACCAAACATAAATTACTTTAATATTAATATTAATTATTAATGATCAAATTTTAACTTTAAAATTCCACTTTTTACATTAAGGAGACCTTTACTGTAGAAATAATAAAAAATATCTAACAGGTTGACTAGGATTTATAAGAATATAAATTATTTTTATTTTTCTACAAATTGTCAAATAAACATACGCGAATGCCCTTCTATTCTACGCCTACAAAATATAAAAAGACAATACTCTTTAAGAATTTTCATAAAGAATACACAAGATTGTGAACAGCATTCTTTTGAACCAAATGAAATATAATTTACGGATTTTTAATCTTATATAACATGCATGCACTTTTTGCGATATTATTAACGTGTAATTGTTTTAAAATTATCTTTTCTTTTCTTTTTTTCTTTTTATCTTTTTTTTTTTTTTTTTTTCATACATACAAAAATTCTATCTATTTTTCATCTTTATTTAAAATTTTAAATTAATACCTTTCTCAATGTAATAAAATATTCTCAAAATTTTCGTAAATCTTTAAAGATTAATCTTGTTCTCTTAAAATTACAGGAAATATGTAAATTACTTTAGAAAGTCGACCGTAATAAAGCTGAATTTACAAGTTTAAATTTTTAAATTCTTGATTGTGAAGCAATACAGGCATTCGTTTCCCGAGCCCCGTATAAGACAAACAACAATAATTATCAATTTACCGTTGAAAAGATCAATTCCGCGATAATTTTCTTTCACCTTCCAAATTTAATAATCGATTTGGAATCTGAATAAATGGATAAAAAGTGGCCTGATACTAGTGCTGGAGCAACAAAGATTGCAATGACTCGTCACGTGTCTATTAACGCACTTGGGATCGCGCGACCGGACATTCACCTACATTAACTTCCTAGTACCCCGGTTGTTGTACTTGAGGGCATCAACTTCAAATCACGTTCTGCGCCTCTCCCGTCAACTCGTATTTAAAATTTGTACGCATTTTCGCCATTTATTTCGTTTCGCGAGAAATGATGTAATTTATTAAGTTGACGACCAATTTTGTGCTAATTAACAGGTAAATTATTTTTAAAGAGTAATGTTGTAGATATATATATATATATATATATATTTGTTTTCTAAATGAAGATATTTAGTATTTATATTCTTTTAATAAAATCAATGCTTCTTAAATGTAACTCAGTAAACTCAAAATTTAGCCAAAAAATATACCAACCATATAAAGCCATCTAAATGAACATCTTGATAAAAAATTTATCAACATTTGCACAAACTGATAAGAGACACTTATTCGCTTCAAGTCTCGCACAATACCAATTCAATGCAAGGCAAAACGACTGACAAACCTCTCATCTGCATAATAGAGATACGACGTCCTTACCCTCGGCCCTAAACCTATATAATTTGCAGCAATGCATTCAATTGGAGCTATTGCCAATTCATCTGACGGCGTGTATTTAAATTTCCCTTATCGAGGCATCCCATTCAAGGCATGTCAAACGTTCTTGAGAGAAGCCCTGACGCGGCCGTCCGCATTACGCCATGGAACCGAGGAATGAGAAGAAAACAAACGCAATTAGATAATCGAGGGATCCGACCGAGTGACCAAGATGATACGATTAGCGTCCAGAGCAAATTGCCGAATGAGTTGAATTGCGTCGGCACCTTCAACCCCGTTGCACATACGTCGTAATTAACACGATGGGCAGACTCTTGATTATTGCCGCGGCTACTTCGCTTCTGCGAACCTTTTGCACGTCGGATGAATACGTGCGAAAAGAACGAGTCTACGATTAAGGGCCGAGCACCGGCCAAGCGTGTGACGGCGACAGAGACACCAGAGGAAAGAAGGAAAGGTCGGCTCATTAGGAGAAAAGTGCAAACAAGTGAACGGTGACATTTGTCTATGGATATTCCCTTATCGATGTCATCCCTTACAGATTAGGTCTATTAGGCTACATTTGCGTCTACAAATATTATTTACACATATGTATGTATATGTATACTGGAAAATAGAATTTGTAGTTTTTAATGGTTTTCTTATCTTATACAGTGTTTGCATTGTTATTGAGGCGTAGATAAATATGTTAGGAATTTATTAGCTTTTTGCTGTTCAATTTTATTTCCATGATCTTTTAATAACACTCTATATTATTAAATGATGTACATATTGAAATTGGAAAAATAATTTCATACGCAAATTAATATAAAAGTACATCATTCGAATAATATTAGGAAAGAACTAAAATAATAAAATTAATCCGTATATCTATGATGCTGTTTTATTCATTTACTTATAATATCCAATAATTTATATTTATCATATATTATTGATAATTTTTATAGTAAAAGACGGTGCTCAATTTAATATATGTCCATTATAAAATAAGATATTAGAAAATTGTTTTTTTTATCAAAGAAGAAACATACTGTACATTAAAAAAAAAGTTTTTACGGAGATTTGGATTTAGTATCTAATATTTTCATAAATATAATGAATAAGTGATTTCATAAATGAAAGACAATGTATTAAAAATGAATAAATATGAGAATGATGCTTTTATAAATAGTATTGCTGAACAGCGTCTGCAATTTATTTTTAAAAAACTCGTAGGAATAGTTGAAAGTGACCTTAATTTAACACTTGTTAGATGTCAATGGCTTTATTGGTTTTAAAATGATGTCAGAAACAAGTGAATTCATTATGTTTTTGTATTATTGTCAATATATTTAAACATTCAAATAATACATTCTTTTATTAAAAACATTAACAATTTAAAAATGTTATTTTTAATTTAATCGACATTATTACGATAAATCTTTTATTTAATCTACTAATTTAAATTTTAATAATTATTTATTTTATTGAAAAATAGTAAATTTTCATTTATATATATTACTGTAGATACTAATATTTTAAATATTAATAACTAATTTTAATATTCATTTTAATATTTTCTGGCAAAATATTTCACTTTACAGGCTTACTTACAATTTTTGCTTATAAGTGGAAAATAATCATTGTAAATGTTTTTGTTATCAATCATTATTATCAAGTAATGGTGTTGTTAAATATTTTCTCTATAAAGAATAAGCATTATATTATCTTGAATAATTATTGCATTTACCTCAATTAATGTATATTCCAATATTTTTTACCATTAATTATTAAAAGAGGTAAATATATTTTTACCTTCATGTATTGAAATAGGTAATACAACAATATATTAAAGTTTCAAAATAAATTGTTTTATAAAATGCTATATGCAATAAGAATTATTATATAAATATAAGTGTATAAGAATTTTTTAAATAAATTGAAAATTCAAATACTCTAAAATATCGTTTCTTACTTTTCACTATAATCATTTACTACTAATAAAAACGATTGTTTTCACAATATATCAACGGATTCTCGTCACTATTTTAAAATCATAAACTTTTTTTTTTATTTTGAATTGTACGGTAATAGTAAAGTGTTACATTCTATTATTAGTTAAGTCTTTAATATTAATTTTATATGTAAAGCATTAAGTTAAATACGTTGCAATGCATTAAATTTCATGAATATAAAAAGTTGATGATCAAGATTAGTTTGAACTCGCTAAAAGCTTAGTCATTTTCAGTAAGCTTTAGTTCTAATGTACTTTTCAACAATTCATTTCGCATTCACGATGTGCAAATATGAATTTGCTTTGCTTATAATTGCATATATAGATCATATACTGCGGTTCAAATATATTTTTTGCAACAATCGTACATTTCTAAATATACTTAATAATTATAAGTTATTCTCGCCAAAGTTTAATGTGACAATAGAAAATATCGGATGGCTATTAAAATATATTTATGAATTGAGATCAATGTGTTGTGTCAATATTTTGGTTTAACTTTATTCGATTATATCATAACTATTATGTAAATATTATATCAAATAATTTAAGTATTAAATATAAATTGTAATTGAATTAACCGTTAGTTTATTAAAATAAAAATAAGTAAAAAACAGTAAAAGAAATATTCCAAATCCATTTTATATTTCATCTCTATTTATATTATTACCCCCCCCCCCGCGGCAATTATATTTTATATATTTTTGATTTTATATTTTAAATTTTAAATTTTATATTATAATTATATATACCTTCAACTGCTATTTTCCGAATATTTTACATTGAAAATTTAATGGGATAATAATTTCATACATAAAAACGTATCGAATAAATATGAAACTTTAATAATTAAGTAAATTTATTTAAACAAAACTTCATTTCACATTAATACATATAGTTCTTATTCGTAGATGAGATTTGGTAACCGCAAATCCTTGCCAAGCATTCAAGTTCAAGTGCCTTTACAATAATTAAGATATAAGTATGATAAAATTCTTCTATAGATGCATGGATTAATTATCATACGAATCACTGCATTTATTTGTACTCTATTTATGAGTACTCTATAACTAAACTATGGGCCATACGTTAGGTTAAGAACAATTTTAAAACAAATCTTTCTTTTCCACGATGTCAAAGCAGAATTAAGATTTACTCTGCTCGCAAGCAATTTTTCACAACATCTGCTCAATGACTTCAAGAATAAATTCTCGCGAGGATACACCGATTAGGATTTCAAGCTCGATGCTCCATACCCACGCACACATCGTAGGTGAAAAGATCCTCCGCGTCACTTAACTCAGCGCTCATAATTCTTCTCTGCTATTCCTCCTCCTCCTTCTCCTCCTTGTCCTCCACCCGCAGCCCGCTCCTTCCTGACAAGCCCCTGCCACTGCCACCACCACCATCAGCAGGCCACGCATTCATATCGTTATTAATCTCGCTTTCGAGTATTCACGCGGCTTATCTCAATCTGCGTGGTCCAGTTAGCCGATCCCGCGGACAGGTTCGACGGCCCCGCGATTCCTTGACATCGGCCGATGAATCATCCGCGAGAGCCTTTATTATGCAAATAGACGCGGATGCCAAGGGCGCATATCGGCTTCCTTCGCATCCGAGATCTCGACTTTCGGTTTCGCGAACCTGTGCACGCATGTTCCAATGATATTTTACGGCATATCGATAAGGAGTACGATCGCTAGTAATGGATACCGTTATTTGTTGAGCATGAGGGTTTATTCACAGAAGCGCATGTGGTATTGAATGCAATATCACGTGACCTTGGACATTTTAGATATGTTTCGATATGTCGTTTGTTTTATAATTGGCTCGTTGAGAATATGACGATTTTATAAATTTCACGGGCATCTGTATGTACGGTGTAAGGAGAATTTTTTTTTCTTTCTTTTTCCATCGTCTTCGTGCCAACTGATTAATTATCTTAATAGAGATTTAGCATAAAAACACTTAATTGTCAATAACAATCATAAGTAAATGATATAATAATTAATTGTCCTAATGCTTAATATCAGAAAGATTATATGCTTATTGATGATACACTATTATCTAAAGATCTTTAACATTTATAAAATATTATTAATACGTACTTCGTCGGGAACAAAAAGCATAGTTAATTTTTGTTCGTTCTACGTACAGTCGAGTTCAAATAAATTTGTAGATAAATGCTCGTACCTTTCATTGTAAAGTAATAAATTGCTACATAATTATAAACATAAATGTAAACTCATAATTTAAGCATAATTGGAAAAATTGTACAGAGTAACGCATATCGACTTTAATCTTATATTAGTAATATATGATGTCATTAATATAATTATAGTTCTTGAGAAATTCGTGCTTCAAAATTCGCCTAGTATTTATATGCGATGAAATAAGATCTAACGTGTTACGGAAATCAAATATCAAATAGTTCTGGCGGTACTAATTTCTGCCTGTCCATATCAAGCTATGTATTATTTGTTAGTTTTAATAATATATTTCGAATACTTAGTCATTATCCAGAGTCCGCGTGTCAATAAATGAGAATTTACTTGTCCAAAAGCAATTAAAATTTTTATCAAATTTCGTAGAAATTTATAACGGAAACTTAAAAGAATAGCATATGTGCAATTTGATACTATCAATTATCTTGATAAATGAGTAGGGCTTACGTTACCTAAATTGCATTCAATACCTTTGTTGGAGCTTACATTATTTATTTATCATAGCATAAAATGTAAAATATTTTTACCACCCAATTCTAATTGAGTTTTAATAAAGAATATTTTTAGTAAAAATTATGCTATTATCTATCAGTGACGTAAGCAGGTATCGATCATTGAATTATAATCTTTGTTTGAGTAGTTTATATAATTTTTAAAAAAATAAGCGGTGCTATGCTGTACACTGATACTTATGATAACACAGTGATTTCTATTAATTTCAGTAATTCAGCAATTAGTAACATCTCAATATTGAAAAACTCTCCTGTGTCGATTTATGTATGAATGTTTATGAATAATTTTGTAAGCACTGATGCATAATTTATTTTCAAATAGTATTCAAATGTTTCAATACACAGTCGGTCGAAATAAAAAATTTTTAATTTTTTCACTGTAAGGATAGTTAATGTAATAAGAATCATGAAGACATAACTTTATATAGTCAGTGATTCGTAAATTTGAAGAAAGCGAGCGTTTCTACCCATTCAAACTAGAAAATATAAATAAACCACAATTTTTTTTACAGGCATTTACTAAAAAATATTTATAGATTAAGACATTATTATAAAACCGTCATTAATGTTAAAATATTAATATTAAAATACAAATATCGTTTGGAATTTGAAATTATAATTATTGTAAAAAACTATTATATGGCAAACGTGTACTATTAAAAAAATCATTTGAAAATATTGGATTATGATTAAAAAAAAATATTTGTAGAGATGTAATTTATCGAAATTGTTCAAATTTAAACCAGCAGAATTAAAAATAATGTATTTAGTAATAACTATTATTTATAATCCATATAAAAAAAAATGGAATTCGATCTCACAGACGTTTAAAATAGATAATTTAATTATATCTTTGCATGTAGTATGTAATTTTGAATGGGCGTTACTTAAATAGCAAGTCCTTTTGAGAATTGCACCCACTAGCTTTCAGATCAATCGTATTGATAAATATGAAGCTTCGATTATATATATAAAAAAGAGATCGGTTTATCTTTATAAACGCATTAACTATCTCCAAAATGTAAAATTATTTGATTTAACATAATGGTAATGTATCGAAAGAAGCATATAAAAAATACTTTGCTATCATACCGAGATAATACATATATGTTTCTTCACTTTGGAAAGTTAATAAAGTTGTCGACACAACAATTGTTGTTGGAAGAAGTAACGAATTTTGAATCGCCAGTAGGATACCCTATTATGCAATTACTATAATAATAGAGTTACTGCAAAATTAACATATTTCAAGTGTCTGCTAATAAATGTTGGTAAAAGTAGAATCCTGTACTTTTCGTTCGACAAGTTTGCTTCATACGACCTTGTCTCGTTTCTGTACATTCAAATGGAAAAATAATGGGCCTCCTTAAATTTCATTCTTTTATTTATCACATATACATTAGGAAGTATATATTTCATAAATAATACATAAAATTCAAGCTGTATTGAAAATTGCATTACATAATTTTAGCTGTATTTCTTGTACTTGTGACTAGAAAAAATACAAACGATCTGTAATCATATTTCTTAATCATTAGATAACGATTGAACACATGCGCGAGTTAATTGTCAAGAAATAAAAGTTTATTTTCAAATTCAGCGATCTTAAATCTTACAATCACTATCTTACTTTACGTTATCCAGGAAATGCATCCTTCGTACAAGCAAAGATCACCAGCTGCGAATATGTGCTTCCACGAGGTAAATTACAGAGCTTATCAATCTTTTGCCGAGTTGTGCCTGCTTCATAACTTGGATAGAATTTTCAAGTGCTGAATTTAGAAAATGGCAATTGATTGCATAGCTTCTGAGCAAACTATATTTCATTCAACTTCAAGAAAAATATGTACTTTCTTACAAAGTAATAAATTATTTCACTTTAAAATAATTACAATTTGCGTTAGATGAGTGGGGATTTTTGAGATTTACAATTTTTCAGTAAGCAGTGGCTTAAAATTTTTCTAACACAAATGTAAATAACAAGCGAAAAATGGTATAAATATATATTTTATTTAATGGAATAAATCTAATACGTCATTGTACTTTCAATTTTAATATCTCCAATTTCTCTCCGCTTGTGATTATCAATTCCAATGAATGTAAATTATGAAATAACAAAATTTTTAAATGTGTTGAAATGCATAGCGATCAATGGTTGTTAATAATATTACAATATTTTGATCGTAGAATGCTTCAAATTACGATAATAGCGATCCTCATATGCAAATTCATGACGTCTACTTCATGACGCAGGATTGTATGTATTTAAATTTTGACATCGTTACTTTTACAGTTATTTAAAATTATTTATATAAGAAGATTAATTTAAGCTCGATGTCTGCAATTACAACAAATGGTATCATTCCTCGTAATTTCATCAATCTTTTACACTACGACGTTATAAAAAAAAGGGGGAGATTCATTTTTCAATATTATAAAAAAGGGAATTCGCAGTGATTTGCGAGCAGCATCCATGTGTAGTCGTATGCTTGGATTCGTAGCGGGAATTTCGAGTTTGGAATGATCATCAATAGGAAGAGGAAGGTGAGTATGAGCATTAACTTCGTCTAGACTCGTTCTGAGGTGTACGAAGCGTTCGAGATATTGATTAGGCAACATGTTAATGCGACCATTTAAAGTTGGAACAAAAACGTATGATGCTTTTAACCGCAAAATTTATGGAGTTGATTCGAAATAGTTGGATGAGGTCGAAAATATTATGTGAAAATGATATGCGTTGAAAAATTATTTTATTTCTTTAGTGGCCTTATATGCACTAAGTTTGTAAACAGGATTTCATCGGCCGCGGTTGCACAAAAATTTCATCGATTTTAAAAAATCTCTACGAATTTCTTTCATTTGTGTTTCTTTTTTATCGAAGAGTTATTATTTATTTAATACCGGTTAATTAAACAAAAAATATGAGTATTTGCTGGATTGTAGAAGTGCTCGATAGAACATTTTTTATTACTGTTTTAATACCCGCATCAAGTTACCCTTCAGCATGTTTGTATTTTCAATTGGATGAAAAATCCGGTCAGTAATTAAGTTGGCTGGCGCACATCACATGTCTGAAAAAAAATTGCCGTAGCTTTGTCAAGAGTTAATATAAATAAATAATGATTCATGTTGCCGATACCTTATATAAGGCGAGATACATTATGTATCATCGGACGGATAGAATTTTCAATTTTAAAAATAAAAACTCGATAATTAAATAAAAAGGAATCAACAGTTATTTACATAAGAAGATGTGTATGTATATAAGGGCTTTATTTATAAAGCATATTCTACATGATTAATAGACTATTTATAGAAATAAATCTTCGTAATTTATCGGCTCTAAAATTAAAAATAAATTAAATGCAGCAATAATTTATATTGCATTACGCGAAAAATTGAAGATTCACGGTATATAATTTTCATTATTTAATATTTAGTATATTGATACCCTTGATAACATTGTAAATAGTGATTCATTAGTTGACTACATATTTATCGCAAAGTATACCATTAACAAATAGTAAAATCATTGATGTTAAATTATATAGTGTGCGCGAATGCGATTATATGGACAAACCTTTTGTTAATCTCGAATTTACAATAATCATTCACATTGTCTGCCTATATTTATTCGTCATTAAAACTATAATGAAAATAGGGATCGATCTAATAACAATTTATTGTGAACAAATTATAACTAATTAACTGCACAAACCAATATTTACTTTAAATATTTAACGAACAATTATTCAACATCGCGTTAAAAAACGCATTAATAACGACATACATTCAATTACAAAGTTCAGTTAACATTCTTCTCCGAAATCGTAATTTAATAAATATTCATATTAACGAAGATTTTCTTTACTTTTCCTGGCGAGCGGGCTACTTTAAAATTCAACGAACATGCACATTGATTAAATTATCGAACCTTATATTTAAGCTAATATTATTTGAATAAATAGCATAATCGACTTACAGCTCGGCATCTTTAAGCATCGTAATGTATACAGACAAATATATTTACAAATAAACGTTAAAACACAAGTCCAACATGACAAATCCAATGTTAATTTTGAGTAGTTGCGTTTCCCACGGGCAAAGTCAAAACTGATCTACGGGATTATGCTTCGCCCCTTCATTACCAACAAACCAAAAACCTCAAGAGGAAAACACTCGGAAAAGAGGCTGCGCGCTCTGCCCGGATAGTCCAGAAAATGAGGCGGCTGACACGCCCAAAAACAACTCGTCGCTACGCTCACCCAGTAAATTTTCGAGAAGCCCGACCTCGACGCCCGTACACGACGAATACATCGCGACCATGAAAACCGCGAGGCAACGACGCGTTATGGTAATGGGGCGCGGCTCGCTGCTCAGCCTCGCTCGCGCGAGCTTTTTCCCCGGACCAGTTTTTGCCGACCTCGCAATAAAAGCCAGCGTCGGCCGATCGTCGAGGCCAGTCACGCGCGACCTTGCCTGCTTCCGAAAAATCGCCGGGACTCGCGCAGCGGGCGTTCGGCGTACGCGAGGTGAGGCTTTTTCGCGCGCAACTTCGATCCCCGATCACCGATCTATAAAGAGTATCGAGACACTCATTCTTTGCGCGCGAATCGCTCGAGGTCGCTCTCGTGACTGTACTACGCCAGCTACCACCGCCACGTCGTCTTCTCGTACGGGAGAAAAACTTCGATCGGATCATGATTATTAACTGTTGTCGTCGGTGGGCGAATGACGATGGGTGGTATGTACGAAAATCGAGCTTACGCCAAACTTCATTAATAATAAACATTTTTATTAAATATACCTGGCTGTTAATAAGGTTCTGATGTACACTGAGAAGGGAATGGAGCTGACTTTATGGTTATAAGGTGATTTTCATCGTTGCAGTTGTTTGTATTAACTCTATCGTAATGTCGTCGATTACGAGTTCCTGTGACTTAGCGTACTGTCCTTGAATAATATTAGAATATTACTTTTGTAAATACACATTGCTTATTAATATGAAATAAGCAAATGTGTTTTGAATCGAGTTTTTTTTACATAATTGATACTTATAAGACGTTTTGTAGG